>NC_140976.1:45884867-46069867 GCF_056783735.1 Eptatretus burgeri
GTTACGATCCAGTTTCTGCCTTCTTGCGTTCTGCCTCCCCCTCTTGCTCTTGCGAACTCTTTTCGAGTTTTTTCTCCCATTCCTTCTCGTTATAATCCCAGATTTTTTTTTGGCCGTTTTTATCTGAACTCTTTCTGGATGCAAGGAGGGAATACATTCTATTCTGTGTTTACCCCCTTTCTTCTTTCTTTTCCCTCTTCTCCTGTTCATTCTTCTGCATTCTCCCTTTCTATTCCTTCCTCGACCATGACCTTGATGGATATGCACACTGGGAGTGATTTTAGAACTATTACCTTTTTCTCGAGTCTCCAAACCTCCCTTGTCTGTTAAAACTTGGATAGCAGGAAAGGAATTCTTTTCTTTTTCTGGGTGTTTTCCAGAAAAACTGAGCTGCCAAACATCGTTCTCCTGGTTTGAACTCTGTCGAACAATGATTTCAGACTGGAGCAAACTATTATTGTTTGAATCTTTCTCGGCAAGAAAGTCCGTTACAGTCTCATGAGCAGGCTGTGGAGTCGTCACCTGCTGCAGCTTTTGCTCCTCTGAAAATGCATCAATGTCGATGACATTGGCCCATCCAAAGTCATATGGCTGTTGAGGCTGAACTTTTGCCACACGCACCGATTGGTAATGTTTGCACCTACGGGCAGGTAGGAAGGTAAGCAGGTGTTAGGTTATCAGCTAGGAATGTAAGAAAGATGTTGATAAAATTGGTTTGGCATCGTTACAAATTAACTTGGTACATACATAAGTTGGCGGGCAGGATGGTTCAGAGGTAGTGCACTCATCTGAGGTATCTGGTTTGGGATTGGTTCCTGACGTGAGTATAAACTGTAAGATTGTTGTTTCGCAAGCAATGTGTCGCTTCAATGAAAGTACTCTCCATCCAGATGGGATGCTAAGGTAGGGACCCCTCCATAAGAATCGGATGCAGATGGAGGACGTTCGTCTTTCACAGAAAACACGATTGATCATTTATGTTTCAATGCAAAATAACATTTATTTTCCACAAAATAATATGAAATGCTGCTGGCACCATGGTCAACACTAAAATCTCCGAACACGTTGCCTGTGACATTGGCAGAGTCACCAAAGTCATCTGCAGACGTTACTTCCAAGGCTCACGTGGCCCAGACAGCACAACACATCTGTGCAGCTATTTGGAATGTTCGGTTCTCAAGGGAGAAGAGGTAGTGCTCATGCAAGAGCCAGTGCTTCTACAATGGTCTCTATGTACATCGGTACATCCATACATGCACAATCTTGCTATAATGGAGCAAATGTGTGGTGGCTGGTATTACAAATAATCTTCCTTTATCTTATGATATCGAGTATGATATGTTGTGATCAATAAAATTTCCCAAAAATGACAACTGCTTTTCTCAGAATGTGCTGCAGAACATTGCCCTCCAAAGGTGGGCCAAGAAGGGTACTCCCGCCAGGAGGGTGGGAGTGCCCGCTGGTGTACTTAAATAATATGACATGAAAAGTTCCGAGAAATGGAATAAATTTTAGTACAAATTACAAATGTTCGTATTCCAAAGAGGCGTCTTTCTTGTTAAGAAAAAATTATTGTGAGTGACGGTGGAGGAGAGGAGTGGGTTTGACATGATGTGTAAGAGCTGATAGGTGGGGGTGTGCTTGCTACTCATCATTGAGTGCAAATTCCGTCCCTTTTCCAAAACTAGAAAACGTTTAAGTTTATGATCAGTCAAATACACTATATTTTTGATCATATTATGTTTTTTGGGGATTTTTTTTGAATTTTTATGTTGAAGGCTCCGGTCACAGACTAAACAGTCCTCATCGAGGCCAGGCCTTGAATCAGGAGAAATAAAAGAGAGAATGTAAGGTGAGGAGTGAGTAAGAAAAGCGTGTGATGTTTGCAAGAAAGAGATTAAAGCTCACCCGCTAGTTATACTTTGAGTGAGACAGAAAGTAAGACCAGCAATCCTGGCACGGGGAGTGCAAGATGGTTCCAGGCACCACTTTAGCACTCCTCAGTCAGAACGGTACTGGTACCCTGAGCAGTTGCTGTTTACAACCTACCACCTAAAAAACCGGTCGAACCAGATGGGTGCTTTTTTGGAGACACCATCTCCTTACTGGATGGCCGCTGGCTCCCTAAAGGAGCTCATCAGCCCTTCAGCAGGTATTGTTTTTAGTCCTGCAGGGTGTTATGGTCACCCTCCCCACTGGCGAGCCAGTGAGAGTAGTCAGTTTAGTCGCCGACTTCCCGACCATGCACGAGGTCGTACTGGGTTACGTGTTACCAGTGGCAGTCAAGAAACCTGACTGACCTGACCTGGTATACTTTAAAGCTACTCTCATTGCTTCAAGCACATTTACTGTGAAAAGTAGTCTTATGGTATCAATGAAAGCCCACTCAGAGTTATACCCTCAAGATGTTTGCAAAATGCAAAAAGGCATAACAGAATGTCAGCCGACAAACAATTATGTATTACAATGGAGATGATGATGACCACATGACTAACGTTCATTCAAATCCAACAGCTCCCAATAACAGTGGACAAGGGCTCGTCCACATCGAGTCAAAGGCCTTGACTTATTCCTTCTCCATGAGTCGAGCAAGCTTTAATTTCTGCAAAACCAGATATTGCAGAAACCCGAGAAGGACAAAGTTGCAGATGTACGATAATTTGAATGCAAGTTGCAGAACCAGTGCAATTGCAAAGATGTTCTATTACCGCAAACAAAAAAATGCTTTCTGCTGTTTTAACAAATTTTTTAAAACAATAATCTAGGGTGAGCATCATGATGGAGCTTGCCACCTCTGCCACTGAGGACGTCTGTTTGTTTGTCTGTCTGTCTGTGAGCAGGATATTTCAAACAGTTATGGACTGATTTGGACAAAACTTGGTGGACAGCCAGGGTGTGTGCCAAGAACTAATCGATTTGATTTCGGTGAAGATCCGGATCCAGATGTGGCCTATCAGTGGGATACGAAACATAAACTGTTCGACGTGGTGGAGGTACGTGCTCCACCGAGTGTTGTTCTAGTACGTTAATCATGTGAAGGATGAAAACATGAGGAGACATCGATGTACTTTTATATACCTTCCAAAAACAATAGTAGACAATGGAACATAATAAGCTTGGGGTTCAGATGGGAACAGGCCGATCCAAAATTATGGATCCTATCGGAGGAGACGTGTTTGTGCTGGGACGACCAGTGAATGGGGAAAGCCCGATGAAGAAGACCCTGACACTGCAAACCTCGTCCAACTTCCCCATTCTTTGGACTGGAGCACCGTTTGCTGAGCACGAATGGCCACAACCCCTCCCCCCCAACTCCCACTGGAAAAAACGTTTTACCCTTTTCAATTACTTGATCTCTGGAGGAATCTGGTTGGAGTGGCCTGATTCCTTGGGGTAGTCAGGTTCTTTGTGTCCATAATTTGACGTCCGTTGGAATTTTTTGGAGAGGAGCTAACCACAACATTTTTGGAAAGCTGAAACAACACCAAAACAGAAAAATCCATGTTTCACATTTTTTTCAATGCATATAATGTGGTCAAATGGGTCGTTTTGGGGTAAAAACCCATTTTTTTTAAATTTCAGCTCTGAAAATTCAAAATTAATCACAAGCAAGCAACTGATGATGCATAATTGTTAACTTGAGGACAGTTCTTAATATAGAATACATATATCTGTATTTTGAGCAATGGTTGCCATGGAAACGGCTATCATTTTGTCAAATTACCGTTAATTTAATGTATTGCTTTCAAATCTTGAAACAAGTAACGCATGGATATGGTGATCAGTGAAATGTACTTAATGTCAAATATGAGTTTGTAGCCAATTGGCATCACTGTCTCTAATATCACTCATCATTGCCATCGTCATCATCACTATCGTGGTCATGCCGTTCAATGTTTGAGTCCTCGTCATTCTCACACGAAGTGCTGCACATGCAAAGATCAGTGCACGTTAAGTTCTTGGCCCTGCAGGAACATCTCTGTGATGAACATTCTGTCTTGCACTGGCACCTTATCATCTCGATAATTGCCTTTGGTGCAGGGAGAATGTCTGTTGTTGTCGGTTTGAGTTGACCACTCGTGTCCTTGTGGAAGCCATTCTTTAATGGATCAAGAAATGTTTGCTGAGAAATTGTTGCTTGACCCCAAACGTATGCCTGGATATGTACCCGCATGATATGCTGCCTCAGAGCACCGACAGTTGGTGGTAACTTGTCATTCTCAGCCATGTTCTTACAGAAGAGATGCCACCGAAGTTCAGGGATGCTGGAAATATTGACACCACTTGGACAATAACCTGAACAGACAAATCTTGCTAAAGTTGTGTATAGGTCCTCTGACAGTTCAGCATCCTTACAGAGCATAGCAAAGGCATCCACCACGTCGTCATCGGCCTTCAAGTAGCACTGGAACCACTTTGCCTTACCATGTCGAGCGAACCACCCAGTATTATTGGCACCTGTGAATGCGTGGAACGCTGGCAATGCCTGGGCTCTCTCCTCACCTCGGGGCCTTCCAGATTGGCTCGATTTTGACAATGCGAGATGCCATTGAGATAGATGTGTGTCTTGGCAGGAGTTGATAGTTTGCTGTTAGGGTTGATAGTTCAGGAGAACCAGAACATCCGTATCAGGTGAGAATATCATCAGCTCATGAATGTCAAATCCATCATACGTGATACAGCCTATAAAACTCGGGCTGTGCTTATGTCTCAGGCCATATCAAGGGAACAAATAACATTCATCACGATAAAAAGCAAACAGATGAGAAAAACAACATCCTTATTTTCTTTGACTAATCTATTGACCTAAAATTATGTGATTTAAACGGAAGATGAGGGTAAATGTCGCAATGATAGAACTTTATTAGAATCCAAAATAAAAACCGCTACTAAGAGGTAAAATTACTTAAATAAAATAAAAGCAGAGATGAGTGGGAAATCAACAATACGCGCTAACTACATGCCAGTCAACTAAATGGAAACTCCAAATAGACTCCCTCTGTAATTCCAACCCCCGGGCACAAAGCTAACCTAGTCCTATCCTATTATACAGCAGTTAATCTAATGGAACAAAATACGTCAGTGACTGATTACATTGATGGTGACTTTCTTTCCGGATAAATGAAAGCACGAACCAGCACATAGGGACATATTTAATGATCAACCCGGAATACTAGAAAAAGGATAGACACATAGCTATAACATGATGAATGCCCGACTTCCAACTCCAAGCCTAACAGCAAACGCAATTAAAACCTCCAACCCCCGTGGCCATTCAAACCATAATCCTAGTCCATACAGAAGAACATAAAATGACAAAAAGGTACATACGCCTCAAAGGGTATCACAGCTTACCGAAAAAAGGAAGAAAGGTGTTGAAAACCGAATATGATGAAACGAAGCTCCGAAGTAAACCGTCATGAATAAATCGAGAATAAACGAAGCAAACTGAAAATGACGTCATAGTGCTGCACATGCTTGGACGCGCACCGCGCCACATCATGACGTCATGCCACGCCCAGCAACCGTAACCTGAGGCAATGGCATCGCCATGTGGCATCACCTATGTTCCCTACAAGATCACACTAACAATACATCAAACTACAAAAACTTAAAATCAAACGTTTTACTGCTGAAGGTGCCGAAACCTTCTGATATTGAACAACAGACACACAAATGTTTCATTGCAGAGATGGCCATTTCCATGGCAACCAACTGTTCCACTACTTGAAAATCATAATACGTATGTGTAAGTTAGTCATGGTCACTATATTTAACAATTAAAACAGGCCATCCGATGGAAAATATAATTTAAAATATATATATTAAAAAATGGCAATTCCACTCCAAAAATGCTGTTTCTATGGCAACCGACAGTCAAGATGCAACATTTTATTATCTTATAAAATTCATTGTTAGCCATTTAACAGTAATCCATCATCAGTTGGTTATTTTGTGTTGTTTCAGATTTTTTAAAATTGGAATTAAAAAAAACGTTTTTCACCCTAAAACGACCTTTCCAAAAGTTGAAAAAAATGTGAAACATCATTTTTTTTTTATTATTTAAATAGATTTTAAACTTCTCAAAAATCTATAGGTTTGCTACTCTCCAAAAAATTCCAACGAAATTACACAAGGAACCTGACTAGGACTGGGGGCTTCCTGTGAGGACACCTGCATCAACTGATGATGATTATGATCCAAAATTATGTTGGAAGTGGTGAGGAAACTTGCTTCGATACATTTGTTCTGAAATCGTTTGTTGCACATCATTCCAGACAACTTGCAACAAACTAAGTGGAGTGCACCTCAAGTGTATTTTTTTCCCCTTTATAAACATCACAAATGTCAATGCCATCCATTCTTTAATAAACCATTTCCATGTTCTCCATTCCATGGTTACACTAATTTCAGACACAATTTGGAAACACACAAACACAAAACGATTACTTGACAGCATAGCAGAATAACAAGGGAACAACTCTTTAAAAAGACAAGCTACGGTAATAGTGTAGTTACCTCCACCACCGAAGGTGAAGGAGATTATGTCTTCAGTGTACGGATTCGGATGAAACTTGGTGGACACGTTGGGTGTGTCACAAGGACGAATTGATTCTATTTTGGTGAAGATCTGAATCCAGATCTGTATATGAGAATGATTTAATTTTCAAAGTGATTCTTCACCATGAGAGTTCGGGCCAAAAAACGATCTCGTCCTGTATAGCATGATATTTCAAAAATGTTTTGGGCCCGATATGTTCTCGTGGATCAGGCATTACGTGGCGGAGGGAGGTGCTCCACCGAGTGCCCTTCTAGCTTTTTAATTTTATTTTTTTTACTTACCATCCCCACCAAGTTCGATGAGCACACGTCTGTTTTGCTTCAAATGTAAAGCATGGCACAGAGATGACGTTGAAATAAGCTTGGCCAATGACACGTGATGCAGTGCTGTTTGCTTTGTGCAGGCACTGCCGGAATCTGCAGGAACAGCCAAATTATGTTAAACAATAATTCCCGCTCTGCACTCTTTTTGGTGTGTTCACTTATAAGCAACAGTATTTCTGTCACAACATACAGAAACACGGCACAACTATTCCCACCTTTTTGTCGGGTCAGCCACACAACGTTTTTGGCCCAAATCCTTCATGTACCAGCTGGTCAGACCTGACGTTCCACTGAAAGTGACACGAATTTGTAATTTGTTTTGAGTTCCGGCAATAACTTGCCGATTCTTCGCGAAAGACACCCATGGAATTTTGAACATCCACCAACGACCAGTGCTGATGGACCGGTCCTTCAGGTTAACGTGCCTCCAATGGACAGCACACACATTAATGCATCGCCCTGAGTGTAAAACCACAGGATGACCGTTTACAGCTGGGCCGAGATCCAAACTTAGTCTGCACGGCTCAAAGGCGCCTGTGCACACCTCTCGGCTATCCTGCCAGAAGTGATTTGAGCCTGTAGTGTTACACCCTGCTAACAAAGGTAGCAGAATCACAGATTCTCCACCACTGGGCCAAAAACACGATAAGCATCATACAACATTTGTAACTAAATTAAAATAACTGGAAGGAAACAAATGGAAGAATTAATAACTGGCAGTAGTGAAAAATTGATTTATTTCATGCTCGGAGAGGAAAGTGGAAAGTGAGATTAGGAGTTAGAACAACTCAAAACAATGGGTCTTGAAACAATGGATTCAATTAATGTGACAATGCATTGATGAAAAGAATGCATTGAAAACAGAACTCTTTTGCATGAAAACAGGATAAACTAGAGGGGGAGCACGCGGTAGAGTGCAAAACCTCCGCCGCCAATACTGCTGGGTCACTTAAGTGAACCTGATATCCTATTCATTGTAGGTCAAAACGGATCGGACTCTACTGAACCACGATTGAATAAACTAAACTAGATCGACGCGCATGTAGAAATGCCAAAAAAATAAAATCGAAATTTTTTTGAAAAAAAAAGGTGCAAAATTTGTTGTTTTTTTTCTCTAACAAATTTATTTATTTTTTATTGTAAATCACTTAAAACATGTAGAAATGCAAAAACAAAAATTCAAATATTTTTTCAAAATGACCACCATAGCGGCTATGTTGGACTTTGGACCAAGTCCAAAATCTAATGGCATGATCCTTGGAGCATACCTAATCCCCCCACCAAGTTTCGTCGAAATCCGTCCAGGAGTTTTTCCGTAATACTGTTCACAAACAAACAAACAAACAAACAAACAGGGGTGAAAACAGTAACCTCCGTCCATCTTCGATGGCGGAGGTTAACAAGAAACCATCTCAAAATACAAATGCCTGGCACGTTCACTTTGTACTCAAACGACGAAAACAACAGCGAAAAAAACTACATTATATTATTTGGCAAAAGGGTTGTTGAAAATTTGATGATAAAAGCTCAAATGGTAAAAAAGGTTATGGCCTGGACAGACACTGAAGTTCAAATGTTATAAACACTTTCAAGTATTTGTGTGTTTCTTTGTTACTCTTTCATGGCCGAAACCGTAACACCCAGAAGTGCCAAATTTAGATTGTAGGTAGTTCGGAATCTGGACAAGCTTTTAAGCGACCACATGCTCGCCATGGAGGCCTTTTTAAGGCCACCACAGGCCGCTATAATGTGTATATTGGGATGTGGGATCAGGCAGTGCTGCCGCCAGACCGCGGGCAAAAGGTAACCACCAAAAGGTAACGCCAATTACTCCATAGCTTTTGAATGTCCAACACTTCCTGAAATCATTGCTGAGAAAAGTTCATTACCCTGAGAGCAATAGCTCAATACATTTTAAATGCACAACATGTGCCAGAACCCCTACACAGTGTTTTTTCAGTGTAGCATCAGGTACCACCCACCCCTTCCCCCCCCCCCCCCATAGTGGTAATCTCACACAAACACACACACACACACACACACACACCTCAAGTTGCATTGTCTCAAATTTACAGACTTTCAAATGAAGACATCTTTTGATTTAATTGTTACTTTTTCAGCAAACTTCAAATGGTTATTTTCCCTCCTGAATTATATATATATATATATTTTACGTTGATCCTTCTTTATCACCCTATTCTGTTTGTTTAAACCCTGCCAACGCCTCGCCTTTCCCATAACACTCAATTTAAATCTCAATTTCCCACCACCCAGCCTCATTCTTGATCCAATCCAATATGTATATAACAAAATGTGAACCAATGAGACGATACAAAATGTTCAGTAATATTAATAACGTAGTTGTAAGTGTAATATAGGGTATGCTGACGATACCACTCTGTTGGCAGAAAGTAAAGAGGACTTCATGAAAATGCCACAAACAGAGACTTGGCAAAGTGAAAAGGCTGGTCTTTATTTCAACCTAAAAAAAGACTAAAATCTTGTTAACTGAGAAGATCGACGTGTTCAGATTTGGACACGATCATCTGTAAATAATTGACGGTTTTATCTTACTCGGTTAAAGGATTTAAGTGAGTGGAGAACGTGGAGGAGAAATTAATAGACGGTTAGAATTGGGGGAAACAGCAATGTCAGGATTGACAAGGATCTGGAGAGACAAAGATGTCACAATACAAATTACAAACTAGAAGGAAGCTGATGAATGATATAGTATTTCCGGTTGCAATGGATGAATGCGAGTCATGGACCATGAAAAATAAAGGAAGGAAGAAGATTGGCAGTTTTGAAACGTAGACTTGCAGACAAACGTTAAAGATCCCATCCCATAACGAATAAATTAGACCACGATGTACATTAGAAGAGATGATGCTAAAACAGAAACTGTCATACCTTGGACACATCATATGTAAACAAAATGAAAGTCTGGAGAAGTCAACCATGCTCAGTATGATTTAAAGAAGAAGACGAGAAACAGGTAGACCTCGTTTGTGCAGGATGGATGAGGTAAAGGCTGCAACTAAGCTGTCTGTCAGAGCTTTGGGAAGCAGTGTAGGATGGGGATGTTTGGAGAAATCCGATCATGAATGTCGCCAGAAGTCCGACACTTGACAGAATTAGATGATGACTACACGAGTTCTGTTCTGTTCTTGATGATTAGATGAATTCCATCCTGTTCTTCCATATGGCAGCTTGGCTGCCAGGGTAGCTATCATTTCTTCGAAGCATGGCTGTGCTGCTGATGTTGTGCCCCTTTACCAGCACACTGATACTCATTTCACCAACTTCAGAAGGATGGCAGGCTGAATCAACCTGACCTGGGGTTCATTCAGCAACCATCAGGGCTCGAACTCAGGACCCGAAGATCCTAAGCCAGCCACCCGAACCACTAAGCCAATACCAGGCTTACACTAGATTAGTTATAAGTGATCCACAAACATTTAAATGTCCTTCACTTGTCAAAACGACTTGAAAGCAGACACAGCTTCATTCCACAATCTTTAATTCAAGTCGATCTCGAATATTCAATCTGCTACAGACTAGACTAAACATGTGATTGTTGTGCTACAAAGAAATATTAAACAACCTTACCTATAGTCACAACTGCAGTGCAGGATGGTGTACCACCTGTAGTTAAGGAAGCCATACTTCGATTCAAATGCTGCCACAGTGTGCGGACAGTGGTCATGTTCACGACAACACACATCCGTCTCTGTATGTTCACCTGAAACAAGTACAACAGCACAGTGATTCTTTCTTTAAGCAAAACACTATTTTTACCTCTGCCACCGGAGGTGAAGGAGGCGATGTTTTCACTCCTCTTTGTCTGTTTGGTTGTCTGCGTGCAGGACATCTCAAAAATGATACATAGCACGATATATCAAAAAGTTGTGGACGGATTCGGACGAAACTTGGTGGACATGGGTGTGTGACAAGGAAGAATTGATTCGATTTTGGTGAAGATCCGAATCCGGATCTGGATACGATAGTTATTTAATTTTTTAAGTGATTCCTCACCATTGAGATTGGGCCAAAAACTATATATAGCATGATATTTCAAAAATGTATTGGGCCCGATATGCTCTCATGGATCAGGCGTTACATGCCAGAGGTATGTGCTCTCCTGAGTGCCCTTCTAGTTTGGCATGTTTTTAGAAAACATCAGGAAAAGCACAAGTTTTACAATTGTAAAATCAATATATGATGCTTTTAAACATTACTGATCAAAACACTGATAAGGAATGTCAACATAAAAGTGAACTTAACAAATGTCCAAATTGTACTTTCATGAACTTACTGATATGATTATTGAAAAAAATAAAATCTGTTGCACTGAAAAAAACCTAAAAGCAATTATTAAACGAGAAAACTCAGTGAAGGTCTGAGCTTGTTTTTCTGAGCTGCTTAATCATGGATTTGCTCCCCAGTAGAGAAGAATTTTACTTAAAACCGTCACTGTGATGAGTGCCGGCAGGGGGACTGAATCCGGAAGGACAGTCTTTACACGAGATGGAGTTGGCCGTCCCTTCTGCATTTAGACTGTCAATGTTAAACATCCCAGAATATCTTTCAAAAAGAGTGGTCAATTTTGTGCGAGTACATTGGTTACATTTCCTGCCTGAAGTTAAATTCGACAATTAGATTGTAAAAAAAAGTGATATCTATGTTTGGTTGAGAGTGAAAATGGAATTGAAAACACAGAATGGATGGATACCGGTTTTCTTTATCTCCCAAATGGTTTAATTTAGTGTTCAAGTCCATCATGGGAGAATACTACAATGATTATAAAGAAATGACTTATAGGCATACAAAGGTTAAAACCAAAATATATATATAAAAAAAAAATAACCAATAATAAGCATGACTTACAATTCTATGGATTAGTAGAGGAATGAAAATTTTGGATATAAGGATTAAAACAAAAATGAACAGGTTAAGTCAGGCCTATTGGGACGTTATGGAGAGCAGAATACGGGAAGCGATAACCAGAAAGAGCCCATTGAAGGAGAACTAAAACTTACTATACTTTATAGAAGGAGACTTACTTTATAGCCACTGGGATTTGCAGGGCTACTTAATGAGATGTCAAGCCTTTGGCACAGGCAAACACCTAGGGGCCATTGGCAGTGCATAGTGTGACGCAATCGGCTCAGGAATGAAGAGCCCTGAAGGAGGTCAGGGTGCACGAAATGCGTCAGTCACAGTACGGTCTCGTGGAAAAAGTTGAATCCTGAAGGCATCAACAATATGCAGGATGGTGCCAAGACAGCTTAGAGAGCATGAGCAGCATGTGAAACCACAGCTGCACCAGAGACTTTGGGAAAAGGCAGGAACATTGATGAACCAAAGCCACCACTTCGAGCCAAGTGCTTCAGTGCACAAGGCTGCCAGATGAACCATCTCTGACAGCTGTATGTGACTCCTCTCCTCTTGACTCCATGGTGATATTGTTGTCCTACCTCCAAATCTTTCCAACTCTTCAAATCTCAACGCTCTCCACCGTCCCAAATCTATTTTGCATTTGTCACTGGTATGTCCCCTTAAATTGTGTCTGGGTCCATCCACAGTTCTCTTTTGAAGCAGACAACCTATCAGGCAAGTCGAAAACCCATCAAGCAATGGCAGGTTTGAATTTGATGTAGGAGGCAAACATGCAAATGCATGTTCAAATCTAGCCCACTTCCAGGCTGGCAGTTCACAAAGGTTGAGAGGAACAGTCAACAATTGATTTAATGACAAACAAATAAAATTACCTGGTGGCCAAGCACTTATCCTTTGTGATTGACACATACATATGTAACATCACGGAATGGGAACTCAATAGCACATAGAGGATTGGCACATAAATCCGTTAGACCGCTAAATTGGGTTCACGCAGTTAAGACGCCGCAAAAAGTGAATCGCCTGTAACAATTTGCTCGGCCACTTCTGCCAGGCTGATTCGCTGCAGTCATGTGTTTGAAACAGAGATGTGTGCCCAAATTAACGGGCACAAGGGGAGACCGCTCATCCACACCCAGCAGGTCTTGCAGACCCGTGACCGTTGCAGTATATACATAACCGAGTTTGATGGGTTGCTTGATGCAATATGGCTCTGCTCCTTTCTTCACCAAGATGAGGTGGAGGAGGAGAAAATTTCAGGAAATTTATGTAAGACATAAAATAGGTGGTCGTGCATCACAGGCAGAGGTTTTTGGTCCTCTCTTTGATTCAATGCCAGTGTCACCGAAAGGTTGTGCTTATGACATGCACAGTCCAAGGTCCACCTCTCTCCACATCAGGTTGGTGCTGGGATCGCTCTATCTTCCAGCGTCTGGCATTCTGTAGGAGGGATGCTGCACCATTCTTCCACGAGAAAGTCAATCAGCTCACACCTGTTTGATGGAGGTGGAAAACAAAACGCTGTCTCGGGCGTCGTTCCAGAATATCCCATAAGTGCTCAATTGGGTTGAGAGCTGGTCACTGAGAAGGCCATGACATATGGATAACATCAGTGTCATGCTCGTCAAACCATTGGGTGACCACACGTACTCTATGGATTGGGGAAGTGGGCGGGTCTCCTCTCGCAGAAATCTCCTCCGCAGACCCCTCATACTCCGAGTTTATTTAATTATGTGTACAAACTTTGGCACATCACAGGTGATGAAGGTTGTGGTCAAGTTTCATCAAAATCATGTGTGTAGTTTCAGAGAAGAAATTGCAAGTGTTTATGGACGTACAAACAGACGACGCGCCATTCCATAAGCTCCCCAGAACGAGCTCACTAGTTTCAGAAGAATATATTGAACGAGGTAACAACTACTTCCAATTTATTCTATCTGAAGAAGCATTTTAATGAAGGATTTGCATTTTATTTAAATTGACTTACAATGTCTGAATGAAAGTTAGTTGAGGGGGAGGGAGGTGGCAAAGGTGGATGTATTCGAGTAGCATTAGTTTGAAGTCCATTAATGGTTCGAGCCTCCATTCTGCATCTGGGAAGTCAGGGGTTCGATTCCAACCCCAGCTAAGTCATAACAAGGATTTACGAGGATCTTCGGTGCAGGAGGAGGTTTTCATGCACACCGAGCCTGCACAATCATACCAACATCTTTGTACTCCCACATCCCCATGGCTTTCAGATACAGCACCATCCACTGCCAATTCTCACGACTCTTTCAGGGAGACCATCCATCCGTTGGGACCATACTCTGTACAGAACGTCGGTGCTGCCGAAGCTGTCTCCTCGGCAATTGGGCACAATCATGGACAGGTTGTCACTCCGACACAGGACACTCAAATGGCTCAATCATCCCAGCAAGCTGGTACTCATTTTGCTGACCTCAGAAGGATGACAGGCTGAGTCAACCCTACCTGGTAGTAATTCATTGGCAGAGCGGGATTTCAACTCAGGACCTTAGGATCTCAAGCCCACCACCCTCACCACGAAGCCAACAACAGGCATTACAGGGAGACCATTCTCTGCATTCACCTCTTTTTGAGGAGTCGTGTGTCGCAATCGTCTCGTTTCTCATGTAAAAGGTGCTGTCTCCTTCAGCTACTTCTAAAAAGCTTTGTCTAGTGAGGCACAGAATCAATCTAATTGCTCGATGCTGTCCCCTTCTCTATGGCAACTTCCTGAGATATGGTGACCAAAGCTGAATGCTATATTCTAGATGAGGTCTCACTAAATTCCTGCACAAAATCCACACCACCTCTTTTGATGTATAATTATCTTCCGACGAATGCAACCGAAAATCCCATGAGTTTTACCTGTGGCTGCCCAGCACTGTCAGCTGTCTGCTTACCTCCTCCATCTGTTGCCACCCCCAGATCCTTCTCTCCTGTGTCACATGCTCCAAGAATGCCCCTTGTATTATATAGTCCCTATTTAAATTTCTCTTCACTTTACATTTCCTCGTGTTGACCTGCATCTGCCAATCATTTGCACAGTCCATTAAAGTATCCAGCCTTTAGTGAATCTGATCCCCCCCATGTGTGCTGTCGACATTACCTACTAGCTTCGTGTCATCTGCAAATTTAGAAAGTCTGCTCTTTACCCCACTGTCCAAATCATTAATGTAAGTTATGAACAATGATGGATCGAGTGCTGATGCTTGGAGTACCCCACTACTTTCATCTTCCCTGTTGGATATCCTTCCGGTCACAGCTACTCTTTGCTTCCAACCAATAAGACAGTTTCAAATCCAGTTGGCTACTCTACCAGCCATTCCACAAGTCTTCATCTTAACTGACAGCTTTCTATGTGGCACCTCAGCAAAAACTTTTTGAAAGTTTAAATAATCTACCACCACTGCCCTTCCATCATTCGCCAAATCAGAAAGTGCCTGGGAGATCTCCAATTAATTTGTTAAGCCTGACCTCCCTTAAGTAAATCCATGCTGAATGCCTTTAATTTGTATGAAATTATTCAAATGGTTCACTCTCCGCTCCTTAATTAACGTTTCCAGCACTTCCCGAACAATGAAGCCAAGCAAACATGTCTCTCGTTCCCCAATTGTTATCTGGATCCTTTCTCAAATAACGGTGTTACGTTTGTGACTCTCCAATTCACTGATACACGGCGTGACTCCAATGAGCTGTTAAAGATGTCGGTTTACATCATGCTTATCAACTCTGCCACCTCCTTTAATAGCCTCTGCCACCTCCCTCAATTTTTTCTGCCACCTCCCTCAATAGCCTCTGCCACCTCCCTCAATAGCCTCTGCCACCTCCCTCAATAGCCTCTGCCACCTCCCTCAATAGCCTCTGCCACCTCCCTCAATAGCCTCTGCCACCTCCCTCAATAGCCTCTGCCACCTCCCTCAATAGCCTCTGCCACCTCCCTCAATAGCCTCTGCCACCTCCCTCAATAGCCTCTGCCACCTCCCTCAATAGCCTCTGCCACCTCCCTCAATAGCCTCTGCCACCTCCCTCAATAGCCTCTGCCACCTCCCTCAATAGCCTCTGCCACCTCCCTCAATAGCCTCTGCCACCTCCCTCAATAGCCTCTGCCACCTCCCTCAATAGCCTCTGCCACCTCCCTCAATAGCCTCTGCCACCTCCCTCAATAGCCTCTGCCACCTCCCTCAATAGCCTCTGCCACCTCCCTCAATAGCCTCTGCCACCTCCCTCAATAGCCTCTGCCACCTCCCTCAATAGCCTCTGCCACCTCCCTCAATAGCCTCTGCCACCTCCCTCAATAGCCTCTGCCACCTCCCTCAATAGCCTCTGCCACCTCCCTCAATAGCCTCTGCCACCTCCCTCAATAGCCTCTGCCACCTCCCTCAATAGCCTCTGCCACCTCCCTCAATAGCCTCTGCCACCTCCCTCAATAGCCTCTGCCACCTCCCTCAATAGCCTCTGCCACCTCCCTCAATAGCCTCTGCCACCTCCCTCAATAGCCTCTGCCACCTCCCTCAATAGCCTCTGCCACCTCCCTCAATAGCCTCTGCCACCTCCCTCAATAGCATCTGCCACCTCCCTCAATAGCCTCTGCCACCTCCCTCAATAGCCTCTGCTACCTCCCTCAATTTTTTCTGCCACCTCCCTTAATAGCCTCTGCTACCTCCCTCAATAGCCTCTGCTACCTCCCTCAATTTCCTCTGCCACCTCCCTTAATATCCTCTGCCACCTCCCTCAATAGCCTCTGCTACCTCCCTCAATAGCCTCTGCTACCTCCCTCAATTTCCTCTGCCACCTCCCTCAATAGCCTCTGCCACCTCCCTCAATTGCCTCTGCCACCTCCCTTAATAGCCTCTGCCACCTCCCTAAATAGCCTCTGCCACCTCCCTCAATACCCTCTGCTACCTCCCTCAATAGCCTCTGCTCCCTCCCTCAATAGCCTCTGCCACCTCCCTCAATAGCCTCTGCCACCTCCCTTAATAGCCTCTGCCACCTCCCTTAATAGCCTCTGCCACCTCCCTTAATACCCTCTGCTACCTCCCTCAATAGCTTCTGCTCCCTCCCTCAATTTCCTCTGCCACCTCCCTTAATAGCCTCTGTCACCTCCCTCAATTTCCTCTGCCACTTCCCTCAATTGCCTCTGACAGTTTATGTTTTGTATCCCACCGATAGGTTGGATTTGCATCCCGACCTTAACCAGAATCTAATCGGCTTGTTCTTGTCACCTACCCAACTCATTCACCATGTTTTGTCATAACTCATCCACAACGTTTTCAAATATCATGCTATATATCACTTTTGGCCCAATCACTCAATGGTGCGGAATCACTTTTAAAAATTTCTCATATCCCGATCTGGATCTTCACCAAAATCGAATCATTTCGTTCTTGTCACACAACCATCCTGTCCACCAAATTTCCTCCGAATCCGTCCATCACATTTTGAACCAGAAGGGCACTCACTAGAGCGTATACCTCCACCATGCAATGCCTGATCCAAGAGAACATATCGGGCCCAATCAATACATTTTTGAAATATCATGCGATGCAGTACTATATCGTTTTGGCCATAGTATCTCTAAATGGTGAAGAAGGAGATTAAACATTTCCAGATCCGGATCCGGATCGTCACCAAAATTGAATCAATTCCTCCTTGTTACACGTCCAACATTTCCACCAAATTTCGTACGAATCCGTGCACAACTTTTTGAGATACGGTGAAGAATCACTTTAAAAAAATGTAGTAGTCAGATCAGGATCCGGATCTTCACCAAAATTGAATCATTTCGTCCTTGTCACACACCGAACATGTCCGCAAAATTTCATCCGAATCCGTCCAAACTTTTTGAGATATCCTGTACACAAACAAACAGACAAACGAAATTGCTCGTTGAGCAAGGAATTGCCGGAATAACTTTGTCATATCTCCATGATCTCTGTAAAAACAAAAACCTGGATATCAATTTGGTTCTTACAAGTCGATAGTGCTGCTGTTTAATGAGTTATTGCACTTAGTTTGGTCATGATCATAACTTGGAAGTCAATCGGACTCGAAATGGCGTTTTTATCGCAATTTGAAAGTTTTGACCCGACACCCCCCTGACATTCGACCCCCGACCGCTAAGAAGGGTGTTGGTGTGACACCACAATGAGACATATGGTTGGATGCAGAATTGGAAGATGCACATTTTGGATTTAGTTTGAAGTCGATACGACCATTTTAGCGGACGTTATTGCGAAAATAAGAATTTCGGTTTTCGGTGACCTTGACCTTGACCTTTGACATAGATTCACCAAAAACGACAAGTGTCTAAGTTGGACCATGGCCGACGTCTGTACCCAGTTTGGTCATGATCGCTGAAACGGTGTGGCTGCTACAAGGTAAACAAACACACAAACAAACAGACAGACAGACAGACACACAGAATGACACACACAACCGACCACCATGATTGCCAAAATCCCAATTAACAGACAGACAGACAGACAGACAGACAGGGGTGAAAACATCACCTCTTTCACCTTCGGTGGTGGAGGTAAATATTTTTATTCGCTGCACAGCAAATGCACATTAAGAACCGTGTATTCAATGCACGGCTATTGGCGTGTTCAAATTGTCGTCATTCGACAGTTTTTCTCTCCGTTATCAGGAAATTGTCAACTCTCTTTCAAAGAGGCTACATCATCCTTCGGCCAAATATTCCGCCATATGTAAAGCACTGTTAGTGCCCCGGAATTATTCACGCCACGAGACGATGACATTGCACAAAAAAAACCTCCAAATGCCGTTGCACAATTCATCTCACCCGAGGAACAGTGATGTCTCTTTTATAAGCCATGGTAATTTGGGCCACATGTCCCCATATGTTTGCCAATAAAGTATTCAACCAATCGGAGAAACCCGACGCTTGGGTTCGTCTGCTTGTGTGCACTTTGCAGGAGGCACAATGAGAAGGGTCATCGACTCACATGATTGCCCCTTGCAATCGCTTGGCATCCCAAGATTGCAGCGATGCAACCAATTGCAAAATATGTTGCTGCTTGGTGGCGATCAGTCACAATTCCCACTTTGTTTGAAAGGCCCAAACACGTTTAAAAAAAAAAAAAAAAAAAATCAAATAGACAATCCAACACCGAACTCAAGCAATGATTGCATCATGCAGACAGGCATTGGTTATTTGTCCCTAATTAGTCTCGCCCCAAAGGGGATTCAGGACTATTGCTACATCACTCTCTGTCTGTCTGTCTGTTTGTCCGCGTCGACATATGTTTTGGCTTCAAAAATGTTTCTCTCTGTAACCGCTTGTCTGATCGATGCAAAATTTTAAACAGATGAGGGACTCCCCACGGAGAATATTTTATTGATAACTCTGATGTCATAGGTCACATAGTATGGCAGTCATATTGGGTTAAAGAAAAAAAAATTGGACATCTTTCTCTCCGAAACCGTTCAACAAAAATAATTGAAACTTGGCATATGTCATAAACTCCCAATGGGGGGTATATAGGGTGATTATGATGACGTCATCTATGAAGTGGTATTCCAGCAATAATATTGGTTGAATCAAAATGAGAAACTTCATACACCTGGTCTACGACCAGGGCCGGATTTTCCAATAGGCAACATTGGCCATTGGCCTAGGGCCCACCAGTAACTGGGGGTCCACCGGGGACTTGTGGGTTCTCTGATCGGTTTCATTGTATGCTTTTTTATCATGCATTGTATTTCATTGTAATTTATTATGTTTCAGTTTCATTGTATTTTTCCATTACTCCGATGTGTAAGATGTACATGATATGGAACTTGATTTACTTTGATGTACTTGATATGGAACTATTGTGATTAAAAATTATTGATGTGTTACATTATGTTGTAATTCTTTTTTTTTTAACATTACAATATACATATATATATATATATATATATATATATATATATATATATATAATATAATATAATATAATTTTTTTTTGGAGGGGGGGGCACTGATAAGGTTTGGCCTCGGGTCCACAAGCAAGTAAATCCGGTCCTGTCTACGACCCGACGTGAGTGAAGAATTAAACTTACGACGTCATTGTTCATGCGGTTTGGCGGCCAAATTGCGATAAAAAAAAAATAAAAGCATTTAAAAACTTTCTTCACCAGAACGGCTTAAGAGATCGATGTGAAACTTCATACATATGATTGACTAGCCATGGGGAATATAGTTTGAATATATATATATATATTTATTTTTCATATTCACCTTCGTTCATGCAATCAAGCCTTAATGCGCACAAAATTGGTTGTTAAATATGCTGATAATTATTCATCAATAAAGCTCAGGATAACTGCTTTTCATACAAAATATGTACTCAATGCCAAATTCATCGACGCACCGAATTGGTGTGAACATCACGATGATCGTCCTGTGTCAGGATAACGTCCAGACACACCAAGCAACAGATGGACGCCATCAGTGAGTTTCACAGGGAAGTCTTTGGCCCCCCCCCCTTTGATTCAACGCTCGTTTTGAGAGGACCACATCAATAAAAGGTTATGCTGGCAACCAGTTTCATATGGTGACCCCCAAAAATGCGGAATCACAAAATAATACAGTACTCTGTACTAATTTCAAAGAAAACAAAATAAATTAATAATGGTATTTTGATAATTCACCCCTAACTGGAAAACAAAGCTCACCTCAGAAGATGACACCCCCTCACGGAACGAGTCCCCCAACCGAAAACACCCCTCCTCGTAATTGGCTACCATGGAAATCCTCCTCCCAACAAAAAAAAAAAAAACCATACGCACTGAAGACCACACCCCTCTCGTTAGTGTCTTTCTGAAAACACCCGCTCCTTGGACCTCATCACCCGTGGAAACAATGACACCTCCTCACTCTCACTCCCCCCACCAGGAAATTACCCCCCGCATCCGACAGACCCCCTTCCTCGGGAAAAAAAATCCCATCCCTGTGGGAACGCTGTTCTTCCCGACACACTTACCCAGGTCGTCGTAGTTGACCGCAAGGTTCCCTGCTCCACACCAAAGGGTTCCCGGATAGACGAGTGCGCGTCTGGAGCGGTCTCGGGCAGGACTTCTCGGGAACGGGCGAGTCACGTGGTGCTGGTCAGAGCAGTCGTCCACGGCTCGGACGAGCTCGAACACGCAGGACAACACGAGCAGATGCGGCCACTGCCGAGTGGATCCCCGAAGGGACGTTCTGATTGTCATGGCTCACTGCCGATCCACATTCCTCCGAATGAGGTAATCTTCCGCAATGATGCACCTCGAGGAGGAGCGAGGTACACCTCGTGTGGTGCGACGTGGACTACCACGGCGAGGTCCTCGTGCCCCGTGACGCAGCTTTTAAAAACAACTTTTAACTTACGTCACACGTCTCTGCGCTCGGGAAGCTCGTCGTGACTCCACCCAGAGGACCTCGACTGGTTCGTCAAACCGATCTCTTCTGAAGGTCACCGCCCAACGGCTGAAGCTGTCCATTTCTCTTCTTCTTTAACCCCCTCCCCCCAACCCCCCCCCCCCAATCAATCCCACGGGTTGATCGATTGATGGAAACCTCTCAGCTATTAGTGAAGGTTAATGGTGGAAGAAGGTCATGACTAATTCCATTGTCGTTGAACACAAAGAAGGAGGACGAAACATTGAACACAAAGAAGAAGGACGAAACATTGAACACGCGCCAGAAAACTGTGACTATAAAAACTTTTGAGTTTTGCCAAGTTCTCAAAATCAAACTACCAAATGCATTTGGTGGCGAATGTCCGTCCGACAGCACGAATCAACAATTCTCTTCCCAAATCCATCAATCATATTCGTGATATCACGACATGTCCACAATCCAATTTCTTAACCACTGTGTTTGGCTGCGATGATGGGATAGCTTAGAGTGTGGACTACAGGTAAGTGCGCTCACCTTTGAGCGAAGCCTCGAGAGTGTAGACTACAGGTGTGTGAGCTCACCTTTGAGCGAAGCCTCGAGAGTGTAGACTACAGGTGTGTGAGCTCACCTTTGATCGAAGCCTCGAGTATAGACTACAGGTGTGTGCGCTCACCTTTGAGCGAAGCCTCGAGTATAGACTACAGGTAAGTGCGCTCACCTTTGAGCGAAGCCTCGAGAGTGTAGACTACAGGTGTGTGAGCTCACCTTTGAGCGATTCCTCGAGTATAGACTACAGGTGTGTGCGCTCACCTTTGAGCGAAGCCTCGAGTATAGACTACAGGTAAGTGCGCTCACCTTTGAGCGAAGCCTCGAGAGTGTAGACTACAGGTGTGTGAGCTCACCTTTGAGCGATTCCTCGAGTATAGACTACAGGTGTGTGAGCTCACCTTTGAGCGAAGCCTCGAGAGTGTAGACTACAGGTGTGTGCGCTCACCTTTGATCGAAGCCTCGAGAGTGTAGACTACAGGTGTGTGAGCTCACCTTTGAGCGAAGCCTCGAGAGTGTAGATTACAGGTGTGTGCGCTCACCTTTGAGCGTAGCCTCGAGAGTGTAGACTACAGGTGTGTGAGCTCACCTTTGAGCGTAGCCTCGAGTATAGACTACAGGTATGTGCACTCACCTTTGAGCGTAGCCTCGAGTATAGACTACAGGTGTGTGAGCTCACCTTTGAGCGTAGCCTCGAGTATAGACTACAGGTATGTGCGCTCACCTTTGAGCGTAGCCTCGAGAGTGTAGACTACAGGTGTGTGAGCTCACCTTTGAGCGTAGCCTCGAGTATAGACTACAGGTGTGTGAGCTCACCTTTGAGCGTAGCCTCGAGTATAGACTACAGGTGTGTGAGCTCACCTTTGAGCGTAGCCTCGAGAGTGTAGACTACAGGTGTGTGAGCTCACCTTTGAGCGTAGCCTCGAGTATAGACTACAGGTGTGTGAGCTCACCTTTGAGCGTAGCCTCGAGTATAGACTACAGGTGTGTGAGCTCACCTTTGAGCGTAGCCTCGAGTATAGACTACAGGTATGTGCGCTCACCTTTGAGCGTAGCCTCGAGAGTGTAGACTACAGGTGTGTGAGCTCACCTTTGAGCGTAGCCTCGAGTATAGACTACAGGTGTGTGAGCTCACCTTTGAGCGTAGCCTCGAGTATAGACTACAGGTGTGTGAGCTCACCTTTGAGCGTAGCCTCGAGAGTGTAGACTACAGGTGTGTGAGCTCACCTTTGAGCGTAGCCTCGAGAGTGTAGACTACAGGTATGTGCGCTCACCTTTGATCGATTCCTCGAGAGTGTAGACTACAGGTGTGTGAGCTCACCTTTGATCGATTCCTCGATAGTGTAGACTACAGGTAAGTGCACTCACCTTTGATCGATTCCTCGAGAGTGTAGACTACAGGTAAGTGCGCTCACCTTTGATCGATTCCTCGAGAGTGTAGACTACAGGTATGTGCGCTCACCTTTGATCGATTCCTCGAGAGTGTAGACTACAGGTGTGTGAGCTCACCTTTGAGCGAAGCCTCGAGAGTGTAGACTACAGGTGTGTGCGCTCACCTTTGAGCGAAGCCTCGAGAGTGTAGACTACAGGTAAGTGCGCTCACCTTTGAAGCTATCTAGCCTTGGTTCGATGTAAACTACCATTGTGGTGTTTCACGGGCAGGACGATCAGGCATCGATACGTGTACCGTCCCTCGGATGGACGTTAAATCGGGTGTCCTATCTGCTGGCACTGTCGATGGACGTCGATTCTCCCATGTACGGTGATCTTTCACAAAGAGGAGAAATTAAGCAATCGCAGTCCCCTGAATAAATGACAAAATTCCTGCTCTGACATGACTGGTGGGAAGGCAACGGCAAACCACCTCCTCTTCGCAAACGACACCGTGAGAACTTTAACGTCCACCAACGAATCCCGGCGGACGGGTCGCGCCCCGCTTGACGTCCATCCGAACATTGGCGGACACATTGATGAAACACCCTGCCTGTGAAGCACCAGGACGGCAGTTTATAGCCGGGTCGAGATTCAAACCCAGACTCGACAGCTTAGAGGCGAGTGTGCCGACGTGTCGGCCATCCTGCCTGCACTCAAGAAAGCGCTTCAACTATTTTTCTGAACAACAAAAAAAGTTCTAACTTGACAGTAAAATAAGAGTCTTAAACAATGGTCGCTGTTATTAATTAAACAATGCTCTGTTCCCGAAGAACGACGATCAGCATCGTGCCCCAAAACGTCGATTGTCCATTTGTAAATGCTCCGACTGTGTTGTCCGGAATGCTCCCTTTGACCTTTCCCCAAGTTTTGTCATAAATATTCAGTGGATGTCGGTGGGTCGACGTGGGAAAAGATGAGCATTCAAATATCCCAATGTCGTCCGTGCTCTTGACAAAGGGGCACTTTATGGGGGCTTGCGGAGGAGCTTATCCGTGACGTGGCAGGGTCGTTCTGCTGGTTTCATGTTGTGGATATCACGATGGAAGGGAGAACTGTGAAAGCCACTTAATTTGGACATGATTGCATTGGACAACCACTTAATTGGTATGACGATAAATGGATTTTCAAAATAATGACGTCAGTTTACAATAATATATATATATATATTTATATATTTAACGTTTTTGTTTTGAAGTATGATTTTAGCATTTAAATTTGGTTTTTGTCTCGTTTCTTTGCAAACTTCCCTCTCTTTTCGGCACACTTAAATATACACAACGTGAAATTAATTCAATAAATACAGCGCAAAAATATACCAATCTAATTTTAATTAAATAATTAAAGTCCCACATATGAGTTTCCAAAGGAAATGATAACAAAAGCGCAAGAGGCATGGAGGAAGAAAGCGCCGAGTGTTAATGGTATGCAGGATCGCTCGAGTGCGCTCCAAAAGAGACGTCGTGAAAGGGTCTTTCCCCGCCAAGAAGGCATCACAATGCACACACAGTGCGGTGTTCAACGCCGCTGTGAGCTGTCAATCTGTGATGCCACTCAAGGAGAATATCCGTTTGATCAGAGCCCTTTGGATGATATTTGCACTGTACGTGCCAAAGAGGTAAAAACACAAGAGGCCGCCAGCCAACAAGGGGATTGGGGTCGGAGATCTTTTGACCCCCCTGGCCCCCACGTTGTGGGAAAGTGGCTTCATTACCTTTCTAACGGCTATCCTGCTCTATAGCCACCTCCTAATCATTTCCTACCCCTCAAACCGCCTCTTTCCTCTCCTCCCCTTCCCTATTGATGGGGAGAAAGAGTAGTTTGTACATTTGTGGTGCAAATTGGTTGTTTTATGTACAAAAGCCGCAACTTCTTAAGCTGCGGCGACCGTTTCACTCAGATCTCTGTTGTGGGTGTTGCCAATTCGCAAAACAAAAAATGATTCCAAAGTACAGATTGAAAGACGTGAATAATAATAATAACTATTCCTTTCACATGGTATGCCTGGTGTTGTCTTAATGGTAAGGGTGGTGGGCTTTGGATCTTAGGATCCTGAGTTAAAATCCTGTTCAGCTGTTGAATTAATACCAGGTGGGGTTAACTCGGCCTGTCATGATAGTCAACATCCTGTGTTGAAGTGGCAACCCGTCCATAATTGTGCCCAATAGCCAAGGAGACTACTTAGGCAACACCAACGCTCTACACAGAGTATGGTCTCAATCTCCTCTCCTCCTCACGCGGTGAGGTGCGTCGCGCTGCCGAGGCAGTTTCTTTGGCAAAGGAGTGGAATCCTAGAAGGGTCGCCACTGACGCAGGATGCTCGAATGGCTTATCACCCCAGCAAGCTGGTACTACTCATTATGACGATTTCAGAAGGAGGACAGGCTGTCAACCCACCTGGAGTAATTTCAACGGCATGACAAGAGCTTAAACTCAAGACCCAAAGATGTTAAGCCAGCCACCTAAACCATGAAGCCAAGACAATTAAGGCTTGATCGAAAGAAGATGTGGATCTCAATCTCTCTCTCTCTCTCTGATTGGATGACCTTTGTGGACACAACCAATGTTGTGGACCTGTTCCCGTTCAGAGATGTTCTGGGATTGAAGGGTCGAAGCCTCAATTTGATGAGCAGTTCCCAGCTGATGATTCAGATGGCCATTGAATCAGGCAGTCGTGAAGTTGGAGGAATTCTTCAGATCTCTCCAGAATTTATGGTTTATTTTGATGATGTATCTCCAAGTAAACTCTGTTCCATTCGTGGTAAATCCACCATAGTCTGTCCCTCAATCTCTCTGTCTGACGATCTGTTCGCACGAAATGATGAACATTAATGGTGATTACAAAGAGATACACCCGAAGAAAATGTGTGCGTGCTCACCTTTGAGCTATCGAGGATTAGTTCGATTGTCTAGCCTTAGAAATTAAACTCCAGAAAGAGGGTACAAGTGGTCAAATTGTATTCATTTTGGACCTCTAAATCCTCATACATAATGGTAAGTTCAGAATGAAGTGAGATGATAAAGATGAAGCAAGATTTCATTTTGCAATCGACAATGGTCTATGAAATCTTAGCAATGGTTGAACAGTTTGTAATTCAGTTGTACTACCCATTATCAAAGCTAAGCTCTGTGGATGAACAATTTGTGCCTGTTTGTTCAGATCAAAACATCCAGAGCCTCCACCTCCAATTCATGATGCCTTGGGACAACATGCATATCGTGCCCACCATTAAAACGACGATTTGGCACAAGGCGAGGGACTCAAAGCCAGAGCTCCCATATGCATTAGACAATGCATGTAAGTTGATTGAAACGGGATGCTGGAGCCAAAATTCATGTGGCAACCATCCATCTCATAAACATGCACTGGACTAGGAAGAGTAAGTGTACAACACAGTGTAGATGCACCACTTGCACCTGCTCAAATAATATACCCATTTCCAACCATGCATGCAGTTGCTGTGGAGGGGTTTGCTATGATCCCTTCACTACCCCAGATTGGGAGGAATCAGACTAATAGGCCATGGGTGTATTGAAATACTTGTCGAGAGCAATGAAACATTCCTATAGTATTGAAACAAAACATTGAATGGTAAACAACTGCCCATAGTAATTACAAGAACAGTTTTATTTGGACGATCTCATGACATAATCTTTACTTTTCAAGCATTTGTTTTTTGTATCCAGCCGAGTGTCATGGAAGAGCGACAACACAGAACTGAACAGGATGCAACATCATGGAGTACGGCCGTACTCCATATAGAGGGATATTACGGGGAAAAAATGGCTGCCCATTCAAATGTCAGGTCAGGTATGGGAGCATGCGCCAGAGCAGCACGTCACTGCGTCCACTTTCCGCCGGTACTCCAGGGGCCTCCGTCTGGCCACCCCCCCAGGCAGATGCCTGGCCCATCCCCATCTCTTTGAGATGTCGATCAACCTGTTGCAACCACGAGACACGTGGTCGGCCCATTTGGCCTCCTCCACTCATGAGACTCCCTGCTGAGAGAATCTGGTGAGTAGGATCAGCATCAGGAAAATGAGCCACATGTCCATACAGCCGCAGCTGACGCTCACGGACCATGCAGGTAACAAATCTCATTTGAGTCTCTCTCAGCAACCGCTCATTGGACACAAAGTCGGACCAGCGATTGCCAAGGATTCTCCGAAGAGACCTGGTACCAAAGGAATTAAGTCTCGTCCCAGATCCTTGGTCAGAATCCAAGTCTCGCATCCATAGAGCAAGACTGGAAGCACCAAGGACCTGAAGACTCGGACTTTCGTCCTTTCGCACAGGTATCAGCAGCGCCACACCCCATTATCCAGTGAATCCATGACTCCGCAGGCCCGACCCAGACATCTATTGACCTCTGACTCACATCCGGCAGAGACATGAATATCACTGCCAAGGTAAGTGAATCTCTCCACTCTCATTCAAATGTGTACACAATGATATGCTCATAAACTACTGTAGAGTGAAGTCATATGCATTTAAAAACCATAACTTTTATTGTCGAGCGTTTTCTGAACTACCAAGACTTAAAAAGATATCAGAATACATCGCTGAAGTACTGCATCATGAGATCACTAAAACGCCAATTTGTACTTCTTTTTCTTCTTCCCCTCTATAAACAATGGAAAACTGTAGCCCAAACTCCCTCAATAACTGTTGAAGCCATGATGGTTATTCCAAGGCGAGGAAGTTACTTTGTCTCTGGGCTAGTGCACGCAACCCAAAATTTAAAAACTATTAAAAAAAATCACTCATTTTATTCCGAAAATAAATCAAATGTAAATGTGGACTCAACCAAACCCGGCCAGGATCGTGAGAAGGGGAGAAATGGACAACACCATTCCAAAAGTGATACTTATCCAAACCATCACCCAAATCAACTGAAACAAGTGTTTAAACAATTTAATAACATAGATGATTTAATCCACACCAAAATAACAAAATATATAAAACACTATCAGAGCCTACCAGTCATTTTGCTGATGGACCAATTCGTCATCCTGTTTGCCAAAATTTTGGGTGAGAAGCAGAAGGAAATGAAGACAAATTTATCGGTGCATATAGTGCTTTAACCCTGACTCCCCACCTCCCGTCCCCGTCCTCATGTCCCACTAAACACCTCCTTGCCCCCATTCGTCCTGATGTTCCTTTGCGCTAGAAATGTCTCACAAATGAATGATGACAGGCTTTGATAGGCCCCTCCGATTTTTTTTCTTTTTTTTTGGGGGGGGGGGAGGGGAAGGGGATGGAGAAGGGAAGGAAAACTAATTTACCCGTACAAAGAGTGCTTTCATCTCAGCGTTGCCCCAGTAAAAAAGAAAATTGTAATACCCTCTGCCACGACCACCATGTGGCGCTACACAGTACAAATTTACATCAATAATTTATCCCCACCCCCCCCCCAATCACACCCCCACGTGAGGCTGTGGCCACATATCCAATGCTAACCCACACACAAAGTTGTATTTTACTATGAGTTTTGAGTTTGTAAGTAACTTAAAAAGATGTGGCAGAGATAGAGATAGAGATAGAGACAGAGAGACAGACAGAGATAGAGAGATAATAAAAAGGTGTAAGGGGTCTAAACCTCTAAATGGTCAAGGGTCTAATCTGTCTGAAGGGTGCAAGTGGTCTGTGTGAATGGTGTTAAGGTCTGAGAGGTCTAAAGGCCAAAAGGGTATAAAAAAAAAAAGTCAAAATAGTGAAGGGATCTAAAGGCATGTAAAAGGGTTAAAAGGGTCTTAAAGGTAAAAGACATCTTCAGGGTCGTCAAGGTAAAAGGGGGTATTAAAGGGTCTGAGGGACCTTGTGGGTCTTTTGAGTTCTTGGAGTATTATGCTTCATGGACTGACTGACCGTGTTTTTCGTTTTTATATTTATTTGGAATTGTGCTGGAAGAGAAACATGAATAAGTAACATTTTGTAGCCAAAGGAAATTTGGAAATTGTAATACCCTCTGCCACCACGACGTGGTGCTACACAGTACTCATTTACACAGATAATTTATTCCCCACCCCATACTCCCCACAACCCCATGTGAAGCCACAGCCACATTGCCGATGTTACCCCCGACACAAAGTTGTATTTGTACTCCCGAGTTTGGAGTTTGTAACTTAAAAGATATGGCTGTGCGAGAGAGAGTGAGATATGTTTCGATAGATTAAACATTTTATTATTTCTTAAAATGATAATCACATTGCTTTGTATATGAGGTAATCCACAAAGTGAACCAAAAGCCAGGAATGAGGAAGGGGGGGGGGTAGAATGTACCATAAGCCGAATTTAATAACAGATGGATTTAGTCCATACAAAAAAACAAAATATACAAAACATTAAGCATTTTATTACTTTAAAAAAAATTGCAGAAACAGGAAAAATAAAAACAATGTCACCCGCAGGGTTACCCGTATCTTGCCAAAAGGTGACCACGTGTGACTTCTTTAAGGTCACACTGAGGTGAACAGAGCTGCTATCCACCAGGAGCGACTCCTTGAGGAATATTTGCCTATGAGAGATTCCGATGAGAATCGTTCTACAGAGTAACCATGAAAAATATGCGTTTGCCTCATAACTTCACCAAATGACGTCATAATGTCTCAAGCTTGACATATCTAGAAAGCACTCATCGAGGTGTTCAATTTGAGGTACTACACGATATGGTTCCTAAAACTTGAAAATTTGACCTTGGGGTCAAATATGTTTGACCTGAGGCGCTAACCATGAAGGTCAAGGCCAATCGCCACCAAAACTTAATCAGCTGAGCGCCAGACCATGCACTATATTCCCATGAAGTTTGAAGACGATCCGATCAAAATTACTCAAAAAATAAGGGTTTCGTCGACTCCCCTGATTTGCGCCAAAGTGACCTTGACCTTTGACCTTCAAAATTTTGTGCACTGAAAGGGACCTCTATAGGCCTCTGATATGCGAAGTTACAAAAATTTCCGATGATAACTGTGCTCTGCAGAATTTTTTATACGTGATTACAGACAAACAAACAAACAAACAAACAAAAAAACATACAAGCTGACTAACATATCTTGCCAAAACGAAGTTTTGGCAAGATAATAAACATAAAAAACAAACAAAAACCAAACAAGGTAGGAATCACAGCACATTACGATGACACAATACGACACCACAATACGACACCACAATACGACACCACAATCCTCTTATGGATTACCATCAGGATATAATTTGACATTTTACTTTTGTTGTGCAATTGTGATGGATGAAGAAGAATGAAGAATAATAACAATGAAGAAGAATGCCACATTATGATGTCACAATACAACACACAGTAATCCTCTTCTGGTTTCGTATCATGATATCTTATAACGTTGTTCCATCACAATTGCACAACCAAAGTAAAATGTCAAAAGATGTCTTGATGGTAATCCATAAGAGGATTGTGGTGTCGTAATGTGGTGTCATTCCCACCTCGTTTGGTTGTTTTTTTGAGATTTCTTCCCTCTGTTTTTACATTAAAAAAAAAAGATTTTTTTAGCTCGCCTGTTTGAAGAACAGAGAGCTATATAGCGATACCCTCGGCGTGAGCGTCAGCGTGAGCACGAAAATGTTAAAGTTTTTGGTGCAAGTTATTTCCTTTCTAATGTTTTTATCTCCCACACTATTTTTTACTGATTACAAAATACAAAAATACATATTGGTTCACGAGCGCCAGCCAGAGTGACCACTATATTCGTTGTGTGTGTGTGTGTGTGTGTGTGTGTGTGTGTGTGTGTGTGTGTGTGTGTGTGTGTGTGTGTGTGTGTGTGTGTGTGTGTGTGTGTGTCTGTCTGTCTGTCCCGAGCATAGCTCCGTGGGTTTTGATCCAATCCTGATAAAATTTAGGTGGGAGGTTTATATCATGATCTCGTTGTGTTTTCCTGAGAATGGGCGTGGAGTGCCCATTATGGGCGGAGCCACGCCCAAAAAACATGTGTTTTTAGGGGGTAGCCGATTTCAATTTGCATCTTCTCCTGGGGGTTTGTCGAATCTGGCAGGGATTTTGGTTTTTGGTTCGCCAAATGGCACCTGCATAGCCCCATGGAGCTCGATTTTTCATTTTCGTCCCAAGGTCAAGGTCACAAGGTCATGAACTTAGAAAATTGCAATTTTGACATAAAAATCATACGACCGCCCAAACTTTTAGAGCTTGGATGACAATATTTTTTGTGCATAATCTTGAGGTCATTCCCCACCGAAAATCTTGAAACCATTTTGCTCTATCTCGAACACCTTGCCCGTGGCGCCCCTTTCAAGCTTGTTTTTACGCTGATTTCATCAAAGTATGGATAATCCGAGAAGTGCAAAATGCCATATAGCTGATATGACGTCATATTGTTCCTGGAATGTTCCAGAGGAAGTTTTGCACCAAAGGTCATAATCCTTGACCTTTGACCGTTAAAGTTCACAAAGGTCAAATTTTCAAAGTTGTGGGAATCGAACCGGGTTTTCGACCTTCTTTGACGAACTAACTCCAATAAGGCCTTAGTTATTTTATAACTTGGTTTACGCAGTTCTTCAGCTAAAATGTAGGGTCGGTAGGGCGAAATATAAATGTTGTTGTTGTTCGTCTTTCAGCTGCTCCCATTAGGGGTCGCCACAGCGGATCATCCGTTATGATCCGCATACTGATTTGGCACAGGCTTTACGCCGGATGCCCTTCCTGACGCAACCCTGGTTGCCTCTTAAAACACGGATATGTAGGTCGAAATATAAATTTAAATATAATTTCAATTTTTACAAATTATATATTTTAATGATTTTTTTTCGGATGTTCCATGGAAAAGACAAGGGTAGGTGGGGGGAAATAAATATAAATCCCAGACCAGGAGGATCTAAGAAAACATTGAAGATGGAAGACCATTCAAATGCAGGATGCCCATGTTCACTGTATCATGTTTTTTTTTTGTATACCTTGTCGAGGCTCGTATGAGAGCTAACCCACAACGCACATCAAGGGGGGCATGAGACAAGAGGGGAGGGAGTGGGAAGGACAAAACAGTGGGGAACAGAGACATTAGGAGATCTGTGGAAGGGAGAGGGATGGGACGGGGAACATTGGGAAGAGAAGATGGACATTACAGGGACTTTCAGGAAGGAAAGCAGAGAATTTGAAGGAGGTGGGCTTGGGTGGATTATCGGGGGTAGAAAAGATCGAGGATTTGGATGGGGGATGATAAGAGGTGGTGGTGAACAGCTGTTTTGAAGGCCTGGAGGGAAGAATGGGAATGAATAGAGTGAGGGAGTTTATTCCAAAGGTGGGGAAAAAAGAGGAATGAAAGAGTGAAGGTGAGCAGTGATTCGTGATTTTGGTAGTTTTACAAGAAGGGGGTTGTTGGCGGACCTTGAGCGCCCTGTGGAAATGTGGTGGGGACAAATCGCAGAGAGAGAGAGAGAGAGAGAGAGAGCAGGGAGGGGGGGCGAGGCTGGAGAGGAGACAGTATAAGACAGAAAGACCACCGACCAACCTGCGTGATTGAGTGAGAGGCCCAAAGACTCATGTGAAATCTGATGTGAAAAACAATAAAGAATGATTAAAACTTGTCTTTACAATATAGTATGGCATGTTTTTCTTATAGAAACCTGTTTGATCATCAAACAAATGGAAACAATGCTGAGAAAATTACTGTCCAAGTCGTAGATGTGTGCGTGCACACCAGTGCATAGTGCTGGATATAATTTAAAAGAGGTGTCTACTCGGAGTCAACACGCTCAAAAGAGTCAATCAGAGCCATAACCAGCTCTTACTTTTCAGTGGGCATCTGATCGTACCATCTCCCCATCCCCATGAGCACATCAAAGGCTGATTTCTGGTCCGGTGAAGGCGGAATATCAGCATCTCGCAGGGAAACTTTGACGTACTTGGCACCGAAATCTTTCAACAATTACAGCAGTGTACAACTTTCAATGGAAACAAAATCAGCACGATCGAGAGTCGCCTGCGAATCATTGCTGCTGCTGCACTGAATTGATGCAATCGTTCGGCCAGAATATTAGTCGTCAAGATGTTGTGTGATTAAATCACCAATAGAGTCACTCGAATTTATACTGCTGACATACTTCTTAACAATCACTTTCGCCCCAAAAACCACAGTCAATCTGAACCAGGCTGGCCACTGCTCAGATGCCATGACCGAAGACGACTGCTGAGTAGAACTGCGCAGTCGGGCTCGACTGCGCAGTTTGGTTTAATTTTGGCGCGCACGCACGAAATTATATTTTGAAAATAGATGCCGACGTTTGCATTTCGGGTTTTGAAACTTTTGCACCTTCGGCGGAAAATGTAGAAATATAAAAGGCTAAAAATGTGTTTTAAATATATATTTCATTTCGGCAAATATACCGTTGGCGGATCCATAAACCAAATTATAAAATAACTGAAGCCTAAGCTATAGCATGTATCCTGTTTCCTTATTTTAATGTCCACAACATTGTTTTGTGACCTTTAAAGGTTATGCGAAGGTGAAATTTTGAAAGTTGTTGAACGAAACAGAGTTTCGACATTTTGCAGCTAATAACCTGTCACTCGTACCACATCATGTTGATCATTTTTATAACTTGGTCAAAAATTATCACATTGTCTCATGCTTGACTTCTGAAACAATCTACATCGTCAAATACCGCTCGTGAACCATCGCCTTCTCCAGACTTGTATTGCTTTAAAAATATTTGGATCAGACTTCACTGCAATGCTTTATAAAAAATATTATTAGACTCGTCTTTCAAAAACGATAAATGTATAAACAGGCGAGCATTGGGTGGCTTTGACACCAACTCTCTGGTTTTCCTTCTTGTAACATAAACAATAACAGAAGGAGAAATGGGAAATGCCAACAGCAGGGCCGAGGGAGAAAATAGACGGAGACGGAAAAACAAAGATGCAGGTAACGATGAGAGGAAGGTGAGAGAATGTATGGGGTGGACAAGATGGACACAGAAGTAAACTTAAGAGAGGGGTAACAGGGGTAGAAAAGATCACGGTTTTGGATGGGGATGATCTGAGATGGTGTTGAGCAGTTGTTTTGAAGACCTGGAGGGAATAATGTGATTAAAGAGAATGTGGAAGTTGGTTCCACAGGTGGGGAAAAAAAGAGGAACGAATAAGTGGAGGTGAGCAGTGATCCTGCATTTTGGGAGTTTCACAAGGAGTAGGAGGGAGCTGCTGGTGGAGTGTGTACCCTGCAGATACCTGGGGGGGAGGGGGGCAAAGCATGGAGAGGCAAAGGATGCAAGCCGAGAGAGGAGGCTGAAGAAGACAGAGAGACCACCGACCTGTTGACAATGGCAAAGTAATAGGCCCATCAACTCTGCTTCAGCGCGGGAGATTCCAATAATATTGAAGAGAATTTCAAATGCAAGTTAACTGTTATCTATTACTTTTGAAATTATGAATAACTTGTCTGCTGTTGTCTATATTTGATTTCTATTTATTGAAAATGTGATTTTTAAAACCAGTGTGGTCATTTGGGTTGGAGCGGTAGCACTGCAGTGTGAGTAGTGGTCGAGAGCATGGGAAATGTGTGAGTCACTTTAGCAAGGGGGATAACACTTAGTATGATGAAACATCATACTTTAGCATACGGGTAGCATGAGTGAAGGTTTGAGCAAAAGTATCACTAAGTTTCAGGTTCATTGGTCAAATAATGAGGCCGAAGCAGCCACTAATGTCTGTGAGATCCCATTTATTACAACGATGCCATTTTTGGGTAGTGTTTGCACTTAATGACCCCTGGAAGACAAACGCAGGTGTTCTCAGGCTGACCACCACCCTAGAATTGATGAAGGGGGTACAAAGAATGATTTTAGGAAGGTGACAACTTTTACTCTCTCAGGTTGAACAAATTCAAAATATAGGGCCCTTATCCTGTTTTAGATACCCCACTATCGTATTTACCAATTTCCCCGTGCGGACGTTTCAGCACGTGAGGTTGGCTTAACGGGGAAAATTTACTTACGCTGGAGTACGGAACAATGGCTGAAGATAAACAGCAAGCGGTTTAAAAGCAAACAGGTTAAATAAATAAATATTAGAATGGGGACACGAGAAGTAAAATGCAAATCATTCTGTGTTGCTGTCCGGGCGTCCCGGCTGAACGTCCTGCCGGGTGTCCCGGCTGAACGTCTTGCCGGGTGTCCCGGCTGAACGTCTTGCCGGGTGTCCCGGCTGAACGTCTTGCCGGGTGTCCCGGCTGAACGTCTTGCCGGGTGTCCCGGCTGAACGTCTTGCCGGGTGTCCCGGCTGAACCTCCTGGGTGTCCCGGCTGCACCTCCTGGGTGTCCCGGCTGAACCTCCTTTGATATCTGACTTGTGCCAGGCTCTATCATGGCCTTATACAACAGCGTTCCCACCACCCTGCTGTGCGGTTTTGCACATGCACTGTCGACGTCCCAGCTATGCAAGGTAGCACAGCAATGGTTGTAAAACTCATGTTCGAGGCTCCTCAGTAGCATATGTGGAACAGCCATTGCAGAGTGCGATTAATGTTGTAAAATGGTTGTACAGTGTGATTAAAAAAACAAAAAAGCACAGGAATGGTAGTGAAACTCATGTTCAGTGGCATAATGGTGAGATAATCCACTCTGAGTCTGGGATGTTTGCAGTTCGAATGGCAGCAGTCAACGACTTTAAAAATGGAAGGCCTATGTGCTGCTTCCTTGCTTGGTGCTAAACATTTAAAATAATAGAGCATGGGCAAACAACGCTGGGAAAGCAATATCAAACATTCCAGTTTAACCCTGACCAAGAAACTACTTTGGCAGCACCAATGCTCTTCAAAGAGTGTGGTCCATCAAACATCAAATCAATCTCTTTTTACTCATATTACCTACTCTTTGGGTAGCCTGGTGTTGGCTTCGTGGTTAGGGTGGTGACTTGGGATCCTTTAGTCCTGAGTTCGAGCTCCGTTTTCCACTGAATTAACATCAGGGGGTTGACCCAGCCTGTAATCTTTCCGAGGTCGGTGAAATGAGCACCAGTGTCTTGGTAATAGGGGCACTGCATCAGCAGCATAGCCGTGTCCCGAACCAATGATGCAACCAGCAGCCAAAAAGGCAGCATGTGATGAGAACTTACTTATTGATGTGGACATAACGATTTAGTGATACGTCATAGGAAAAATAACTTGGAATGACTATAACTCTCATGCCACTCGTCAACATTTAAACAATGAGAAAGTTCAATCGTTTTGTGTCCCCCACTTATGTTTAGCATATGTCGGTGCCACAGACTCAAGGTTAAAGAGCGATGGGAACAAAACATTTGGCATCTTTTGTCTGGGTCATTGTGCCTTGCAATGGTATTTTGAATAAGGAGGAGGTTCACACGATGATGATACTTGTGTTTGTCAAAGCAATGGAAAATTCGGTTTCCATTTAAAGAAGAGACCTTCAACCTAATTTGTAGAATGTTTGACATGGAAGTGACCCAAAGAGGAAGCAGAAACAGAATATTCCCAATTCTTCGCAGAATACCTTGGTGACATTACCACCAATAATGCACATACAGAATAACAATAAAGCTTACAGAACTTACATTTCTGACCAATAATAATCTACTCCATTTATATCTATCTATAATGGAGCACGTGTGTGTGTGTGTGTGTGTGTGTGTGTGTGTGTGTGTGTGTGTGTGTGTGTGTGTGTGTGTGTGTGTGTGTGTGTGTGTGTGTGTGTGTGTGTAATACATATATATATATATATATATATATATATATATATATATATATATATATATATTCATATATATATATATGGTTACGGTTGTGGAAATTCGCAAACCACCATTCAGGTCCCATAGGTGAGATATCTCTGTAAGTACATGTGTAGTTAGCCCAAACCCGTTGTATGGAGGGAATTTATGTGATCCATCCGGGCTACGATGTTTTGAGATAGCCGTTTTTCTGTTCTATCTTTATTTTGAACCAACCACGTCTCAACCGCCATCACACAACAACCACCAACCACAACGCCGCTTCATAACAACAACAACGCCAACAGCCACGATCTTTACCTTCACAACTCGCTCCCGCAAACATCGCATCACCGCCATTCCAAACGGCACCATGGCCATAAACCACCACCATAAACCCTCCAACACCTTCACCTCTCTCCTTCTGCGGCCATTCCCGCACCACCTGTGAGAACCGAGCGTCGGGCTGTCCTGGGCTCGTACAAGATGCGCGCCGAGCCGCGAGTGCAAAATGCGGCCTTTCCGAGGAGAATTCGGATCAGGAATGCTACACGCCCACTTCTGATCCATCCAATCAGCAAGCGCGGGGTGGTTTGGCCCCCGCCTCCAGGCGCATCTGTGTGGAATCGAGATATGCAAATTCTAGGATCAGGGGAGATTCACGCCCCTTTTTCTCCATCCAATGGGCGAGCGTGGCTCCGCCCCCGAGCTCGTTCTGATCCGGAAATTTGCATATGGGTTCTCCTGCCGGCATATAAAGCGCCGAGCACAAGGCGAATCTGGGCAGAGTCGGTTTTGGAAGAGCGGAGAGTGGCAGAAAAGCGAAGAGAGTTTTGGGGCAGAGAGAAGGAAGAGTTGTTGCGCAGGAGTTGTTGTTGCGAGGCAGTTGGAGCGCGGAGTGGAGTCGGGAGGCGAGAGCGTCCAGGTGGTTTGCTGCAGTCGGCTGAGGAGAATTTGGGGAAGAGTCCGAGGAGTTCGGGTCCGAGGGAAGGAAGACGGCGGTCGGCGACGACGTCGCGGTGGAAATCGCTCGTCACTGGACCCAAGCAAGCCAGCTATACTCTTTCCCCAGAGCATCAACAATTCCCCCCCCCGTTTTTCCCCCGCGCTGAGATAGTGCGAAAAGGGGGCCCCGTTCCCACCCCACTCCAAGCGGTGCCAACGAAACCCGTGAAGGAGCACGAAGTCGGGGCACCAGCCCCCTGCCACATTTGCGGCTCATCACAAAGACGCGGGTATGACCCACCCGGTCTCGAGGACCTGACCGCTCCTTCAGGTCCCGCGCAAATATTGGCCCACAGGCCCCGTCTGCCCCCTTGTCTTTGAGGGTGGCCTTTTCTTTTGCTTTTGAGTAAATGTGTGTCAGCGCCGTCTCTGAAGTAAAACTGTTTAAGTGTTGCCGTGTGCTCGCGTAGTCGGTAGTATCTCTGCGTTATTGTTTCTTTTGTCGCATTTGATATATGTGCATTCTGTTTGGCTGTATATGTGTGCTCTCCGTGTGCCGCGGAATAAATGTACATCATGTTGAACTGTTTTCTCGTTTCGCTTCGTCTTTTCTTTAATTGAATCTCCATCTTGCTTCACGTAAAGGGTTGGTAGTGGGCTCAATACGCCCGATAATTAATCGGAACCGTCGAGACCGACGATAACACCGCTCGGTTATCCCGATAGTACGGAACGGATCGCTTAAGCGGCCCGTGTCCGGAGTCGACCTGCGGCGAGGTGCGATCCCCTGGTCTACCCTCCGCGTGGGTACTTAGGTAGGTCGAGTTTGGCGAACAACCCTATCCCACGCGGGTGGCCGATTGGCACGATCGTGGTGAGGCCGAAAGGCCCACCCGTGACAAGCTCCCGGCGTTAGTCCGAGACGGTCACGACAGAATTGTCCGTCCGGTGGGCGACGTGCCGCGATTCGAGTCACGTGGCCGTTCGCACGCCGGCGGGCGCGAATTCGCAACAATATGTATGTATGTATATATATATATATATATATATATATATATATATATATATATATATATATATATATATATATATATTGTTGTGGTTACCAAATTCGCAAACCACCATTCAGGTCCCTTAGGTGAGATATCTCGGTAAGTATATGTGTAGTTAGGCCCAAACCCGTTGTCTAGTGGGAATACATGTCATTTATGCGTGCTGCGACTCTTCAGGATAGCCGTTTTTCTTTTACTATCTTTATTTTGGACCAACCGCCATTGTTACCACCACCAGTCACAACATCAACCACCAACCACAACGCCGCTTCACCACAACCGCCACGACCTTCACGTCACACCTCGCAACCGTCGCATCGCCACCGTTCTTGCGCCGCTTGTGGGTACCGGTGTTGGACTCGTGCAGGGCGCGCGCCGAACAGCGTGTACAAAACCACGGATTTTCCACTTCAAAAACGGATCAAAAACGACACACGCCCACTTTTGTTCCGTCCAATCGGTGAGCAAGGGGCGATTTGGCCCCGCCCCCAGGGCGTTGGAGGGCGATCGATATATGCAAATTTATGGATCAAAAAGCATTCACGCCCACTTTTTCTCGGGCCAATGGGGAGCGAGGTGAAAGGTCGAAGGGAGGGGGTCAAAGATGAGAGAGCGAAGCCACGGGGTTGATATAAGCGACCGCGTTCGTCAGTCAAGGGGAAAAGAGTTAAGACTTCGCGGGCGGTGGAGTTGGGAAGAAGAAGCAAGAAGGAGTTGGTCGTCGTCGTGTGCGTTGGAGTCGGAGCAAAAGGGGATGGAGCTGTGGAGAGGCGGCGAGGGCAGACGAGGGGGTGCTCGCGTCGTGCAGGGAGCTGCACACCAGGGAGGCCGACGGCGCGACCTGGCCGAGGTGGAGACGCTCGTCGCGGGACTCGAGGCAGAGTGGAAATCCTCTATACCCCGAGCATCAGCAACCCCCTCCTGTTTCCCCCCGCGCTGAGATAGTGCGACCAAGGGGGCCCCTTTCCCACCCCCTACCAGACACTGCCCGCGAGGCCCGCGGAGTTGAGGCACCATCGCCGCTCCGCGTCTCATCACCAGACGGGTAGGCCCGACCCGGTCTCGGCCTCAGGCCCGCCTCATCTTTGAGGGTTCTCTGTTCTCTTTTCCTTGGTTTTGGGTATGTGTTGTCGGCGCCGTCTGTGAAGTAAAATTGTATAAGTGTTGCCGTGTGCTCGCGTAATCGGTATTAGATCTGCATTGTCGCATTTGCTTTTTGTGTAAAATTGCATTGTGTTTCTTTCCTTTTCTATGTGCTTTTGGTGGAATTGAATATGTGTGCTTTCCGTTCATCGCGAATAAATGTGCTTTGTGTTGAACTGTTTCCTGCTTCGCTTCGTCATTTCTTTCATTGAATCCTCATCTTGCTTCACGTAAAGGGTTGGTAGTGGGCTGAATACGCCCGATAATTAATCGAACCGTCGAGGTCGACGAATAACACCGCTCGGTTATCCCGATAGTACGGAACGGGTCGCTTAAGTGGCCCGTGTCCGAAGTCGACCTGCGGCGAGGTGCGATCGCCCGGTCTACCCTCCGATCGCCCGGTCTACCCTCCGTGTGGGTACTGAGGTAGGTCGAATTTGGCGAGTAACCCTATCCCACGCGGGGGCTGATTGGCTCGATCGCGGTGAGACCGAAAGGTCCACCCGTGACTGGTTCCCGGCGTTAGTCCGAGAGGGTCACGACTGGATTGTCCGTCCGGTGGGCGACGTGCCGCGATTCGAGTTACGTGGCCGTCAGCACGCCGGCGGGCGCGAATCTGTAACACTGGTGTCAGGTCGTGCGATACAAATCCATCGCCCTCCTCGCGGCACGAGTATCGGAGAACAGGAAAACGGGCTCTCCTGTCTCCAGCTAAATTCACGGGAATCGGTCCAGGGGTGAGAGAAGCGACCCCCGATTCCCTCCAAATTACGAGCGAGCTAAATTAACCCTTTAAGAGAAGCAAGATGGCGTCTCAAGGCGAGCGGGAGCCGGGGGTATTAGAAATGGATGTAGAATGCGTAGGATCCATGGCCCAGGATGGAATGCCCGTGCAGGAACATGAACTCGTCCAACTGAACCCAGAGCCCGAAATAGGTGCGGCAGCGGCCGCGGTGTATGACACCTCCCCTCCCCCTCTCCACCAAAACCCCCCGACCCTTGCCGAAACGGTCACCCAAGCGCACCCGACATGGCCCAGCTATGCGCCATGCTGGCGGCAATGACAGCGAGGATGGATGCGAATACACAACAAATGATCGAAAAGATGGATGCGAATACACAACAAATAAACGGAATGGAAGCAAACATGAAGGAGGAAATGAAAGAGCTACGGGGTGAGACGCAGAACATGGGCCGATGCCTGCAGGCGGGCATGAAGGCCGTGACCAGGGAGCTGGGAATGGCGACTCCACGTGTGGGAGCAAACGAGCTGGAAGGGGGTGCAACGGCTGACAGGCCCGCGGTGGAGGCGGGTAAAAAAATAATTCAGGGGGCGTGTTGGGCGATGGTCGTGACAGAGGAATCGACGGTGACCAGAAGGGAAAAATTAAATGGGGAGACCAAAACGTGTGAGACGAGACACGAGGTGACGACGACAGAAACTTATAAATGTACAGAGACACGGGAGACAGAAAAAATAGAGGAGAGACAACACGATGAAGACGGGGTAAGTGACGCACACACACACACGGAGGTAGTGGAGGATAGTGAGGTTGAGCTCGCGGAGCGTGTAGGGACCCAGTGCGAGCACCTGGATGGCCTCCTCCAGGAACGAAGGGAGGGAGTATGCCCCCTTGAGGCAAGTCACGACCAGGTGAGTTCGGTCGTGCTTTGCGAGGTTGAGGGGACGAGTGCTGCGAACGGGTGCACGGAGAGCTTGGGGGGTATAGAGGCCCCGGAGACCCTTGTGGGGACACGAATCCCCAGTGTGGTTGTCCCTGTGTGTGTGGTGCAAGGCGTGAGTGCGTCCCCGTGTGTGGAAGCAACCCCGTGTGTGAGTGGTGTGGTGGCGATGGTGCCGGAGTACGTGCTTCCCAGCACGCCGTGTGTGGATGAGGCACCGTGTGTGGAAGAGGCCGTGTGTGTGGATGAAACGGCCAGTGTGAGTGAGGCACCGCGGGTGAGTGCCCCCGCGTGTGTAAGTAGTATGGTTTGTGTGAGTAGTGAGGCACGCGTGAGTGAACGGCCGTATGCAAGGGAGACCGTGTGTGTGAGAGAGCGGTATGTGAGGGAGATGTCGGCGGGCATGCGGGAGCACGCAGCCGCGTCTCCCGGGGTGAATGTGATGGAATGGAGTGTGTGCGTCGTAACACGCAGGTATGCGTGGGTCGAATGGAGACGGAGACGGCGACATGGGAGAAACGAAAGCCGAGTGGCGGCTGTAGCTATTTCTGGGACCGTGCCGGGTTCACCCAGCAGTGAGCACGAGGTTCGTGCTGTGCAACGCACGAGACCACCACGTGCTCGCTTGCGAGAGTGAAGTCCCGGTCCGGAAACGCCAGCGGTGGATTTGCCGATCCCGCGGACGGACAAAGTTTAGGCAGGATTTCGGATTTGGACCGGACGGGTTCTCCACGCGATCGTGTGTGTTAAGCTCCAACGGGCAAAGCACATGTGTTCGCGTGGGGAACCCCTCGAGACGTGGGGCTTGTGTTTTTTTTTATGCGCACGGTGACGTCATGGCTGCACGTGTGGTTGGAATCCGGCAGGAGGGGTATCCCGGCCGGATGGTACCGTCCAAGGAGGGACGAGGTACACGTCCAGCTGCATGACGTCACGGGCAGGTGTAAAGTGCGCGAGCTCTGAGTTGTCGCGCAGGTGCTGCGCATGCAAAAAAAAAAGAAAAAAAAAAGCAAGCCTCACTTTCGGGTGCACAGGATTCCTGGGCAAGGGGTGGAAGACCCCTTGACCCTGGGCACAGGATGGAAACTAGTTAGGGGGAAGGGTTAGCTTAGCTCGACCGACTCCATGGGGCAGGGGTAAGTCCTCATGGAGTCCGTGGAATGGATTAGTTAGAGGGATTGTAGCCAGATTTAGGTTGGGAAATAAAATGATTATTTGGAGACAGTGACAGACTTGTGAATGTGTAGAGGGGACGTAGCTTAGCTACGTAGTGTTAAATGGAACGTGCTATAGTTTAAGGGACGACGTGGGAGCACGAGTTAGTTAGGGGATGTAGTTAGGAGGATGGCAGAGTTCAGCGGTGAGTGTGTTGAAGAGTTGGTGAGTTGTGAGGCATGTGCTTGTTGAGTGAGTGAGGCCAGCGGGTCTGTGTGTATGGAGTGAATGGGGAATGCATGGTGCGATGAGTGATTGGGGGGAGGAGTGACTCCCGCCCAAGGGACCCCGGGGTCAGAGTAAAGTGAGTTCGCTGGGTTAGTCAAATTGAAAAATGGAGGTCGTTTTGCTGTTGGTGGGAATGTAGGCTCGAAACCCATTTGGAGGGGTGCAGGAGCCCTGTTGACGGGCTTGGGAGCGTGGCTGCGAAAGGTGAGTATCGCTGAGTGGGTACCCCAGGCACCAGGCTAGTCGGCCGTGATAGGCCAAGGGCCCATGGGGGGCCGGGATAGCGTAGTGGGCACGGGTGCGCCTGCTTGGTGCGGGGGCCCGGAGCGCCATTGGCCGCGTGGGCAGTGTTGTGGGCACGGGTGACCCTCGGAAAGGGGCCCGGGAGGCCAGCCTGCCACGTGTGCGTTTCAGGGCAGGTGCCATGGGGGGCACTCCCCGGTGTTAGGGAGCTGGTAGGCTCGGAGGCAGTGTAGTGCCCGGGGGTGCCATAGCGGGAGATTCGGCAGAGGGTCGTGCCTGCCAAAAGTAGCCACGTGTCCCAGCCAGGAGACCGTGTGAGGGCACGGAGAGAAAATTGGGGGGCGAGGCCCGAAATTGTGAGGACACCAACACAGGCAACGGGAATCTGGGTTTATAGAACCAATAGTTTAAGCGAGAGGCGCTTGTTGAAAGCCCCGGGGTAGTTTAACAGTTAAATTGTTAGGGTAGATTAGGAGATGTACCCCTCCGCACCATCCATCCCCTCGCTGTCGTTGTGGGCCGCTGGACCCACTTGGTGTTAAGATCGCCGAACTCTGGGGAGGCCATTCTGAGGCTTCGTTGGGCCTCGACACAGGACGTTAGCTCTCCCTTATTCCTCTCCGGGAAGGGAACGTAGGGGTTGGGAGTAGGCTAGGTGACAGAATAGGTTAGCCAAACAAGGACGATAAAGGGGGTTAGGGGACGATTTATAGTGGGGAAGTAAAAATAAAAACAACAAAAAAATAAGTTGGGGTTAAATTGGGGTTTGACAAATTAAGGGAGTGGGTATGTACAGTGACAGGCAAAGGCGATAGGTTGGGAGGGAGACAGGTAGGTAGGTCCGAGCCCGCCTTCCAAGTGGCCAGCACCACCGCACTCCCTCCACCAACCTCCACGGAACGGCAAAGGCTGGCCAACTTCATCTGCAGCTGCTGTGCTGCAAGGCCTGTGCCGGCCACTTCATCTGCTGGCTGTTTTTCTTCAAGGCCTGTGCCGGCCAGTTCATCTGCCGGCTGTGTTTGCCTGCAGCGGCCTTCTTCTGCGGGCTGTGTTTGCCTGCTGCCTTTGCCATGCCATGCCCACTGCCCATGTTCACCAGTCCCGTTCAATTTTTGCTTTGCCCCCCCCCCCCCTGTTCATTTCCATGTGCGCCAGGATCTGCAAGGCAACAGTTTGCAAGCTGCGAGAACTGCCCTGTTGGCAGCTACAACACGGGCCTGCAGTGGCGGCCCGTGCACCGTGTTTGTGTCCATGCATCCATTCGTTGTGTTCATTGCGTGTGCCACTTGAGCTGGCACGGAGACTGCATTTGTGCAGCCCATGCACCGTTGTGGTTCACTGCGTTCAGTTCAAAAGGGAAGGCTTTGGACTGCGTGTGAGCAGCCAGCCACGTTCCCTGTCACCTGCATTGTTTTGAGCCAGAGACTGCATGCGAGCAGCCTGGCTCCCTGCTAACTGCTTTTCTTTTGCAGAGTTCAATGATCCTGGGCCATGGTTTAGTGTAAAATTTGTAAGTTAAGGTAAGATGTACTGTAAATATGAGTGCGCCCCCGGCATGTTTGTCTTAGCGCCGGCAATTTTATTTAAGTCGTCCGTGTGAGTGAGTTTGTTTGGATAGTTACGCAGCCCTCAGGTTATTTATTTTGGGGACACGAATACCATGAATGTCGCACTCAGGGATCCGTAGGTAAAATGTACTAGGGGAAAACTACACATGATGGCACACGAAAATTTGACGACTCGGGACGAGTCTGTAAAAAGGGGAGGGGGTAGTGTTGTGGTTACCAATTTCGCAAACCACCATTCAGGTCCCTTAGGTGAGATATCTCGGTAAGTATATGTGTAGTTAGGCCCAAACCCGTTGTCTAGTGGGAATACATGTCATTTATGCGTGCTGCGACTCTTCAGGATAGCCGTTTTTCTTTTACTATCTTTATTTTGGACCAACCGCCATTGTTACCACCACCAGTCACAACATCAACCACCAACCACAACGCCGCTTCACCACAACCGCCACGACCTTCACGTCACACCTCGCAACCGTCGCATCGCCACCGTTCTTGCGCCGCTTGTGGGTACCGGTGTTGGACTCGTGCAGGGCGCGCGCCGAACAGCGTGTACAAAACCACGGATTTTCCACTTCAAAAACGGATCAAAAACGACACACGCCCACTTTTGTTCCGTCCAATCGGTGAGCAAGGGGCGATTTGGCCCCGCCCCCAGGGCGTTGGAGGGCGATTGATATATGCAAATTTATGGATCAAAAAGCATTCACGCCCACTTTTTCTCGGGCCAATGGGGAGCGAGGTGAAAGGTCGAAGGGAGGGGGTCAAAGATGAGAGAGCGAAGCCACGGGGCTGATATAAGCGACCGCGTTCGTCAGTCAAGGGGAAAAGAGTTAAGACTTCGCGGGCGGTGGAGTTGGGAAGAAGAAGCAAGAAGGAGTTGGTCGTCGTCGTGTGCGTTGGAGTCGGAGCAAAAGGGGACGGAGCTGTGGAGAGGCGGCGAGGGCAGACGAGGGGGTGCTCGCGTCGTGCAGGGAGCTGCACACCAGGGAGGCCGACGGCGCGACCTGGCCGAGGTGGAGACGCTCGTCGCGGGACTCGAGGCAGAGTGGAAATCCTCTATACCCCGAGCATCAGCAACCCCCTCCTGTTTCCCCCCGCGCTGAGATAGTGCGACCAAGGGGCCCCTTTCCCACCCCCTACCAGACACTGCCCGCGAGGCCCGCGGAGTTGAGGCACCATCGCCGCTCCGCGTCTCATCACCAGACGGGTAGGCCCGACCCGGTCTCGGCCTCAGGCCCGCCTCATCTTTGAGGGTTCTCTGTTCTCTTTTCCTTGGTTTTGGGTATGTGTTGTCGGCGCCGTCTGTGAAGTAAAATTGTATAAGTGTTGCCGTGTGCTCGCGTAATCGGTATTAGATCTGCATTGTCGCATTTGCTTTTTGTGTAAAATTGCATTGTGTTTCTTTCCTTTTCTATGTGCTTTTGGTGGAATTGAATATGTGTGCTTTCCGTTCATCGCGAATAAATGTGCTTTGTGTTGAACTGTTTCCCGCTTCGCTTCGTCATTTCTTTCATTGAATCCTCATCTTGCTTCACGTAAAGGGTTGGTAGTGGGCTGAATACGCCCGATAATTAATCGAACCGTCGAGGTCGACGAATAACACCGCTCGGTTATCCCGATAGTACGGAACGGGTCGCTTAAGTGGCCCGTGTCCGAAGTCGACCTGCGGCGAGGTGCGATCGCCCGGTCTACCCTCCGTGTGGGTACTTAGGTAGGTCGAATTTGGCGAGCAACCCTATCCCACGCGGGGGCTGATTGGCTCGATCGCGGTGAGACCGAAAGGTCCACCCGTGACTGGTTCCCCACGTTAGTCCGAGAGGGTCACGACTGGATTGTCCGTCCGGTGGGCGACGTGCCGCAATTCGAGTTACGTGGCCGTCAGCACGCCGGCGGGCGCGAATCTGTAACAATATATATATATATATATATATATATATATATATAGACATATACATATATATATATATATATATATATATATATATATATATATATATATATATTGTTGTGGGGCTGGGACGTCGGTCGTGAGCACGACCACCAGATGGAGCAGTGGAGTCGGCTTTACCGATCGCCCGGATATCTGATCGTACTTCTCCGGAAAACTCCGGAGAAGACGGGTCCCTTCTTTTGGACCGAACTCGCCAATAGACAGGCCACGTGGGGTCGGGTTGATTGCCAAATTCAATTTACCTAAATACCCACGTGGTCCAAACTACCGGGGAAGTTCATCTTCAACGGCACTAGTACGAAACAAGCTGCTTCGCGTGCTTGTTTCATGTGCGATCCCGAGCGGTTTAATCATCGAGTTCCATCGGTCCCGATTACCCTGTTACTCCGGCAATGGCTGCTAACTTCCCAACACGCGACATGCTCAGTCCATGCAAGAATGGACACGACGAGCTGAGAACATTTAACAAATGGGGGTATTTATTAACAAGAGGGAAAGGGGAAACACAGAGCAGAACTAAACCGAATATCAATAAGCAAGGCAAATAATGTGCAGCGAAAAGCACTTAACCACTACTTGTCAGACCGGGGCCACAAACACTCATACGCACACACCCAGACAGAAGTGGATCCCAGTGGTCTTTATTAAGGCCTCCAGCTCGGATGGAGAGGCGAACTGAAGACCAGGACCTGCCTCGGACCTGTCCACCTCGTGTAGTTTTCGAGCTGACGAGCGACCCAGACCAGCGTCGCGAAGCGGTCCACAGAACCAGGCGCCAGCGAGATGCCTCCGATCTGTGCGATGCAGTCAGCACCGAACCCGGCCAGAGATGTGCACTCGACAGACTGGACGTGCACTCAACAGACTGGACGCAAGCGTGTGATGCAGTCAGCGCTAAGAAACCAGATTGTACGCACTTCGAGCCCACTGACGCAAGCATTCGTTGCTCCTTTTTCGTTGCCCCCGAGATGTGATGTACCTCCTGAGCGCCCGCGTACTTATTCACCCTGTTTCGGAGGGGGGGAAACGTCTCCGCCCTCTCCATCTGAGGTGGTGAAGTCCTTGATTAGCCGAGGAGCCCACCCCTCTTATTCTGGGCGGACTCCCGATCTGAGGCGGTGAAGTCCTTGATTGGCCAAGGAGGCCCACCCCTCTTTATTCTGGGTGGAGTCCCGAGCGAATTCCCGCCCACGCTCGTGGTCGGTGGTGTGGGGATAATGGCGTCGGGCAGAGCGAGGTGAAGGTGAAATGTGCTTTTGACACAGTCTGGCACCCTGCACTACTCACCAAACTCTCTTCCCATGGTATTCAAGGCCATCTCCACTCATGGCTCGCAGACTTCCTCTCCTGTCGCAGTCAACGTGTGGCCCTAAATGGAGTTCTTTCATCCCCTCTTCCTGTGCAGACTGGAGTTCCTCAAGGTAGCGTTCTGGGCCCTGTTCTTTTTTCTGGTTTTCATCAATGATCTCTCCGACTCTCTGGAAAATCCTCTATTTCTCTTTGCCGACGACTCCACCCTCTGCCGTACCATCTGTCATCCCTCAGAGCGGCAAGCAGCAGCTTCTTCGCTCACTGCAGATCTGGATAAAATCACAAACTGGTCCAACACGTGGATCATGTCTTTCAATCCAGACAAATCTCACACTCTCACTATGTCTCTTCGAAAGGACCGTTTAGAAACCCCCCCCCCATCCACTTTCTCAACAATCCTCTGGAAGAAGTCTTTTCTTTTAAGCTTCTGGGTCTCACTATCTGCCATGACCTTTCCTGGGAAAGTCACATTTCCAAACTCCCCTCAAAAGCCATTTGCCGACTAGGAATCCTCCGTCGTGCAAAGTCCTTCCTCGGACCTCTTGAGCTCCTGACCACTTACAAAGCTTTTGTCCATAGCCTGATGGAGTACTGCTCTCCTCTCTGGGCTGGTGCTCCTGCCTCCCACCTTTCTCGGCTTCACGCTGTCGAAACCAGGGCATTTAAGATCATCGGCATCTCCCGCAATGAAGCTGAGTCTTTGGGCCTCTCACTCAATCACCGCAGGTTGGTCGGTGGTCTTTCTGTCTTCTACCGACTCCTCTCCAGCCTTGCCCCCCCTGCTCTCTCTGCGATTTGTCCCCACCACATTTCCACAGGGCGCTCAAGGTCCGCCAACAACCCCCTTCTGGTAAAACTACCAAAATCACGAATCACTGCTCATCTTCACTCTTTCATTACTCTTTTTTTCCCACCTTTGGAATAAACTTCCTCACTCTATTCTTTCCCATTCTTCCCTCCAGGCTTTCAAAACAGCTGTTCACCACCACCTCTTATCTTCCCCCATCCAAATCCTCGATCTTTTCTACCCCCGATAATCCACCCAAGCCCACTTCCTTCAATTTCCCTGCTTTCCTTCCTGAAAGTCCCTGTAATGTCCATCTTCTCTTCGTCATGTTCCCCGTCCCATCCCCATCCCTCTCCCTTCCACAGTTCACCTAATGTGTCTGTTTCCCACTGTTTTCTCCCTTCCACTCCCGCCCCTCTTGTCTCATGCCCCCTTGCTGTGAGTTGTGTGTTCGCTCTCATACGAGCCTCGACAAGGTATACAAAAAAAAAAAAAAAAATGATGCTGGCGTTGTTGTAGTTGTTGTTGGTGGTGTGAATAAAAGAAAAGAAAACCTTACTGTTAAAAAAAATAACTTCACAGCGCATTTACATTTATTCACCCATTAGACAAGGGGAAGGGAAGCTATCTATAAAACACATACTTACCGATATAACTGAGCTCAAGGACCTGAATGTTGTGTGCTCATGGTTTCCAGATTCGCAACAATATATAGTTGCGGTTCTGCAAAACCGCATGACTCTAAGGCATGTCCATGCCATCCACAATGATCCCCAGGCAGTTATTTCGTTTGTCTTAGTGCAGTCAGACCTTCCCCTCATGTCTGGTGGGTGAACGGGATGAAGTGCGTTGCGTGGGTCTCATAGCTAGGTATAATAATTATATCTCTATCTCCTATTCTGATGTTCAATCCAACCCTTTCCTTTTCGCCATGGTGCAAATCAAGAGAGCAAGCACACACGCCATGCAAAATACAAATGAATAGCAAAACACCACGATGCCTCCTGTGGCTTGAAACCACCACCACCACCAAACTCCCTCCAACAAGCACACCACACACTATACAGCAAGCGCATGGCGCGCCATTATTTCATTCAAATGTGCGCACCAATTTCTAACGGCATCTCACCTTGCTTCACCCCTTGCTCACCAAACTTCACCGCTTCGACCACAAACGCTTCCCGCACATGGGAAAAATATTCCTGCAACCCCTCGTACCTCTGCATCACTACAATTTGACACTATACAAAGGAGTACTGCACAATTTGGGCTGTCCTTGGACCGTGTGAAACAGGGCTCAACCGCATCTCATCGGGGATGTACCGGGTGAACACGCAGAATTGATACGACCCTCGTCCAGTTGCCAGAACATGGCAAGACAGGGGCAGCGAGGAGGGGTCGCAGGAAGGGCGATACAGGTCTTTGGTATGGGGCCCGGTGTGAATTTTGGCTCATGAGAGGGGGCCCATGGGTGGCGGCTGTGCATTGCTATTCGGCATTCAGACTGCACTCGGAGCATGTCCACGGTCGGGATGTTGGCTCATACCATATGTTGAGTCAGGAGCTCCCAGCTGTGGCGAGCCGGATGGGCAAATGAGACCGTTTCCGGCCACAAAAGCCTGGCGGGGCGTGGCTCGTGCTGCTGTGGCCCAATAGAGGAGTGGGATTCAGGTCACAGCGGATCGTCACTCCACCCTTTGCCCGGAGCTTATAAAAGCAGGAGCGCAGAGACGCTCGCTCTCTGCTTCACCCTCTTCTTCTATGCTCCTCTCAGCTCTGAATTGGCTGCTCCTCGTTGCCTCTGCCCTTTGTTAGCTTTTCACTCGTGGTTGGTGTGCGACTGAGACGTGCTTATTCATGAGGACCAGTGTGGAGCACACGTTGTCCCGAGCCCTGACAAAGTGACGAAGCCGGAGATAACGCGCCAATTCTCGAGGTGGGAACGCTCAAGCGGAGCGTCCCACAGAAGTACACGCTACTCAGAGACCTATGCATGACTTGGTTTGGGATCTTTCACCTCGCGCATCTTCTCTCCTCTTTCTCTCTCTCAACCCTTCTATCTCATCCCCTTTGGATGCACAAAAGAGCACCATTACAGATTTGCAATCACAGTTTCCTCTGGCATGACACCACACCCCCCATATTGCACCAAACCACACCTCCCACTCCCACACCTTAGACACCAGTATTTCTCCCTCCTACCTCTCCCTTAGCGGACTGGGTTGCGTTGGTCACCGACCATGCCAGGTATTGCAAGGCCGTTAGTCCTCATCTGCTCTCTTTCATTCTGGCTATCTAATCTTCCTCAGGTTTGTGTGTGTGTGTGTGTGTGTGTGTGTGTGTGTGTGTGTGTGTGTGTGTGTATGTGATGGCACCTGTTGTAGAAAAGTTAAGATAATAAAAGTTCTGATGGGATAAGTCTGCTCTGTATCTGCTTTTGTAAATTGCTTGCCTGCTTGCCTGTAAAAATTTTTTTTGTAAATTGCTTACCCCACAACTTCCTTGCCATCCCTGCTATACATACGAATAAACCCCATTCACTGTGCCACATACCTTTCCTTGCTTGAGTGTAAATAAATGCTTGTGTAAAAATGTTCCCAGCTCGTTTTCATCTTTTTCTTCATTGGTCCAGCATGGTTCGTATCCTAGCTTAGCCAGGACGTTATCCCCCAATGATCTATGTTCTTGGCAGTTACGCTTGGCTGCAGCTGATCTGGTAAGGTGATCCGGTTTGAACAAGGCGTACCGAGGGCGTGTCCCCCGGTCATCAAACCACATGACTTTTAGGTAAACGGTATCAGACGGAGGACCCCAGGTCACGTGGTCGAGTTATTGGCGTTCACGGTGGATTAGTGACCCGCCGTGTCACAGAGTTATCCGTGTGCGACAGCCTGCAATTCCGGAGTCTGGTGGGAACCCGAGGTAGCTTCCACCCTCATGGTCTTCTCGCCCCCGACCCTGGGTATATATATATATATATATATATATATATATATATATATATATATATATATATATATATATATATATATATATATATATATATATATATATATAATTTCCAAAGGCCATGGCACACATTTTTTAATCAAGAAAATTGCCTGTCATACGTCTGGTTTGTGAAACCATAAATAGAGTCAGAGACAGTAGAAAACACAGAGCACTTTCATTACTCATTTCAGAACATCATATATCCTAGAGAAAGGAGTTAGAGTTCAAATACGGAATTAAATTAAGACGTCAGAGAGTGGACACTGGACACCTTCCAACAGCATGATTTCAAGAGTCCTATACATACCCAAATCAACCATGGACAAATGTCATGATGAAATGGAAGACTGTGACACAACCACAACTCTGACCATCACATACCTGCTCTTTTTGAAAGCCTTCATATTGTAAGTTATACCAGTATTTCTGGAAGTAATCCCAGAAACCAGCACATAAAATATTTTCGACCGGCATTGCCATTGCTGTGCAATACATCCGAGTTCATTCTCAAGAGTGAATCTCAGCCCAGGGGTCCTTCCTCAGATGAAGCCTTCTAAATATGGAGATCAATATTGAAATTACAGAGGCTAGAGGTACACACACTCGAATTTAAGCTATCCAGCCACTGTTCGAATACCGATCCAGCTACATACTGTCTGCCTGTGAAACTCGATGTTCCTGTCTGATAGCATTAGTTGGTAGACGTTAAAGATTGCATGGTGTCTTTTGTGAAGAGGACGCGAGCTATTGCCGGCACCATAAACAAATTCCAAATTCCTGCCATAACCGGCAGAGGAAATTGCATCAACGGCGTATGCCACATCTTCAGCCAATGATGCGACCCCGCAGCCTTGTGCTGCATACGAATGAAGTAGACGACAAATTGAGATTAATTAACTTCTCCATTGCAGTGTGTTGGAACTCTCACAAATGTCTGTGATATCTATAGACCACGTGTCTTCAACCTTCTTTTCAATGCGATCTACTTTTGATTGATTAAATATTTTAAGAGCTACAAAAACATAAACTGAAAATATATGAATTGCGAAAAGGTACAAATTTAGTTATTACAGTGTAATTACAAAAATACATATACCGGGCGTAGTGGCGTGCGCCTGTAATCCGGCTACTCGGAGGCTTGGGTTGGAGGATCGCTTGAGGATGGGAGCTCTGCGCTGGGCCGTGCTATGAGAGGGTGTAGGGCAGCCCAGAATCATGGCGAAACCCAATCCTTATCCCTGTGTCGTAAGAAGCGACCAGGGTTGCGTCAGGAAGGGCATCCGGCGTAAAACGTGCCAAATCACTATGCAGATCATACAGATGATCCGCTGTGGCGACCCCTAACGGGAGCAGCCGAAAGAAGAAGAAGAATTACAAAAATACATATTTAAATATTTGAAGGAAAATTGATCTGAACCTTGACTTCAGTGTGAAATGTGACACTGCATGATGTCCACCAGTACTGGGTAATCTGGTGTGTACCCTGAGAGGGCAACTGTGATGGAGTCGTTCAGAGGGTCATGAATTTAGATTTCATTCACCTCATGTTAGAAAGAGGCAGATTCGCAAGAACAGGTGGAGATAGGTCGAGACAAGTAGGGAAGCCACTTTCATCGTTGCTTTGTGGATGTTCCTGGACTTTTTAGTATCCATGAGACTCCAGGAATTTGTGGCAGATTTGTCTTGATTTCAACTGAATGTTATTTTGAATGTCTGACAATCTCCATTTCTAAAGGGACACAATTAAGGACAAACAGCACAGAAATGTCACGAACATCAACTTCCATGAAGGGGTTTGAAGTGAACATCACCCATTACATCACCTCAAACAGTGTATTTTAACTAACCCATATTTTACCTCAACTCGCAATGCACTGTTGTTTATGTCCTAACAGGGCAGACTGTAGTTATATTTAAATCCAGCTACGAAATGACCAAAGAATGACAATAATTCGTACACCACTTGCTGAAGTTGTTGCAGTAGCTGTAGGTTAGTCGCTGCATCCACTTTCCACCGGTACTCCAGGGGCCTCCGTCTGGCCATCCCCCAGGCAGATGCCTGGCCCACCCCATCTCCTTGAGATGCCGATCAACCTGCTGCAACCACAAGGCACGTGGTTGGCCCATTGGCTTCCTCCACTCACAAGGCTCACTCGCTGAGGGAATCTGGTGAGCAGGATCAGCGTCAGGAAAACGAGCCACATATCCATACAGCCGCAGCCGACGCTCACGGAGTATGAAGGTAACAAATCTCATTTGAGTCTCTCTCAGCAACCACTCGTTGGACACAAAGTCTGACCAGCGATCGCCAAGGATTCTCCGAAGAGACCTGGTACCAAAGGAATTAAGTTTCCATCTCAGATTCCTGGTCAGAATCCAAGTCTCACATCCATCGAGCAAGACTGAAGCACCAAGGACCTGAAGACTCGGACTTTTGTCCTCCCGCACAGGTACCGGCAGCGCCACATCCCATTATCCAGTGAATCCATGACTCCCCAGGCCCGACCCAGACGTTTATTGACCTCTGACTCACAGTCAGCAGAGACATGAATATCACTGCCAAGGTAAGTAAATCTTTCCGTGACCTCAACATCCTCACCACAAACAGGTACAGACAGGATTTTGATTGGGTGCTAATATTAGGTGTGGAAAGATGGAGAACCCCACCATAAACCCATCAAAGTCTTGAAGCAGATTCTAGAGTGAGGGTGCAGACAGAAATTAGCATAAGGGAAGGTCCTACAAGATATACACATCGTCAACAAAATGATGTGCCCGAAGATTTTTGATCAGCTACTTTTCAAAGCTTTATACCGTTTGAGTATTTGTTGATTGGCAAATTTCGATCTTGATTCCTGTTTTCTGGAATTGTTCCGCAAGCTCCGACAGCTTGTCCCTCTCCATGGGTATGGCCGTGCATATATATTCTCCATCTTTTGTCATTCAACTCTTCCATGAACCTTGACCGTAAGCATTGTAAATGTATGTGTTGCGAGATCTAAAAACAAACAAAAAAAACATTATTTTAACACGTGTCGGGCATTATATGCATTCCAGTTGTGATCAATGTTGGATTATATTGTCATTAAAAAAAAAACTGTCAATGATATATAAATCCAAATAATCAATCATTGGATGGCAATTACAATGTCTTTTGTCCTTTTCATTAATACGCTGAAAGAAGCCATTTTCACAGCTCAGAGCATCCATTCATCAGTTTGATGGCAAGGAAAGTTGTGCACAAAAAAGTTATTCAAACAATCGCTGTACACTTCCTATTGGGAACCCCTGGCTATGTGAAGGCCTTGAGAAACAGAACAGCAGAAGGTGAATGAGCACCATTCGTTTGGTAGTTTGTCTGCTACGCTCACGTCGGGCACAGCACCAAAGCCATACCACAAACAAAAGCTAGATCCAGGCCAAAGCCTTTCTCCTCAATTCCACGGTCCACAAACATAATGGGCCCATGAAAAGCCCTGCGTGCATTTTGCCTGATTCTTAACAAAAGGTTGGCTTTATCATCATTAGCAGCAGTCCTGCCGTTGGTACACCAGAAAGCTAATTTGGAGAGATTAATTCGGAATTTCAAAATGTTACAACAAAACAAGCTGGTGATTGATCGTCTGCTCGATGCTTTTCCAGTTACACCAGCAGTGACCAATTTGGGAGGACATTCTGGTGTTGACACAGATTTGTTAGTGATCAAACTGCCAGCCTGTGACACTTATTTTCAGACCTCAAGTGCTGAAAAAAAAAATTTAAACTCGATGCTGCAGAAAAGACAATTTCATGCAAAAATCTTGAGGTTCGAGACCTAGAGAGTGAACTCTTCACAAAATGCCTTGTTGGATGTTAAACTGAGCACCCCACCAGCCTGCATTAGTTGGTGGACGTTAAAGATCCCACGGTGTCCTTCGTGAAGAGCAAGCGAGCTATTGCCGGCATTCTGAACAAATTACAAATTCCTGTTTTAACATACAGGGGGCACTGCATCTGTGCCCCCAGAAAAGAAAATGATGCCATCCGCAGCCATGTGCTGCATCGGAAAAAAAGAAGAAGAAAATAAAAATATGAAGACGAGGAAGCGCTTACAGGATATAAAGTGGAAAGTTCATAGTACACAATACTCTGCGCAGTGTTCAAGTATAGATTTAAATTTTAATAAAATAATGATATTAAATATCGTTTTTTTTTAAATCCAGACATTTAGTGCTGTTGAAAGTGTTAACACGTTATACACCACCCGATAGAACATGTCCAAGTACTGCAAAACTGGAAGTTTTGGGAAGTATTTCGAATTGGATTTTTGTTCTGCAGTGTTCAAGTATATAATTCAATTTAAATAAAAGAAAGATTGTAAGAGTCATATAAATCAATTAATTAATTCCGAGTTTTACCACCGTTTTATCCAGTGTCCATCACACCACCCTAACATGTTACACCAAGGAGGTGGATGGAAGTAAATTCCGGCACTTCCAGTTATTCGTGCATGTTGTTTGTGTCCTTTATAACGTCCTCAAAAACAGTAAGTTTCCTGTTTGGAATGGTTTTTAATTTTGTTTGACTACCAAACAGGCAGAGTAAAAATACTATCTCACTCAATGCGCATGTGCGGTTTGGACGAATTTAGAGCACAAGTATGATTAATCGGCAAACTTGTCTCCCGATTGGTGTTCAAAATATAACATTTGATTTAAATAAGTTGTTTCTCGATCACAACCAACCGACCATAAACTGATAAGACAGACAGATGGACGGACATTAACAAATTGATTAACCGCATTTTTCACTTCGTGGATGCGGGGTAACAATGCTTAAAAGCCACTTTCTATGAGTGATAAAAGGCTCCTCAAATCAGAGGAGACAATAGGCAGGGAGAAACACTCAGGAATTGGGGACATCATGGGGGAGGAAAGATTCTGCTCAACAAATGATGTCCGGTTTATCGGCAGTGGCCTGGATTGAGAGATCTGTCAGGTTGGAGCAGAGACCTCGGATGTTTGAGTTTTACTGAGTCAGGGACAGAGGAGCTGGCGTTGGGAGGGTGCAGGATGGGGGTGAGGGAGTCTTTGTGGGGACAGGATGAGGGGGAGGCTTTGGGTAGGGAGAGCAGGAAGCATTGAGAGGGTGCGGTGAGGAAGTATGCAGAAAGGGGGGGGGGCATAGAGGTTTGAGGGGAGAAGTGGAAAGAAGGGGCATGAAGTGGAGGGATGCTGATTCCAAAATCCCAAATTGGCCAAACAGAGATAAAGATCATGGGATGGGAGGGATAAATTTTTGTTGAAAACACAGAGAAATATGGTGCTCTAGGTGTGGGAACAGGGTTTGTGGACCAAGCGCTTCGCTGACAGTTTTGGAAAATTATCTTTGAAACCTTTAGACCTTTCAGACCTCTCATTTGTAATCAATGACCTTTCACTTGGTCAATTATGCACAAACTTCACCCAGCAGGAGGGTGGGTAAATTGTTAGTAATCATATAAATCCAATAAATATCACACGAGTGATGACCTGCACAGAGCGCAGGAGCTTTCTCCTATCCATAAAGCTTTCACGAACGCAAGCACGAACGTACACAGCCATGCAGTTTGTCGGTGACTTGTCATCATCGAAGTTTGAAAGACGTTAAATAAAGTTGGTGAGTAAAAATGCAGATACATTTTTTAAGTCCAAAAACAAGTAATAAAAACATTTTGAAATTGTAGAAAAGAAAGTCGGGATGGTCTGCCAAAAAGTAACAAGGTAGGGATGATCACAAGAGATTATTCTCCGTTTAAAGTCCATCCGAGGGATGGCACACACATTGATGAATCACCGTACCAGTGAAACGCCAGGATGACAGTTTATACCTGGGTCAGAATTCAAATCCAGGCTAGATGACGTAGAGGTGAGTGTGTGTTCCTCTTGGTCTAGCTGGCCGTCCTGCCAGCCCTTATAGTAGTTTATTCAGCCGATATCTATTCATACATTGTCCTATTATTTACTGATTTTAATTACTTAAACACCATTACGAGATTTAAATGAAGACCCGAAATATGTGGGCATAAAAGATGACGTTTTGTTTCAATCAAACGTACAAATGGCTGTGCAATCAGATATACCATGGCCCATGCTGCTGCTTGCGATGGAGGTGCGCACAGAAAAGCAAGTCTGGCTACTTAGCGCAATACTCAAAAGGACGGCACCGCAACATGTAGACAACGTATTCGTGCCTCACCCAATATGTCATGAGAGGATTCAGAGACAACCATGTGTGTACTGGCATGACATCGAGACAAGGCCAGGTGGGGCAGGCAGATTAGCCCCTTCCTCCTGGTCCTTAATAAGCAAGTTTGGTTTTTGTTGATAATATGATTTGCTTGTGTCTCAGAAGTACTCTGGTACCATAAAGTGACAACCCAAATCCTCAATAATGCTGCCCACAGGATATAAGTGAGAAACTATCATTTTTGGCCAACTCGTCCAATGTCATCAGCACTCGGTCACCACCATACCCCTTTATCGTCCTGCCCAAGTAAAGCATCTATTGATGGAGAACTTTTGACTCTCTTCCACCACTCCCTTTTATACATTTTACCTTCCACCCACCCCCTTTACTCATATCTCCTCTCAACAACTGTTCCCTTCTCACTCCACTCTTACAATCCACCCTTCCCTTTTCTCTCTCCTATCACATCCTCCTCCCTTCATGTTTTCTCAATTCCAATTTTCCCATTACAGTCCCAATGTGTTCTGTAATATATAGATGGCACCAAACTTTGCAGAACGAGCAGGTTTCACATCATTTCAGAGGCGCTGTCTGCAGAGGATTAGCACGAGATGTAGTTTTTATTGATTTTGATTATTATCAGCAGTCGGTACAGCCTACTTGTCATTGAAAACCAAGGCTGACAAAGCATACTCCGACACCCGTGAACATTTGTAAGAGGAAAAGGGGAGAGGGTGAGTGTCCGTTGTCTCCCAGCCACACCTCCCCTTTTTCCCACGCTATTTCCATGCTTGCCGAATTCTCAGTGTGTAGCTTTTCCCCATACCAAGCTTGCTAAAAAAAATAGCAGTTGTAGTTGGGAAAGTCTCATTGTTTTAGTGAGGGCCATATCCACTGACGAGTCAAAACATTATGACCACCTGCCTGATATGCTGTTGGTCCTCCGTGTGCCACCAAACCAGCGCCGACCCGCCGAGGCATGGACTCTACAAGATCCCTGAAGGTGCCCTGTGGTATCTGGCACCAAAACATTAGCAGCAGATCCTTCGAGTCCTGTAAGTTGCGAGGTAGAGCCGCCGTGGATCGGACTTGTCGGTCCAGCACATCCCGCAGATGCTCAATCAGATTGAGATCTGGAGAATTTGGAGGCCAGGGCAACACAGTGAACACTTAATCATGTTCCTCAAACCATTCCCGAACAATGTGTGCAGTGTGGCAGGGCGCATTACCCTGCTGAAAGAGGCCACTGCCATCAGGGAATACCATTGCCATGAAGGGGTGTACCTGGTCTGCAACGATGTTTAGGTAGGTGACACGTGTCAAATTGACGTCCACATGAATGGCTGGACCCAGGGTTTCCCAGCAGAACATTGCCCAGAACATCACACTCCCTCCACCGGCTTGTCGTCTTCCCACAGTGCATCCTGGTGCCATCACTTCATACAGGTAAATGACGCACACGTACACGGCCATCCACGTGATCTAAAAGAAATCGGGACTCATCGGATCAGGCGACCTGCTTCCACTGCTCCAAAGTCCAGTTCTGACGCTCACGTGCCCATTGTAGGCGCTTTCGATGGTGGACAGGGATCATCATGGGCACTCTGACCGGTCTGCAGCTACGCAGCCCCATATGCAGCAGGGTGCGATGAACTGTGGATTGTGACACATTCCTCCCATGACCACCATCAAAATTTTCAGTGACTTGTGCCACAGTAGACTTTCTGTTGGTTCGGACCAGATGGGATAGCAGTGGGGCGAGAACGAACTAGTGGACATCGGACAAAATTGGATTAAAGAACCTACTGAAACAAGTTAGAAAATCAGTGCCGAACAAAACTATTCCCCATCCATTAATAGGTTCGAGACAGACTTTGCTGAAAAGGTAAAATATATTAAGTTACTAGCAAATACAACCCGTCACTTTGCTAACGGGAATATGAAGGGAGGGGGATGAGAAAGAGGGGGAGGAGGGAGAGAGGAGGGAGGGGAGGAGGAGAGAGAGGAGGGGGGGGAGAGGGGACAGAGGAGGAGGGAGTTAGGAAGGGGGGAAGAGTAAGGAAGGGGGAGGTGGTTGGGAGAGCGACAGCTCACCAAATGTCACTATACAATCTGGGAGGGGTGGTGGGAGCAAGGAGGATGGGGGAGAGAGGGGGGAGTGGGTAGGGGAGGGGATTTGGGAGGACATATGCATGATGGGGAGAGGTTCTCGACTTACGTTTGGTCGTGGGACTTGTGGAGAAGGGGGGGGGGTAGGTGGTACAGGATTGAAAAAAAATGGGGTACGTTAAGGCAGAACACTAATACAGCACACGGAGCCCACCAGGAGATGTCCATTGGTGGTGGAGAAGGGAGGGGTAAGCGTGAGGTGAGGTGGCGGGAAGACAGCATCAGTCATTCCGTTGAATTTTCAATTGGTGCCTGAGATGGTTTACTTGTGGAAATAAAAAAGAAAATATAACTGCACTGACCCCACATTATCCCTTTGGATGTGTGTTCCTCTCCACAACTATCTAACGCTTGTCTGCATGACATATTGTAAAGGATTCAACGGTGGCGGGATTCGCACCCTACTCTTGACAGCCAAACGTTGAAGATTCGGCGTCACTTAACAGCACCGCCGTCTCCGGGGTTATAACGCCGCCAGTTCGGCACAGGCCTCTGGTCACGTGCCTCGGATCACGATACCAACGTACACCTGGGCCGTACCAGTTGGGGAAATAGACCCCGACTTCAGACTGGGTTTGTCAGAGACCGAGCGAAGTCTGCCAGTCCGCAGCCCGTTTGGATTTAAATACAAATCGAACAATTGTTCCTCAGCACGGCACGAATAGATTCAAGGCGGCAACTTTCGTATAACTCAGCCAGATTTATTGGGGACACATCGGGGAACACGACACAAGCAAAGCATTCACAAACGTTATAATTAATCTATAACCCGCTCTTAACTAGGGAGCAACGGATATGGGTTTCGAAGGGAACCCGAGTGAGATAAACCTGAGACAACATGCAGAGTACTTGGTGATGCCTCATGGATGAGAGGAAAGTGTCAAAGGCACGAATGCGGCTCATGAGAAGCTGATGTCAACGGATTTGAGTGCCCAAGCTCGAGCACGCCGCGTGGCAAGATGGCGCTCGTACTCCTCCCGGCACCGCTCGCGCATGCAGCCTCGGCACGTCCAGCACCCGTAAGGTCGACGGCACGAGATAGCAAGATCTATGGTGTGTTCCAGCTGGTTTCTCACAAGGTCCAGTATACAAATCCAGGCCTGGCCTGTTCACCAGACTAGGCCAAATCGGGGTCTTGGGCTCAGGTTGGGTCCATGGCCGAGGAGGAACAGCCGGCCAAAACCACTCTCCACAAAGCCGATCGCCGACTCACACAAGCCGTTCCCCTTGCCTTTCGGGGCGGGCCTTTTCCACGAAGCAGATCGCAGACTCACACAGCTGTCCCTCTCGAAGCAGATCGCCGACCGACACCAGCAGCCTCTCATCCAGCAGAAGGCAGACCTCATGCAGTTCCTCCCTTGCCTTTATTGGGGCTCGCTATTTTCACGAAAGCAGATCCCAGACTCACAAAGCAGCCAGTTCCTTTTGCCTTTTGGGGCGGGCCTTACGGACCGCCTCCGGGGACCCGTGATTGGTCTATCGCTCGAGATTGCAGCATTCCTTCGCCAATAGGTCGCCGGCACGACTTGAATGACTGTCAGAGCGCCTGGTTGGGGCTAGCTCAGAGGGGGGCAGGAAGTAGAAGAAGCCGCCTCTCGGTACACCAACACCGTATGAACACTGGACAGCCTGCTACACCTCCCGACACACATGTAACGTACAATTACCGGACAACTTGGCTAAACATGCATTTAAGGGGGGATCTGGGATAATCCTATATTTAATAACACACTATGGGCCATTTCCGCAACAGTATCACCCACCTAACAATGATGACTCCACATACACCTTTGTCTGAATATGGACCAATGAATAGCTGCACATCCAACCTCTCTTCCTCATCTGTGGCAATTCAATCACCACCATGCCAGATGTTTGGGAATTTAAACTACAGCAACCACCCATAGTACTGCAACTATGGACACCTGCATTTCTGTGGGTCTGACCAACTTGTAACCTTTCCCACCTGGATCTCAGATAATGTCCTCCTTACTCAAGCTAGGAACAAGAGTTCATAGAACACCTTACTTAGGCCGAAGTCACATTTGCCACGGCGGCCGTGGGGTCTCCAAAATGTACGGCCACTAGCAATTATACGGTGGCCGCAGTATTTCCACGGTCACACAATGTAGCAGTCACATACGTTTTGTTTTTTTCGGGGAGCTGCACGGCATATTTAGAAATTGTGGAGACCGAAAACGTGGGGTTGCCGTACGGTCATTGATTTGATGTCGCACGGTGACCTTAAGGGGGCACTGCGGCGGCCATATAATTTTCAAGGCAGACGCAAGGTAGCCTTAAGGTGCCTGCAAGGCGACCACAGGGGGGCCCTAAGGCGAACGTGCGGCAAGACGGACGGTAACGAATGGGTTAATTTTTTTTTTAATGTTTTTTTTTTCGGCTTGTCGAATTGCTACGGCGAACGTAGAAATGAAAAAAGTTATAACTCCGCGTTATAATTCCACGGTGACCCCTACGGCCTGTAAAATATAGCCAAACAGTGTAGGGCCACCCTGAGGCCACAGCAGAAACTCTGCGGCCGCCGCACGTTTCTGTCAATTCAGAGGGCATACGGCCATCGTATCCTCGCCGTCGAGCAAATGTGACTTAGGCCTGAGAACCGTCTTGAGAAAAAAAAGGATATGGTGGGGTCTGTGGGCATCAAATTGGATTAGATGAGATGATGTAAAATGCTGTAATATTTTGTCCAAGTAATGCTAAATGAAAGGTTTTTGAAAGTGCTAAAAGTCTGTTTGTTTGTTTATTTATTTATTCTTTTCAATGTCGAGGCTCAGATAAGAGCTGACACACAGAATATATAACAAAATGAGCAGGAGACAAGAGGAGCGGGAGAGGGAAGCACAAAACAGTGTGGAACAGAGACATTAGGAGATCTGTGGAAGGGAGAGGGATGGGGTGGGGTACACGGGGCAAACAAGATGGACATTACAGGGACTTTCAAGAAGGAAAGCAGGGAATATGAAGGACGTCGGTTTGGGGTGGATTAACGGGGGTAGAAAAGATCGTGGTTTTGGATAGGGGAAGATAAGAGATGGTGGTGAACAGCTGTTTTGAAGACCTGGAGGGAAGAGTAGGATTGAAGAAAGTGTAGGAGTTTGTTCTATAGGTGGGAAAAAAAAGAGGAATGAAAGAGTGAAGGTGAGCAGTGATTCTTGATTTTGGTAGTTTCACCAGAAGGGGATTGCTGGTGGACCTTGAGCACGCTGCGGAAACATGGGGAGGGCAGATCACAGACAGAGCGGGGGGGGGGGGGGGCGGAGAGGAGACGGTCGAAGACAGAAAGACCACCTGCCTGCAGTGAGAGAGTGAAACCCAAAGACTCAGCTTTATCGCAGGAGATACCAGTGATCCTAAATGCCTTTGTTTCCACAACGTGAAGCCAAGAAAGATGGGAGGCGGGAGCACCAGTCCAGAGGGGAGAATAGTACTCCATCAGACTGCAGATGAATGCTTTGTATGTGGTCAGGAGCTCAGGTGTGCAATGGAAGGACTTTGCATGAGGGAGAATGCCCAGTTGGCGACTGGCTTTGGAAGCCAGCTTGAAAATGTGGCTTTCCCACGAAAGATCATGGCAGATAGTGAGACCCAGATGCTTGAATGAAAGGACTTCTTCAAGAGGATTGTTGAGAAAGTAGATGGGGGGTTTCCAGATGGTCCTTTTGGAGAGACATAGTGAGAGTGTGAGATTTGTCAGGATTGAAAGACATGTTCCACGTGTTCGACCAGTTTGTGATTCTATCCAGATCTGCAGAGAGCGAAGAAGCTGCTGCTTGCTGAGCTGAGGGATGACAGATGGTACGGTAGAGGGTGGAGTCATCAGCAAAGAGCTAAAGAGGATTTTCCAGGGTCGGAGAGATCATTGATGAAAACCAGAAAAAGAACAGGGCCCAGAACGCTGCCTTGAGGAACTCCAGCCTGGACAGGAAGAGAGGGTGAGAGAACTCCATTAAGGGGCACATGTTGACTGCGACAGGAGAGGAAGTCTGTGAGCTATGAGTGGAGATGGCCTTGGACACCATCGGAAGAGAGTTTGGTGAGCAGGGTGGGGTGCCAGACCGTATCGAAAGCACACAATATGTCTATGGATATGGCTCTGATCTCATATCTGGCATTGAAGACCTCAAACAGTGTTCAAGTATATAATCCAATTGAAATAAAATAAAGATTTGGAGGTTGTAGAAAAAAAAATTGGAAATTTATCTCCATTGATGCAGCGTCTTTTGCAGCACCTTATTTAGCACGTAACATTAGTTATTCGTGCCTATTGTTTGTGTCCTTTATGACATCCTTAAAAACAGTTAGTTTTCTGTTTAGAATTACTTTCAATTTTATTTCACTGCCAGGCAGAGTAAAAATATTATCTCACGTCTCTCTGCACATGCACGATGGGGACAAATTCAGATAAACTACAGGTGTTCCGAATGGTATTCAAAATACAACAATCAATTGAAATCAAGTTGTTCCTCGATCATAAACTGACGTTTGTAAACAGATAGGCAGACAGACAAAGTGAACCAGTTACTTCGCCCCATGAATTTTCCACACTACAAAATATTCCTTCTTTGCCAATGTAATGGTGAAAGTACACATTAATCTGGCTGTTAGCGGAGAGCTACCACAGCAGCACAGACTCTGGTTATTTCCTCAAGCCATCTGCCAAAGACTGCCATTGAACGTCTCGCAAAAGGATTTGGCTTCTGTCTGTTCTGCACCTGATAGCAATTCCACCTGGAAAAGCCATCACATAAGTACTCTGGCTCTCACTACATAGCTCTCTCTAACAGATTTATCACATCTCATCTGCAGATATGATGACCATCCTCTTTGGCTCTGATACACTGAATCCTTTGGCAAAGCAGCGGCAACCAAGGAGCTTGCGTTCTCATCAGGGAGCCTTAACCCGAAAGAGCAACCTGAGGTCATTTAAAAAGAAATAAACCACAAGTTACAGAGGAAGGATGGACGGACACGGACACACAGAGTCATTCAATTCAGGATGACATTCTCCAACAAAAGGAACTGAAGGAAAAGGAATTTGAAAGCTAGATCAGGTTGAGCTTATCGATCCACGTCTTGAACTACTGAAGGTTGTAGATAGTTGGGAAAGCATAAAGTTGAAGTTGATTCCAGAGTTTTGTAGTGTGAGGAGGGAAAGAGAAAAAAGTGTGTGTCCACCCTCAAAGGCTCATTGCTCCACTCTACTTCTATGTGCTTCTCTTCTCCCGCTTGTGGAATCTCTTTTCATCGTCTTTCATACTTTCTCATTCGTCATCCTGTTCTTTCATCCCCTTGTGGCATCCACGAGTTGTCCCCACTGCCCGTCAGAGTGTTATCTTCTCCCCTCTATCACCGCGTTCTTCCATGAGGTGAGATTTTCGACACAAAAAGCAAAATCCTGTCTCAGCCATTACTTTTACAACCACATGAAGACAAGTATTGTGAAATCTTGAATATTTAATTTAATGTATGACATTGAACACATACATTTATAAGTGTTGGGTATTACTTGTGCAACACACATCAAAGCTAATAAATCAAGTTTAGCAATCACTATTTCACCATTTGCATTCAAGGCCTTTGGTTGGGAACAAAATAGTCGACAGTCAATCCAACCCAAATGTTTGGTACTTTACAGAAATTCAGTGCTTCACACCAAAGATACCAAATATCCGAATCTGAGAATACACGTTCAATGTCATTCGCTTCAGTTTATGCTATGTTGAGCCACATACGTCTTTTTGCACAAAACTGAAGCCTTCTCCAAACCCGGGTGTCTCCACCAACTCCGGTTTGGAAGCACACATGGGGCAGCAGAGATTCCGGATGCATGAAGCTCGTAACCAAACAATGAGATTCCAACGCTCACCAGCAGAGAGTGGAAGGGCACCATGCCGGTGCTGCCCACAATGGAGGATTCCAAATGTGAGATGGTGAGCAACCGCCTGAAATTCTGTTTCATTGTCCATCTCCTGCGAGGGAAATAAACACTGCAATTAAATTTAGAATTTATTTGCAAAGGGAGGTGCAGAAGCGAAGTTGATGGCATTCGGTTAGAGACGTTTAAAGTGTTCGTTTCAAAAACACACACACACACACACACACACACACACACACACACACACACACACACACACACACACACACACACACACACACACACACACCTGTGGGGGATGTGCTATCACTTCCCAGGCCATTTGGGGTGCCCAAGGCACCACAATATTGGCGCAACTTTTCTCATCGCACTCAGCGGGGCATTTCCTTCCAAAGGAGGAATTTCTTCCTCCCCAAGGATGCCAACCTATGGGGATTGCCCATGCTCCATCCGTATTAAATGCTGAACGTCAAGCAAGGAAGCAGCATGTACCATGTTGAAGTCTTTTGGTATGACTTGGCTGGGGTTTCAACCACTGACCTCCCAGACTCAGAGTGGATGCTCTCACCATTACATCCTTGTCATGAAATGATTGTATTGAGCAATGTATCAATATTGTTGTGCCATGTTTTCTTTGTTACCATATTTCTGGTTATTGAATGCTTTGTAACTGTTAAAGTGAAGACGTCTCCTCTTCCTGCCAACGGGCCAATTCGAACATTGAGCAGCCGTTAGAAAAGTGTGCGTTTCCATTTCCCTCACACAGCTTGGATTTTGGCCGTGCAATCACTGCTCAGTTATTCTGCGACTCGTAGGCAGGTGTTCACACACTTCGTGCAAGAAACAACATGTATGATAACATTCGTGCTTGTGGTCTTCTTCCCCATTGTATAGGTACAATTTTTGATAAACCACTTGAGCTAATAACCGGAAAAAGAGAGAGAAGAGAGGAGACAAAAAAAAAGAAAGAGAGGGAGAACAAAAGGGCTACACCTTCCTCCCACATCCACAGTTACCTGTACACGATATGGTCGTTAATTTCGCCAAGAGCCACATTCCAAAGTGACGTGGTCACCACCTGGCTCAATGGGTGGGAAATAAATTACTACCCTCATAAACGCAGGCTTACAGGACAATCTGCGTCTCTAATTGGCAGATGCCCTCATGCGCATACCCACAAAGCCCCATCCCGCTATGGTAGAGGCGACGGTACCAAACCTAACAGTGCCTATGTCTATTACACGGATACAACATAGGGCCCCCCCCCCCCCGCAACGTTTCTCATGCACATAATATACTTCTTAAACAAAGCGAGCAAACAACGAAAGGAAATTTAATCGAATTTCCATTTTTGTAACGATAGCAATTAGTTTGCAATTGTTTTTTTTTTTTTTTTAAATCAATGGTCTTGACAAAATGGAAAGAAAGATCAACAAGGTATCTTGAACATGGTGCTGCGAAATTAAGCTTTTTTCTCGCTATGATGGTTTCTGGCAGAAGCTGCTTAGCTTAGAATAGTTTGTCCATGTTGCGCAGTATTTTCATCAAGATGCTTCATAGAACACACACACACACACACACACACACACACACACACACACACACACACACACACACACACACACACACACACACACACACACACACACACACACACACACACACACACACACACACACACACACACACACACACACACACACACACGTTTAACTTTGTGATACTTCATGAAGATCATGAATTTTGAGATTATTAGCAATTCACGCTCTTTAACCTTTGGACACCAGTTGAGACAAAAAGTAGTGAGCGATTAACGTCGTTTGAAGTATACCTGTACCCCATTGCTCGTCTAAAAGTTTTAAAGAATTTGTTTAAATGTTTCATGTCCTCAATATAGTTAAAGTTTTAAAGGCTAAACTTGCTGGCTCTTAATCAATGGAACCTCTCTAAATGATAGGTTTCATTAACTTAATTTGACAAAGGAGTGCCAACTGCCATAGGAAGTAACTTTTGGGTGTTAGACCTTTGTCAAAGCAAGAGGTCTACAACAGGTCTCTTGCTCTGAAGAAGGGCGAATGCAAATTAACGTCAACTTTAGTTTGCTTCCCATGGTGGTTATCAAACCTTTGTCAATCTCCAGTTTGTAAAACTTGTCGTTTGAATTGTCTGCCGATGCAGACAGACACTGGCCTTGACAAAGTCGAGTGTTCCCCACTTGAAACGCTGCTTTGGTGAATCTGTAAAGGCCACATTTCATGACAATCGTGTCACTTTGACCTCGTGATGAAATAATCGACCTTGTGAGGAGGTCAGTGCTCATCAGAATGAAACGTTACTTGTGATAGTGCTCCATGATTTGGCAACATTGTCTCACTGGTCTTCAGCTCAGTGTCGTTCCGGTATCACACCCTATGCAATCAGGCTGGCAGGATGGCTGGAGGTATGCACCCTCGTCTTTGAGATGTCTCGCTTGGATTTGAATCTTGACTCAGTTATAAACTGTCATACCGGTGTTTCACAAGCAGGGAGAGGCATCAACGTGTTGGCCTTTCCTCGGATGGACGTTAAACTGTATGTCCAGTCTGATAGCATTACGGACTTTTAAAATTTTACGGTGCTCTTCGTGAAGGGTATGTGAGCAATAACGGCACCACAAACAAATTAGAAATTCCTGCTCCAACCTACAATAGGCACTGCATCAGTGGCACAGCTGCCACCCTCCTCATCCCACCGGCAATGTCACAAACGGCAGACACAACAATATAAATGTGCTCATTCTGTTTGGTCCTGGGCTGTAGAGTTGTATTAGTCCATTCAATTGCTGGACATTTCAACTCAATAGTACATGGGGTTTTGCAATTGTGTTTGTGTGTGTGTGTGTGTGTGTGTGTGTGTGTGTGTGTGTGTGTGTGTGTGTGTGTGTGTGTGTGTGTTTGTGTGTGTGTGTGTGTGTGTGTGTGTGTGTGTGTGTGTGTGTGTGTGTGTGTGTGTGTGTGTTGGTTGTTATCTCCATATGCGGGCTAGGTGGAACGGAGCCATCGCAGGTCTCAAAGTAGCCGTGTGTGTGTGTGTGTGTGTGTGTGTGTGTGTGTGTGTGTGTGTGTGTGTGTGTGTGTGTGTGTGTGTGTGTGTGTGTGTGTGTACAGTATGTGTGGATGTAAGTCGTTGTTGTTGGCTGCTATCTCCACATGTGGGTAGGTTTGAAGAAGTGGAATGGAGATCATCAAGTCTCAAAATATTCACCTCCTTGTGTGTATGTGTGTGTGCGTCCGTGCCATATCTTTTTTTAACCATTTGAGATTTTATCAACAAGCCTTTTTTAATATGAGAATATCGAGAACACAAATAAATAAACTTTACTTTTTTTCTTAGCTCTTGTTGTCGTCAAGTTTAGTTTGAGTCCAAAGAGAGTGCAGACCTGGCTTTGCATTTTGAGATGCTTTGCTTTCTCGTTGCCTCCACCACCGCTTGTGGATGGAGGTGATGTTTTCACCTATGTTTGCTTGTGAGCAGGATATCTCAAAAAGTTACAGATGGATTCGGATTAAACTTGGTGGATGAGTTGAGTAAGTGACATTAACAAGCCGATTCGATTTTGGTTAAGATCCTGATCAGTAGGATACAAAACGTAATCTGTTCAGCCTGGTGGAGCTATACGCTCTGACGAGTGCCATTCTAGTTTTCTTGTGATGCTTTGTTTAAAGGCAAAATGGTTTGCAGCTAACTTAATTTACCTAGCAAAGAACCTGTCCTTGCAACAATGAGCATCAATCAGTATATTGTTACGAATATGGAAGCCATTGCACACAAATAGACAGCAGTCCCCAAGTTTAGTTATCTCGATAAGTATGCGTTTATAGTTAGGGTCCCCTACCTGTGTCTAATGGGAATTACATGTGTGCGCTGCGAGTTACTTTTTTAGTCAGGGTTTTTCCAATACAAATCAAGCCTCCAGCCAACCGAAACCATCACTCCTTCACTTCGCACATCGTGCAATTTCACACGAGTGTCCAGCCACGTACGTGGGCGGAGATTTCCATCGCCTCTGATTGAGACTCCTCCCAGGAAGGCAGGGGCGTGCCCCTTGTCCAATCACGCACAGAGGGCGACTTTCCCACGACACCCCGGCCAATGAAGGTTGAGATTCCCACAGAGGGCGACTTTCCCACGACACCCCGGCCAATGAGGGTTGAGATTCCCACAGAGGGCGACTTTCCCACGACACCCCGGCCAATGAGGGTTGAGATTCCCACAGAGGGCGACTTTCCCACGACACCCCGGCCAATGAAGGTTGAGATTCCCACAGAGGGCGACTTTCCCACGACACCCCGGCCAATGAGGGTTGAGATTCCCACAGAGGGCGACTTTCCCACGACACCCCGGCCAATGAGGGTTGAGATTCCCACAGAGGGCGACTTTCCCACGACACCCCGGCCAATGAAGGTTGAGATTCCCACAGAGGGCGACTTTCCCACGACACCCCGGCCAATGAGGGTTGAGATTCCCACAGAGGGCGACTTTCCCACGACACCCCGGCCAATGAGGGTTGAGATTCCCACAGAGGGCGACTTTCCCACGACACCCCGGCCAATGAAGGTTGAGATTCCCACAGAGGGCGACTTTCCCACGACACCCCGGCCAATGAAGGTTGAGATTCCCACAGAGGGCGACTTTCCCACGACACCCCGGCCAATGAGGGTTGAGATTCCCACAGAGGGCGACTTTCCCACGACACCCCGGCCAATGAAGGTTGAGATTCCCACAGAGGGCGACTTTCCCACGACACCCCGGCCAATGAGGGTTGAGATTCCCACAGAGGGCGACTTTCCCACGACACCCCGGCCAATGAAGGTTGAGATTCCCACAGAGGGCGACTTTCCCACGACACCCCGGCCAATGAGGGTTGAGATTCCCACAGAGGGTGACTCTCCCACGACACCCCAGCCAATGAAGGTTGAGATTGCCACAGAGGGCGACTTTCCGACGACACCCCGGCCTATGAGGGTGGAGATCGCCATAGAGGGCGACTTTCCCACGATATCCCAGCCAATGAGGGTTGAGATTGCCACAGAGGGCGACTTTCCCATGACACCCCGGCCAATGAGGGTGGAGATTGCCATAGAGAGCGACTTTCCCACGACACCCCGGCCTATGAGGGTGGAGATCGCCTCAGATGGCGATTTTCTCACCCCGGACAAGAAAGGAATAAAGGAATGCCAGGCTGGGGAGCGTTGGTCGTCTTGGGGATCGCGGGTCTTGGTGCTGGCTGGTTCGTCTGGTCCTGGGTCATCGTCGTCTCTGTTCTTCTCCTTGGTCTTGGTTCGTTGGTGCGTGGTTGGTTGGAGAGCGCGGTCCCTGGTGCTTGGTGCGGCGACGAAGGTGTGGGTTCGAGTCCCCCTCGAACCAGCTAGTCTCGACCAGACCGCACGAGGTGGAAAGGTGCCCGACCAAATTCTTACCCTCGGCTCGCCTTCCCTCCCGAGCTGAAGGGTCAAATAAAGGCCGCGGCCACCATTTCTTTTGGGTGTGTGCATGCGTGTCTGTGGGCTCAGTCTATAAGTAGCAATTGTTTAAGTGCCTTGTACATTGTAAATTGCATTTCTGATAGTCGGTTTAACTCTGCTCTTTTTGTGCTCCCCTGCCACATTATAAATAACCCCCCAATTGTTAAATGTTCCAGTTCGTTGTTCGTGTTTTGTTCCATTGGCCTAGCAAGGTGTGTATTGAGAAATAGTAAGGCCGTTCGGGCTGGTAAGTTGTCATTTGGACCGACGGATCTTGGTAATCCCCGCTCGCTCGGTTTACGGTTTACGTAAATGGTACGTTCCACCCGAGGTCCGTCGAGGGTGTGGTTTTCCCCGGTAGTTGGACGACGTGGGTATTTATGTATAGTGAAATTAGGCAATTAACCCTACCCCACGCCATCGAAATATTGGCGACCACAGTCCGCTAAGACCCCGTGAACTCTCGGACTTATCCGAGAGTCACGACCTAAATTCCAGGTGTTCGGTGGGAGACGACTCCACTGCTCCACCTAGTGATCATTTATCGCCACCGACCCCCGGCCCACAACAATATCATGCCACCAAGTAATCAAAAGCTGACACCAACTCATGGCATCACCCACACTGACACTGTGCCAAATGCGATAATTGCAATCAAATCTTATGATCGCCTTGAAGAGGCAGCATAAACCCTCCGAAAATGCTTCAGTGTCAATCAATAGGTGAAGTGACGTTGCACAAGCCAAATGTAACAACAATACCATATACAAAGGGCAGATTGTGATTTGCATCCTCTTATCAGTCGTTTATGTTAATTTCTGAAATTACTCGAACATTAATACAAGATGGATACCTGTAGGAACGGGATCTGTGAATTGGAAATCTTCAAAGGAGCTTTTCCTAACAACCCAGGTACACACTCGCCACAGGATAATTTGAAAGTGTGACAGTTTATAAAGATGCAATTTTAATGTGAAATACATTGTATCTCAGTGCCCCCATTATAAAAGTGATGACCTACCTGCTGCATACCACCAAAGTAGAGCTCTCCCCCTTCAAATTCTTCACCAAGGCAGACGTTCAGTGTAATCTCAGCATTATCAAAATGATACGCAAGATCCTGGTCAGCTGCTGGGCCATAGTGGACTACAAATGCCTTGTGTGAGTCCAAAGCATCTCCACCGAGGTCTGGGTAAAGCAGACGTGTTATCGGTCGAAGGAAAGTGTCGCGCAAGGGTGAAATTAGTGAAGCATCGCAGCCCAGTTCAGCAATGCTGATCTGTAGTGGGTCAGGGAAAGGGATGCATTTGCATGTCGATCAAATACCAAGCACACTACATGTTATTCAAATACTTGCTGTATATATTTCCTGGGTTGTTCCATTCCCTCGTCGCTCTTTGCCAAGTTAATGTGGGCTTTAGATCCTCCAGGATTTTTCTCCTCCATGATTTCTGATGTCCAGATGGAATTGTTTCCAGACGATTCAATCCCCACTCTTTACTGTTGTTACTGAGAAGCTAGATGGGAATGGGGATTCAAGCTCAGTCGCTCCACTTGTTGGCACTCTGACATTGATCTGAACTTTATACTTAATTTGGGGCAGCTTGCTGTACAATGCATCGATTTGTACATCTCCTGACTCGGCAAGGCTCAAATTGCATCGCGTTAACTTCTGAGTTGGAGAAGAGCCACAGTTTGTTTGAAGGTTTGTATAGGATTGTACATCAGAAATATGGACTGAGGATATATAATAATCATGAGTCACATTGAAGCCTTCAGAAAGACTATTTTACTGGCAGATGGACTTGAAAGTCCAAGTTTAGATTGCAATTGCAATTTTTTTGCAGGATAGGCTCATAGTGGAGCTCACACTGACACACACACACACACACACACACACACACACACACACACACACACACACACACACACACACACACACACACACACACACACACACACCTGTCAGATGAGACAGCCAATTAGCTTGAGGGAAGTGTCGTCACTTCCTGGGGTACTCTTGGTACAAACGACGTCACAACAATGGCCCCTCCTCTCTCACTGCACTCAGCAGGCATTTCCTAAGGAGGAATTTCCTCCTCCCCATGGATGCCAACCGATGGCAGTTGCTGTTTCAATATATGTCATTGTTTGTGGAGTCTTATTGTTATTTTCTGGGGAGTAAACCAGTGCCCAAAATTATCCTAAACTACTACTCCAGGTGGAGATACCACACCACCTCTGTTATTTATCCTTGTTGTGCTGCAACAAAATAATCTGTCACTTCCCTGGCAGCGAAAGGAGAAGTGGATTCTGAGGGTTCTGTGCACCATTTAATGCAGCAACAAAAACAACATTGGGGTGTAAGAGTTGAGGAAGGAGGAGGAGAATGAGGAGGAGAAGGAGAATGAGTTTATTTAAAACTAACAGGGTTACCCGGCGTTGCCTGGTTTGGAGGGGGTATCTGCGAGTATCAGGATAGGGTTTGGAACTGTGGGTATTAGGATAGCCAGAACACCAGTGGGTAAAGGGGTCTTAAGGCCTTAAAGTTTTACAGGTCATTGGGGTATTAAGGGTCTTTGAGGTCTTCTTCAAGGGACGGGCATGGTGTGGTGATTGCGGATAGGAACGTACTGAACACCACTTACTGTAGCAAAGAGCTTTGGCTTACTACAGCATGAAAACAGTGAACGTATTATTTATTTAGTTAGCTTCCAATTGTGCGTGGAGTCAGGCCAGCTGTGTAGTGAGCCAATGGGTGGAAGATACAGCTTGACTAATTCCGTGTGCTGGCTTTTGGCAGTGTTATATATATATATATATATATATATATATATATATATATATATATATATATATATATATATATATATATATATATATATATATATATATATATATATATATATATATATATATATCATGTGATATCTGTTATCAAACGAGATTGAATATAAATGAAAAAGCAAGAAAAGTGATCTTTATTCAGGTGGTGGATGAAAATACCCTGAGGACAATCACCAGATCGGACTTGGGCTTTGTGCCAAATTTGGTGGTTGTCGGTCCAGCGGTCCTTGCAAAAAAACGCGAACAAACAGACAGACAGACAGAAATCCGATGAATCTTACTTATTAGATGACAGACATCCTATGAATCTTATTTATTAGATGACAGACATAACTTGACATTGCCACGTGGATGGATATGCCTCCGCGCACATCATTACATCATTATGCATACTTGTATCAAGTTTGATTATAATCTCTTCAGCTGTTCTCAAGTATCACATTTTTACCTGACATGACTTCCAACCTTTGACATCTTGACCCCATAATCTAATCAGTTTATCTTTAAATCATAAGACGTATTTGTACCAAGTTTGATTTGGACCCCTTCAGCCATTCACCTGACATGACGTTTGACCTTTGACCTCTTCATGCCAAAATCGAATCGGTTCATCTTTGCATCATAATATATACATATAGCCTAGCAAGTTTGGTCGAAATCCCATCACTGGTTCACAAGTTAGCACGGCAACAGAATTTTTACCTAACGGGACCTCTGACCTTGGACCTCTTAACCCCATAATCTAAACAGTTTATCTTTACATCATTATGCATACTTGTACCACGTTTGACTCAGATCCCTTCAGTTGTTCTTTAGTTATTGCGGAAATGAAAACCTATCACAGACGGATGGACAACCCAAAAACGTAATGCCTCCGGTGACTGTCAGCGGAAGCATAAAAACAAGAACCCACAAACAAAATGTAATTTACTTAATAATTATATGTCACTCGATGACTTTCAAACTTCTCTCACCAATTATCAGCTCTGTACCATCATGGTGTCGTAGCACCTTCGTTTATTACTTTACAAATCCACTACATCACTCTAACCATGATGCCTGATAAATCCAGTTAGCGATTTCCATGTAGCACTGTCAAGTGGTGTGATATCTTGTCTTAAAATAAAAAAAGACATCAAATCTGAAAAAGAGCTACAAAAATTCACTGAGAGTAGCGAAGGAATGAAAAAAAAAAGAATGTTGCCGCCATGCATAGCACCATACTTACAAAATCCAAATAAACAATATGCTTCTCGGTTTTGATTGGTGAACCAATTCAGCGACTCAATATACAAATTCTGTTCAAACTAGCAGAGTACGCAGCCTCTGGGTAGGTGGAGATTGCGCATTACTTACTGAAAAAGTATATAATCTGTATCTTGCAAGAAGATTATAGATGTTTATGCAGTGTGCATATAAAGGGGCCAAATGAGTCTTAGGTTACACGAAGGGGTGGAAAGGACTAATGGGTGTAAAGGTCGAAAGGCTCTGAGTGTTTCAAATGGTCTATAGGGCTCAATGAGGGTTTTAAGGGGTCTAAAGATCTAAGAGGACCAACGATATAAAGGGACCAAGCAGTCTGAAGGGTTCTAAAGGGTCTTAAAAGTCCAAAGGGTCTAAAATGTCTAAAAAAGTCTAAAACACTAAAGGGGTATAAAGCAGAGCTCCACAAATATTTCTGATCATGGGCCGGGACCAAAATTCCTTAGCACCTCGTGGGGCACACAACCAAAGACATTTTAAGCAAGTAAAAGCTACATTGTGTGGACAACACCACTTTAAAATGTTTTTGTATAAAAGTTTCTTTATTTGCTTCCCATCTCCTGCTATAAACATTCTTATCTCAGGCAATTAGGATCGTTAAGCATCAGTATTTACTGAAACATCTGAATAAAAGTGAAAAGACAACAGTATCCGACAGACACCATGTCACCTCACCATCTGGCCTACATGTGGAGATATAGAGATGCAGACACACAATTCTCCTCTTTCGTGACTAGATGAGCACTGAGGAACATGGCCGTTGGTGGTGGAGATGGGGAGGAGATAGGCGGAGTAAGTGCGTGCCAAAATTATTTGAAATAATAGGCACGCAATACCATGGAACAACTTGGTGCCAAGAGTAGTTTACCAAGGTCACGGAGAGCTTAGGGGCTCTCTTCTCTCCACAATAGAACTGAGGCTACCGTCCATCATGATAAGATGAGTACTAACCAAGACAAGCGTGGGTGGTGATGGAGGGAGGATGGTAGCGGCGTATTTGCACGGTTAAAATATTTGGAATTTAGGTGCGCAATACAATGACATCAAATGATGCCTATGTCAGTTTGCAATGCCGGGCATCATATGAAGCCAAAAGCTGCGAAAGGGTTAGAACACAAAAATGTTCAAAATTTTGATAAATGTAGCTTCACAGGGCGGCATGTCGAGGAAACACAGTCGGTGCAAATGGCCTATCTCACTAAATGTGGGTACAGCACCTTGATGTGGGTTTACAGCAACAGCCTGGGTACCTTGATAAAGAGGTGAATGTGCTTACTCATATAAACTTGATCAATGAAATCGATAATCTGGACTAATAAATGTCAGTGTGTGTCAGTAAGTCAGTTAGTCAGCTTGTGTGTGTGTCTCCTCCATAACGACAAAATCATGGAACATAGTAGCCTGAAAATTTGCACGTATACAAAGAAAACTCCAAGGAAGTGCATGAGTGAAAATTGGGTGTTTGGGTTAATTAAAACACCCCTTTTGAAGATAATTAATGGCCTTATTTAATTATATCCTTTATCATGCGCATCCTTGGACACCTCGCTCAATATGGGGTCTTAAGGCGCATCCTCAGTTACCTCACTGGGGTAATTCGCCATTTTATTCGGTCTGCTCAACAATCCCTAGAGTTGGAACAGGCCGCAACAGTGCATTAACAAGAAAGTGCTCAAAATCTTTTTCTTTTTTTACTTTCCTCACTCATATCATCGAATGCTTCATCTACATACCTATGAATCGCTGTGTACATCGCATTTGTAAGTGCTATAGTTTTCAAATTAGGAACTTGGAATGATTTCATGCATCACATGATGCAATGTTCCACGACTCTCATGGACCTACTCTCATGACCTACCTAACTACACAATCTACTCTCATGGACAAATTTGAGCATGTAATCAACATATAATTTGAGTTTGGAGGATTGGATCACGTGGACTACATAACTCAATAATTGGAGTGAAATCTGAAAATGTTAAGAAATCGGCGATGTTTAGTTTTTTGCAGGTATGTGCCATTAACAATCAGCTTGCTGTCACTTGCCAAGCCAGCCGTTCCTAATCAACCATTCCATTGAAGTGCTTGCTTGAGTGGATAAGCCACTTGCCAAGCGCACTACAGTTGATAGCGGTACAGTTCGTGTCCTGAGCGGGATGTACAGTCGGCAGTTGCCACAAGGTAAAGGAACATATGGATAGATTTGGATCTGCAAATGGACTCTGCCACCACAGTTCCCGTAACTAAGCATGCAGGCATACACGCACATCTGGGGAAAGTTTAATCCCTCATCTTATGATGATGGGTCGTGAAGGTTTTAACTTTTAACCTCAGCAGTGAACAAGCGATCATGTTTTCCTTTGTCCTCGTGACTGCTTCTAAAGCAATTTGTTATTTTATATAAACTGGGTGTGCTCCATAAAGTTTATATGTTTCTCTTTGTAAGTTTCACAGCAAAATACGTTTGAGAACAACCGGTTTTCGAGCTGTTCGCTGTACTAACGTGCTTTCTAAATTACTGAGCCTAATTATTTTCCACCGTCACATGACGATGGGCAGCTGTTTACAAAAATTAATGTTTATGCACATCTGCCTGAAACGTCGACAATGCAGCGTCGTTTTTATAATTTGTTTATTTAAATTCCCCCAAAACAAGGGTGAAAGCGACTCATGGATTTTGGGTTGTACACAGTACGTACTGCAGTCAGTAATCAAACTGATTCCAATCTGCTGATTCCCGAAAAATTGGCGATATCGGCCAAGCACTAATAGTGTGTGTGTTGTTCATAAAGCATAACATTTTTTCTCCGCCAACTCCCTTCCATCCCCCTCTCCCTCTCCCTCTCTCTCTTGTTTATGCCCAAACGGGAGTTTGCCTCCAGACATGTCCGGGCAGTGTTTGTCTGTGGGCAGTATTTATAGTATGACTGGTAAAAAATGGATTTCAGCCATTATTTTGTTTCCATCTTTACTGTTATTCCATGCAGAATCATTTGTATGAGCCAGAATGAATCGTAATTAATGCTCCATCACACATCTGCCTTCCATTCCTCTCACCTCATGCTGCCTTCCCTTCCCCACCCCTCCTCACTCTCCCTCTTCCTCTCCCCCCCCCCCACCCCTTTCTCTTCGCTCCCCTCCCCCCCGCCCCCCAGTATTCCCATCAGAGAAGCGACGAGTGGTATTCTCTAGGATAAAATATAAATGAAATTAGTTCAATCTAGAAACCAAAAAAAGCCTAAAAATCAAGAAGCAATGTCACTATCAAATAGCAATGATAATAAAATAAAACCAATGTCACCCGCAGGGTGACCCGTATCTTGCCAAAAGGTGACCACGTGTGACCTCTTTAAGGTCACACTGAGGTGAACAGAGCTGCTATCCACCAGGAACGACTCCTTGAGGAATATCTGCCTACGAGAGATTCCGATGAGAATCGTTCTACAGAGTAACCATGAAAAATATGTGTTTGCCTCATAACGTCACCAAATGACGTCATAATGTCTCAAGCTTGACATATCTAGAAAGCACTCATCGAGGTGTTCAATTTGAGCTACTACACAATATGGTTCCTAAAACTTGAAAATTTGACCTTGGGGTCAAATATGTTTGACCTCAGGCGCTAACCATGAAGGTCAAGGCCAATCGCCACCAAAAACTAATCAGCTGAGCGCCAGACGATATACTACATTCCCATAAAGTTTGGAGACGATTCGATTAAAATTACTCAAAAAATAAGGGTTTCGTCGACTCCCCTGATTTGCGACAAAGTGACCTTGACCTTTGACCTTGACCTTCAAAATTTTATGCGCTGAAAGGGACCTCTATAGGCTTCTGATATGCGAAGTTACAAAAATTTCCAATGATAACTGTGCTCTGCAGAGTGATTTATACGTGATTACAGACAAAAATAAAAAAATAAAAAATATATATGAAGGTCAAGGCCAATCGCCACCAAAAATTAATCAGCTGAGCGCCAGACCATGAACTATATTCCCATGAAGTTTGAAGACGATCCGATCAAAATTACTAAAAAAAATAAGGGTTTCGTCGACTCCCCTGATTTGCGACAAGGTGACCTTGACCTTTGACCTTGACCTTCAAAATTTTGTGCGTTGAAAGGGACCTCTATAGGCCTCTGATATGCGAAGTTACAAAAATTTCCAATGATAACTGTGCTCTGCAGAATTTTTTATACGTGATTACAGACAAACAAACAAACAAACAAAAAAAACATACAAGCTGAATAACATATCTTGCAAAAACTTCGTTTTAGCAAGATAATGAAATCCATCCAGCAAAGTTTCTGTTCACAATTAAATGGAAACAAGATATGACCGGAGAAAACACTTTCCTATACTGCAGATACCATCAAGCCAGCCACTGATTAATCCCACCTTAATCACCTCCTGCATTAATATCTTCTGGTGCTATGCTGCTTTTTTGTTTATAATTCATCAAGATGGTCTGAATGGAAAAATGCCCAGGCCATTAACACTATTCTATCTGCCCTAATTAAGGACAGATAGAATAGAAGACCATGAAAGGGGATTAACTCAGGAATAATTTAGCAGCTAAATCAGCACCATGCTGACCAATCCATTGAGGAGATTTAGAATGAGCTCCATAGGTCCGGACTGATGATGCCTGCAGTCCGAATGTGGACCGCAGTCCGCCTTTTGGGAACCCTTGGTCAAGAGGTGTAAAAGGGTATGTTCCAGCAGTCGTTCCAGGTCTAATACGTTTAAGGGGTCAAAAGGCTTAAGGAGTTCAAAGGGGTCTAAAGGTCAAGGGGTATAAGCAGTCTAAAGTGTGTAAAGGTCTTCAGGAGTCTTGGGGGTCTAAAGGATCTTAAAGGGTAAAAGCGGTCGAAAGGGACAAAGAGGTCTAAAGGGACAAAGAGGTCTAAAGGGACAAAGAGGTCTAAAGGGACAAAGAGGTCTAAAGGGACAAAGAGGTCTAAAGGGACAAAGAGGTCTAAAGGGACAAAGAGGTCTAAAGGGACAAAGAGGTCTAAAGGGACAAAGAGGTATAAAGGGTCAAAGAGGTATAAAGGGTCAAAGAGGTCTAAAGGGTCAAAGAGGTCTAAAGGGTCAAAGAGGTCAAAAGGGTCAAAGAGGTCTAAAAGGTCAAAGAGGTCTAAAGGGTCAAAGCGGTCTAAAGGGTCAAAGCGGTCTAAACGCTCAAAGCTTGCTGATCCGTTCAGTGTACTAGTAAGAGCTCTTCCACGAGCCTTGACTATGTATACAAAAGAGGTGTAAAGGTCTAAAGGGTGAGAAGTTCAAAAAAAGTGCCGTATAAAGGGTTGTAAAAAGTTCAAATGGTCTAAAAGGTCTAAGGGGTGTGGAAGTAGTTTTCAAATCAAAAGCATTAAAAATTGCAAATCCAAATGCAGTATATTAATTTGACTAAGCCTGTTGAAAGTTTATCTAGTAACAAACTGTGAAGCCTGGGTGCTCTTGCAAAATGCATGTCAGGTCAGGTATGGGAGCATATGCCAGAACAGCGCGTCGCTGCGTCCACTTTCCGCCGGTACTCCAGGGGCCTCCGTCTGGCCATCCCCCAGGCAGATGCCAGGCCCATCCCCATCTCCTTGAGATGATGGTCAACCTGCTGCAACCATGAGGAACGAGGTCGGCCCACTGGCCTCCTCCACTCATGAGACTCCCTCGCTGAGAGAATCTGGTGAGCAGGATCAGCGTCAGGAAAACGAGCCACATGTCCATACAGCCGCAACTGACGCGCACGGACTGTGCAGATAACAAATCTCATCCGAGTCTCTTTCAGCAACCGCTCGTTGGACACAAAATCCGACCAGCGATAGCCAAGGATTCACCGAAGAGACCTGGTACCAAAGGAATTAAGTCTCCATCTCAGATCCTTGGTCAGAGTCCAAGTCTCGCACCCATAGAGCAAGACTGGAAGTACCAAGGACCTGAAGACTCGGACTTTCGTCCTCCCGCACAGGTACCGGCAGCGCCACACCCCATGATCCAGTGAATCCATGACTCCCCAGGCCCGACCCAGACGTCTATTGACCTCTGACTCGCAGCCAGCAGAGACATGAATATCACTGCCAAGGTAAGTGAATCTCTCCACGACCTCAACATCCTCACCACAAACAGACACAGACAGGACAGCAGCATCCAAGATGTCACCGAAAGCCTGGATCTTAGTTTTGACCCAAGAAACCCGTAATCCCAACGGCTCCGACTCCTCATTCAGCACCTCGAGGGCCCCCAAGAGGATGTCTAAAGTCTCCGCAAAGATGACTGCATCATCTGCAAAATCAAGGTCCGAGATCTTGACATTGCCAAACGATGCACCACAACTTGATCTCTCCGACATCCTCCCTAAAATCCAGTCCATACAAGTGCTGAAAAGTGTGGGGGCAAGTACACATCCCTGACGAACTCCAGTAACAACTGGAAATAAGTCAGAGATGGTACCACCACACTTCACAGCACTCTCAGTACCAGAGTAGAGTTCAGACATCAGATCGATCAGTTTTGGTGGCACCCCACGAAGACCAAGAATCCTCCAGAGGACATCCCGATTCACTGAATCGAACGCTTTACAGAGATCAACATAGGCTGCAAGCAGCCCCTGCCGAAACTCTCGTCTGCGTTCGGTGAGGACACGAAGTGCAAGGATATGGTCAATCGTTGACCTCTTTGGTGTAAAGCCTGACTGCTCTGGACGCTGGTGCTCAAGCAGATGGTGGCGAACCCTATCAAGAATTATCCGAGCAAAGACCTTGCCCGGCACTGAGAGCAGCGTCACCCTTCGGTAGTTGTTGCAGTCTTGGCGATCACCCTTTCCTTTCCAGAGAGGGACAACAAGGCCCCTCTTCCAGTCAGTTGGGATGATGCCTGTGTTCCAGGCAGAGCACAAAACTGCATGCAACGACACGAGTGCAGCATTTCCACCAGCCTTGAGAAGTTCAGCATGGATGCCACAGATCCCGGGAGCTTTGCCCCGTTTCAACCGGTTCACCGCAGCCCGTGTTTCCACAAGCGAAGGTGGACCACAGTTGATTCGAGGGTCAGCAACAGGGATTGTAACACCCTTGACGTCCAACTCGACAGCTGGGGGATCAGCCCGGTACAACCGCTCAAAGTAACCGGCCCAGCGGGCCTTCACTTCAGACTCCTCTGTCAAGAGCCGACCATTCTCTGCTCGAACTGCAGTGCTCCGAGGGATGGGCTTGGATGAACGTAATGCGCGAATTCCCCTGTAAGCGGGACGAGAATCACCTGTCCACATGTGATGCTCTACCCCCTCACAGATTCCTCGCACATAGGCCTCCTTGTCCACCCTCAGTGCACGTACAGTTTTACGCCTCAGCTCCCTGAACAGCTCAGCTCTGCCATTCAGCCTGGCCCTGCGACTCTGGTCAATGGTATCCAGTGTCCCTTGAGAGACAAAATTCTTCTTTGCCCTGTGGTGAGCTCCAAGGCATCCACCGGCAACATCAAGGACGGTGGTCTTGAAGGCGCTCCACAACTCTTCAGGACCCCCCAAAGCACCCAGACCCCCCAAGTGTCCACTCAGCCTGTTCACAAACTCATCAGCTACTCTCTCATCCCTGAGCTTGGCAACATCCAGCCGAGGCTGGGATGGTAACATTCTCCAGGATTTAAGGTGCAGCTTTAGAGTTGCTACACCAAGCCTGTGGTCAGTATTGAGGAACTGAGCACTCCGGTAGACCCTGCAGTTCTGGATCATCCTCCAATGACCGTCAATGAGGACATGATCAATCTCCTTTGCCACACCGCCAGCGTTGGAATACCAAGTCCAGCGATGAGCTTGTGGGCGCTGAAACCATGAACCAGCCACCCTAATTGCAATTGACTGAGCCATGACAAGTCCATGACTTCTTGCAAAGTCAAGGAACTTAGTGCTATTCTGGTTCATAGTTCCTGACCCATGGGGACCAACACACACCTCATAACCATCCCTATCAGTTCCAGTCGATGCATTGAAATCCCCCAAGACTAGAAGCGTATCTCGTCTGGGGCACTGATCAACCACAGACTCGAGTGTGGCGTAGAATGCATCCTTCACGGTGAGATCACTCGCCTCAGTCGGAGCATAAACAGAGACCAGGGAAATGACACCTAAGGAGTGACGAATCCTTAATCTCATAATACGCTCGTTGACCGGTGTTACCTCAATTATCATTGGGGTCAGCTTATTGGACACAGCTACAGCAACTCCTTGGGTATGGTAACCATCAGAGCGACCAGACCAATAGTAGGTGTAACCACCCACCATTATCTCGCCGCAATCCGGTCTCCGAACCTCAGAGAGAGCTGCAATCCCGATGTCCAAACGCTTGAGCTCAGATGATAACAGAGACAGGTGATCATCCTCTCTTAGGGATAGGACATTCCAGGCACCCACCCGAAGGGACCGCCTCAGGTTAACCCAAGGAGACCGCCGTCTGGTGGACGACACCTCAGCACCACTCCGACACACTCTCCCGCAATCTGACCCAGGGATGTTACCCCGTGGTTTCCCTCCTCTCATTAAAGATTGGGGGTCCCGAAGGCTTTGCCCCAATCCCATCATCCGGTGAGCTGCCCTGCGAAGGGAAGCTGCGCAGGAGGTATTCCCACGGAGTGGGTTTTCAGATTTTTTTGCGTTTTGCGGAATGAAGGGTTTTACGGTGGCCGGAGTGCAAATCCTGCCACCAACCTCCTAATAAGAAGTAACCCAACTGCAGGAGGACGTCCGCAGACACAGTTGGGCACTAGATATGGATGGCCGTTGGCTCACAAGGAGCTCCTCCGCCCTTTGACAGGTTTTGTTTTTAATCCTGCTGGGTGTCCATATCCAAACACCCCCCTCACCAGAAAACCTGGTGGGGGAGACGGTTTAGTCGCCGACAACCCGACCATGGAACAGGTTAGTACAGGTTTACATGGTACCTGTAGCAGGTCACAGATCGAACCTGACCTGACAAAATGCATGGTTTTGTAGGATAAAGATTTTATCTTGGTGGGGCTTTGCTTTTCGCAATGCAAAAGCAGAACTTGTTTAATGAACAACAAACAATTCATATTTCCAAGGTTTTTTCTTGCATTCCGTTTTGAATTAAACTTAAATCAGTATAAATGTTTATTGAAGAAGATGGGTTTTATTAGAAGCGACATGGAATGTAAAATCATGTCAGGGAATTAGTCACAACCTTTTTTGTACTCAAAGCATTTTTTGGACCTCTCGGTGAAACATTTTAAGTTGTAACCAGTTTGACAAAACGAAAACATTCTTTCCATATCACAATATTGATAAAAACCCATGTGACATGCCACAATTGAGAAGACCCTGTTGGGAATATTCATTTTATTTGTGTTCGATAAATTAACGATCATTTGTGTTTTCATCGAATTGACAAGAACTATTTAGGCGTAAGTCACATTTGCTCTACGGCGAGGATACGGCGGCCGTACGCCCTCTGAATTGACAGAAACGTGCGGCGGCCGCAGAGTTTCTGCAGTGGCCTCAGGGTGGCCCTACGCCGTTTGGCTATATTTTACAGGCCGTAGGGGTCGCCGTGGAATTATAACGCGGAGTTATAACTTTTTTCATTTCTATGTTCGCCGTAGCAATTCGACAAGCCGACACAAAAGAACTGGGAAAAAAAAAAGAACCCACTCGTTACCGTCCGTCTGGCCGCACGTTCGCCTTCGGGCCCCCCTGCGGTCCCTTCTTATCTTTGTTTGTTTGTTTGTTTGTTCTACCCTTCTTATCACTTTTTCCGTCGATGTGTTTGTCTGTTGGGTAGTCGATCTCGTCGAAAAAAAAAATTCCAAAAATATGTTTTTTGAGATTTGTTCTACCCTTATTATCAGTATTTAAAATGGCTCGTTGACCGGTGTTACCTCAATGACCTTTCCTTTCCTGGGATGACCTTTCCTGGGAAAGGCCTTTCCTGGAAAGTTTTCCTATCTGCCATGACCTTTCCTGGGAAAGTCACATTTCCAACCTCGCCTCAAAAGCCAGTCGCCGACTGGGAATCCTCCGTCGTGCTAAGTCCTTCCTCGGCCCTCTTGAGCTCCTGACCACTTACAAAGCTTTTGTCCGTAGCCTGATGGAGTACTGCTCTCCCCTCTGGGCTGGTGCTCCTGCCTCCCACCTTTCTCGGCTTCACGCTGTCGAAACCAGGGCATTTAAGATCATCGGCATCTCCCGCAATGAAGCTGAGTCTTTGGGCCTCTCACTCAATCACCGCAGGTTGGTCGGTGGTCTTTCTGTCTTCTACCGACTCCTCTCCAGCCTTGCCCCCCCTGCTCTCTCTGCGATTTGTCCCCACCACATTTCCACAGGGCGCTCAAGGTCCGCCAACAACCCCCTTCTGGTAAAACTACCAAAATCACGAATCACTGCTCATCTTCACTCTTTCATTCCTCTTTTTTCCCGCCTTTGGAATAAACTTCCTCACTCTATTCTTTCCCATTCTTCCCTCCAGGCTTTCAAAACAGCTGTTCACCACCACCTCTTATAGATCGATCTTCCCCCATCCAAATCCTCGATCTTTTCTACCCCCGATAATCCACCCAAGCCCACTTCCTTCATTTCTCCTGCTTTCCTTCTGAAAGTCCCTGAAATGTCCATCTTCTCTTCGCCATGTTCCCCGTCCCATCCCCATCCCTCTCCCTTCCACAGTTCACCTAATGTGTCTGTTCCCCACTGTTTTGTCCCTTCCACTCCCGCCCCTCTTGTCTCATGCCTCCTTGCTGTGAGTTGTGTGTTAGCTCTCATACGAGCCTCGACCAAGGTATACAAAAAAAAATAAAAATAAAAAAATGGCGATTTCAGTTAAGACAATGGCGATTTCGATGAAACTTGGTTGGTAGGTTCATACCATGACCAAGTTATGTGCAAATAAGAACCGTTGCTATGGACACCACCGTTGCCTAGCAACGAGACTGAAATATTTTTAAAATCCTAAAAAAATTATTTTTCCGAAAATCAAAAATCGGGCCACGAGCGACTGTGGGCAGTACATTCAGCCATATTGTCAAAAATTTCCAGCCGGATCCTATGAAAACTGTCGGAGAAGATAGACTTTGAATGAACCCTGGTCGAAAACAATTAAAAAAAACGAAGTTCGTAATATCAAAGAGACTCCTTCTTCTTTCGGCTGCTCCCGTTCGGGGTCGCCACAGCGGACCATCCGTATGATCCGCATAGTGATTTGGCACATGTTTTACGCCAGATGCCCTTCCTGACGCAACCCTGGTCGCCTCTTACGACACAGGGATATGGTACACCTATTTTAACCGGGGTATACACCGGCCCAGTGCACTAGTACTCATTTCGCCGACCTCGGAAGGATGACAGGCTGAGTCAACCCCCATGGTGTATTAATTCAGTGGCCCAATGGGGCTTGAACTCAGGACCTTTTGGATCCCAAGCCGCTGCCCTAACCACTGCGCCAACACCAGGCTCCGTTATATCAAAGAGACTATGAGTCAGATATACATGAAACTGGTATGGCAGGTTCATGGTATGTCCGAGTTATGTGTGAGAAAGAACCGTTGCTATGGACCCCTCCGTTGCCTGGCAACAGCCGAAAAACCTCTCAATGTGGGGGTATTTTAACGAAAAAACAATCTGCAGCATTAACCCTTGAAGCGAGAATCATGAATTTTCTTGTGCTTTATCCTCAGGTCATTCCCCATCGAACGGGCCCATCGCGTCAGGTTCCATTGGGTAGTCGACTACCCATGTCCGCCTACCGGCTTGTCTGTCTGTCTGTTCGGTCCAGTGCTCCGTTAATACAATGGCAATTTCGATGAAACTTGGTTGGTAGGTTCATACCATGACCAAATTGTGTGCAAATGAGAACCGTTGCTACGGACACCACCATTGCCCAGCAATGGGACTTTGAAATTTTTGAAAAATCATAAAAAAAGTATTTTTTCGAAAATCAAAAATCGGGCCATGAGCGACTGTGGGCAGTACATTCAGCCATATTGTCAAAAATTTCCAGCTGGATCCCATGAAAACTGTCGGAGAAGATAGACTGAATGAACCCTGGTCGAAAACAATAAAAAAACGAAGTTCGTTATATCTCAGAGACTATGAGTCAGATATACATGAAACTGGTATGGTAGGTTCATGGTATGTCATAGTTATGTGTGAGAAAGAACCGTTGCTATGGACCCATCCGTTGCCTAGCAACGGCCAAAAAAACCTCTAATTGTGGGGGTATTTTGACGAAAACACAATCTGCAGCATTAACCCTTGAAGCTAGAATCATGAATTTTTTGTGCTTAATCCTCAGGTCATTCCCAATCGAACGGGCCCATTGTGTCAGGTTCTATTGGGTAGTTGACTTCCCATGTCCACCTACCGGCTTGTCTGTATGTATGTCTGTTCGGTACAGTGCTCCCTTAAAACAATGGCGATTTCGATGAAACTTGGTGGGTGGGTTCATACCATGACCTAGTTGTGTGCAAGAGAACGGTTGCTATGGACACAACCGTTGCCTAGCAACGTGACTTTGAAATTTTTGAAAAATCAGAAAAAAAATATTTTTTCGAAAATCAAAAATCGGGCCACGAGCAACTGTGGGCAATACATTCAGCCATATTGTCAAAAATTTCCAGCCAGATCCTATAAAAACTGTCGGAGAAGATAGACTTTGAATGAGCCCTGGTCGAAAACAATAAAAAAACGAAGTTTGTTATATCTCAGAGACTATGAGTCAGATATACATGAAACTGGTATGGTAGGTTCATGGTATGTCCTAGTTATGTGTGAGAAAGAACCGCTGCTATGGACCCCTCCGTTGCCGAGCAACGGCCGAAAAACCTCTAAATGTGGGGGTATTTTAACGAAAAAACAATCTGCAGCATTAACCCTTGAAGCTGGAATCATGAATTTTCTTGTGCTTAATCCTCAGGTCATTCCCCATCGAACGGGCCCATCACATCAGGTTCTATTGGGTAGTCGACTACCCATGTCCGCCTACTGGCTTGTCTGTTGGGTAGTCGATCGAGTCGAAAAAAAAAAATGTAAATTTGTTCTATCCTTCTTATCACTTTTTCTGTCGATATGTTTGTCTGTTGGGTTGTCGATCAAGTCGAAAAAAAAAAATTCCAACAATGTTTTTTTTGAGATTTGTTCTACCCTTATTATCGGTATTTAAAATGGCGATTTCAGTTAATACAATGGAGATTTCGATGAAACTTGGTTGGTAGGTTCATACCATGACCAAGTTATGTGCAAATAAGAACCGTTGCTATGGAGACCACTGTTGCCAAGCAACAGGACTGAAATCTTTTTAAAATCATAACAAAATTTATTTTTCCGAAAATCAAAAATCGGGCCACGAGCGACTGTGGGCAGTACATTCAGCCATATTGTCAAAAATTTCCAGCCGGATCCTATGAAAACTGTCGGAGAAGATAGACTTTGAATGAACCCTGGTCGTAAACAAGAAAAAAACGAAGTTCGTTATATCTCAGAGACTATGAGTCAGATATACATGAAACTGGTATGGTAGGTTCATGGTATGTCCTAGTTATGTGTGAGAAAGAACCGTTGCAATCGACCCCTCCGTTGCCTCGCAACGGCCGAAAACCTCTAAATGTGGGGGTATTTTAACGAAAAAACAATCTGCAGCATTAACCATTGAAGCGAGAATCATGAATTTTCTTGTGCTTAATCCTCAGGTCATTCCCCATCGAATCAGATTCTATTGGGTAGTCGACTACCCATGTCCGCCTCCTGGCTTGTCTGTTGGGTAGTCGATCAAGTCGAAAAAAAAAATTTTCAAAAAAAAAAATAATGTGAAATTTGTTCTACTCTTCTTATCACTTTTTCCGTCGATATGTTTGTCTGTTGGGTGGTCGATCTGGTCGAAAAAAAAGTAAATTCCAAAAAATTTTTTTTGAGATTTGTTTTACCCTTTACTTATTACACTGAACAACAAAAATTTTTTACTGGGGATGTGTAAAGTGATTTAGACTAATTTGGGTACGCTGATTTCAAAAATCATAACCGTTTTGCTGTATCACGTCAGGATTTTCAGTAACAGAAAAATTCCCATTGCCTAGAAGTCAGGATTTCAATGAAATTTACAAAAATTCATTTATTCATTTATTTCATCATGAATGCTTCAAAATTATAGAAATTACAGAAAAACTCCACTAGAGTGTAATTAAAAATGCTTTAGGCATTTGGCTTTGCGTTTGTGCTGCTCTGTGTCAGTTTCACGATGCAGGAACCAGCAGAAATCGCCCATCATGTTCAGGTTGTGCCGCCCTTGGTAACACGTCTCCATGAGTGAAATCTCTTGGTGGAATCGCTCGCCGTGCTTGTCCGAGACTGCTCCCAAGTTGTCAGGGAAGAAGTTCAGGTGCTGGTGTAGGAAATGGATTTTCAGGGACATCCTGGAGCCAAGTTTCCTGAAGGACTCCAGCAGCTGCTGCACTATTTCTTCATAGTTGTCCGCGCGGTCGTTCCCCAAGAAGTTGTCCGTCACAGCTTTGAAGCTCCTCCACGCTGCCAGCTCTTTGGGGTTTAGAGTTGTCGGAAAAGTTTCGTCCTTCATAATCTGTCGGATTTGCGGTCCAACAAAGACACCAGCCTTGATCTTGGCCTCCGACAAGGTGTTGCCAAACTTTTCCTTGAGGTATAAAAACCCATGCCCATTCAGATCCATTGCCCGTACAAAACTTTTCATCAAGCCGAGCTTTATGTGGAGTGGTGGAAGGAAAACCTTGGCTGGGTCGACAAGGGCGACATGCTTCACGTTGTGTCGACCAGGTACATGCTCTTTTCGCTCTTCCCAATCTTTCTTCGTCCAGTGATTCTTGTCGTCTCTGCTATCCCAGAGACAAAGGAAGCACATGTATTTCGTGTAGCCTGACTGCAGCCCTAACAACAGCGCCACCACTTTCAAGTCTCCGCAGATGTGCCAGTTGATGTCATTGTACTTGATGGAATCAAGCAGCTGCCGCATAGTCTCATAGGTCTCTGTCATGCCGAACGCGTGAGCCAGTGGGACTGATGGTTTCTCGTTGCCATTGTGGAGCAAAACAGCCTTCAAGCTGTTCTTCCCCGAGTCGATGAAGAGGCGCCAGTCTGCAGGATCGTGATCACACCCAAGTTCTTTCAACAGACCGTTGATGTCACTGCAGAATGTCATCGTGTCTTCCATCTCAAAGAACTCAGCCATGTCTCTGTGACGTGCTCTGAACAAGGATATCTTGGTGTTAGGTTCAAGTAGATTCCACTGCTGCAGCCTTGATCCAAGCAGCTCTGCCTTCGCCTTTGACAGCGAGAGATCTCTTACAAGATCATTTAAGTCTCCTGGTTCAGAAGGTGTGATTTTTGAGTGTCGGGTTCAAAAGGTTCATCATCACCATCCTCTTCACCACTGCTTACAGCTATGTTCTGATCAGCTGGAGGTGTTGGAACGGGGTTCTCGTCATCATGAGGCACAGGTTTACGAGCAGAGACGCATGATCAGCGTACTTGATGTGACCTTTATTCTTCTTGTTGAAGCCGGCCCGATGCTTGTGCAGCAGAAATAACAATCATCATGATGATTCTGCGGCTCACGCCATATCATGGGCACCGCAAATGGCATGCTCGCGCGCTTGCCCACCAACCACTGAGTCAAGGTTGTGTGACAGCTTGTGCAGCAGATGTGTGGTGCCCAGCTCTGTTCTTGGTCCCCCACCTTACACCCGAAGTAGTGAAAGTAGGCGGCCTTCATTTTCACTGCTGTAGATATACTTCGCTGTTGATCTTTTTTGGTATACCGACCACAGACATAACAGAAGTTGTCAGGATGATTGGTACAGGAACGCCTACTCATCTTTATCTGAAAGAAAGAAATATAACACAAGTTAACAACAATTGTACGAAATAGACATGTTAAAGACATATGTAAATTTCATTGAAATCCTGACTTCTAGGCAATGGGAATATTTCTGTTCCTGAAAATCCTGACGTGATGCAGCAAAACGGTTATGATTTTTGAAATCAGCGTACCCAAATTAGTCTTAATCACTTTACACATCTCCAGTAAAAAAAATTTTTTGAAATTTGTTGTTCAGTGTTATCAGTGTTTAAAATGGCGATTTCAGTTAATACAATGGCTATTTTGATGAAACTTGGTTGGTAGGTTCATACCATGACCAAGTTATGTGCAAATAAGAACCGTTGCTCTGGACACCACCGTTGCCAAGCAACAGGACTTTGAAATTTTTGAAAAATCATAAAAAAAGTATTTTTTCGAAAATCAAAAATCGGGCCATGAGCGACTGTGGGCAGTACATTCAGCCATATTGTCAAAAATTTCCAGCTGGATCCCATGAAAACTGTCGGAGAAGATAGACTGAATGAACCCTGGTCGAAAACAATAAAAAAACGAAGTTCGTTATATCTCAGAGACTATGAGTCAGATATACATGAAACTGGTATGGTAGGTTCATGGTATGTCATAGTTATGTGTGAGAAAGAACCGTTGCTATGGACCCATCCGTTGCCTAGCAACGGCCAAAAAAACCTCTAATTGTGGGGGTATTTTGACGAAAACACAATCTGCAGCATTAACCCTTGAAGCTAGAATCATGAATTTTTTGTGCTTAATCCTCAGGTCATTCCCAATCGAACGGGCCCATTGTGTCAGGTTCTATTGGGTAGTTGACTTCCCATGTCCACCTACCGGCTTGTCTGTATGTATGTCTGTTCGGTACAGTGCTCCCTTAAAACAATGGCGATTTCGATGAAACTTGGTGGGTGGGTTCATACCATGACCTAGTTGTGTGCAAGAGAACGGTTGCTATGGACACAACCGTTGCCTAGCAACGTGACTTTGAAATTTTTGAAAAATCAGAAAAAAATTATTTTTTCGAAAATCAAAAATCGGGCCACGAGCAACTGTGGGCAATACATTCAGCCATATTGTCAAAAATTTCCAGCCAGATCCTATAAAAACTGTCGGAGAAGATAGACTTTGAATGAACCCTGGTCGAAAACAATAAAAAAACGAAGTTTGTTATATCTCAGAGACTATGAGTCAGATATACATGAAACTGGTATGGTAGGTTCATGGTATGTCCTAGTTATGTGTGAGAAAGAACCGTTGCTATGGACCCCTCCGTTGCCGAGCAACGGCCGAAAAACCTCTAAATGTGGGGGTATTTTAACGAAAAAACAATCTGCAGCATTAACCCTTGAAGCTGGAATCATGAATTTTCTTGTGCTTAATCCTCAGGTCATTCCCCATCGAACGGGCCCATCACATCAGGTTCTATTGGGTAGTCGACTACCCATGTCCGCCTACTGGCTTGTCTGTTGGGTAGTCGATCGAGTCGAAAAAAAAAATGTAAATTTGTTCTACCCTTCTTATCACTTTTTCTGTCGATATGTTTGTCTGTTGGGTTGTCGATCAAGTCGAAAAAAAAAAATTCCAACAATGTTTTTTTTGAGATTTGTTCTACCCTTATTATCGGTATTTAAAATGGCGATTTCAGTTAATACAATGGAGATTTCGATGAAACTTGGTTGGTAGGTTCATACCATGACCAAGTTATGTGCAAATAAGAACCGTTGCTATGGAGACCACTGTTGCCAAGCAACAGGACTGAAATCTTTTTAAAATCATAACAAAATTTATTTTTCCGAAAATCAAAAATCGGGCCACGAGCGACTGTGGGCAGTACATTCAGCCATATTGTCAAAAATTTCCAGCCGGATCCTATGAAAACTGTCGGAGAAGATAGACTGAATGAACCCTGGTCGAAAACAAGAAAAAAACGAAGTTCGTTATATCTCAGAGACTATGAGTCAGATATACATGAAACTGGTATGGTAGGTTCATGGTATGTCCTAGTTATGTGTGAGAAAGAACCGTTGCAATGGACCCCTCCGTTGCCTCGCAATGGCCGAAAACCTCTAAATGTGGGGGTATTTTAACGAAAAAACAATCTGCAGCATTAACCATTGAAGCGAGAATCATGAATTTTCTTGTGCTTAATCCTCAGGTCATTCCCCATCGAATCAGATTATATTGGGTAGTCGACTACCCATGTCCGCCTCCTGGCTTGTCTGTTGGGTAGTCGATCAAGTCGAAAAAAAAAATTTTCAAAAAAAAAAATAATGTGAAATTTGTTCTACTCTTCTTATCACTTTTTCCGTCGATATGTTTGTCTGTTGGGTGGTCGATCTGGTCGAAAAAAAAGTAAATTCCCAAAAATTTTTTTTGAGATTTGTTTTACCCTTTATTTATTATCAGTGTTTAAAATGGCGATTTCAGTTAATACAATGGCTATTTTGATGAAACTTGGTTGGTAGGTTCATACCATGACCAAGTTACGTGCAAATAAGAACCGTTGCTCTGGACACCACCGTTGCCAAGCAACAGGACTTTGAAATTTTTGAAAAATCATAAAAAAATAATTTTTTCGAAAATCAAAAATTGGGCCACGAGCGACAGTGGGCAGTACATTCAGCCATATTGTCAAAAATTTCCAGCCGGATCCTATGAAAACTGTCGGAGAAGATAGACTGAATGAACCCTGGTCGAAAACAATAAAAAAAACGAAGTTCGTTATATCTCAGAGACTATGAGTCAGATTTACATGAAACTGGTATGGTCGGTTCATGGTATGTCCTAGTTAGGTGTGAGAAAGAACCGTTGCTATGAACTCCTCCGTTGCTGAGCAACGGCCGACTACCCATATCCGCCTACTGGCTTGTCTGTCTGTCCCGAGCATAGCTCCGTGGGTTTTGATCCGATCCTGATAAAATTTGGGTGGGAGGTTTATATCATGATCGAGTTGTGTCTTTCTGAGAATTGGCGTGTTGTGCCCATTTTGGGCGAAGCCACGCCCAAATAACATGTGTTTTTAGGGGGTAGCCGATTTCAAGTTACATCTTCTCCGAGGAGGTTTGTCGAATCTGGCAGGGATTTCAGTATTTATTTAGCCCAATGGCACCTGCATAGCCCCACGGAGCTCGATTTTTCATTTTCGTCCCAAGGTCAAGGTCACAAGGTCACAAACTTAGAAAATGTCAAAAAAAATCAATAAATTGGGCATCGAGCTCCTATGGTTTTCAACTCTTTCGAATGAAAGTTGGTATGCAAGTAGTGCTCTTCGAGTATGACAACTTTCATCATTTACGTTTTTCCCGATTCCCGCCAGTTTTCCCGTGGCGTTCCCTTCAAGTTTGTTTTTACGCTGATTTCATTCAAGTATGGATAATCCGAGGAATGCGAAATGCCATATAGCCTATATGATGTTATGTTGTTCCTGGAATGTTCCAGAGGAAGTTTTGCACCAAAGGTCATAATCCTTGACCTTTGACCTTTAAAGGCCACAACGCTCAAATTTTCAAAGTTGTGGGAATCAAACCGGGTTTTCGACCTTCTTCGACGAACTAACTCCAATAAGCGATAGCCCATCTCCTGTTTCCTTATTTTAATGTCCACAGCAATGTTTTGTGACCTTTAAAGGTTGTGCAAAGGTCAAATTTTGAAAGTTGCTGAACGGAACCGGGTTTTCGACATTTTGTAGCTGATAACCTGTCACCCGTACCACATCATGTTGATCATTTTTATAACTTGGTCAAAAATTATCACATTGTCTCATCTTTGACTTCTGGAACAATCTACATCGTCAAATACCGCTCGTGAACCATTGTCGTCTTTAGACTTGTATATACAGTACAGTATATACATATACATCAGGTGAATTGGATGAACATTGACGATTTATGTAACCTTGACCTTTGACCTCAAAAATAATAAGCTTCTGGATTGTGACTACCTCTATCAGGTGGTTAAATTTCGTGAAGATGAGTAAAAATGTGATCTGTAGGCGAATGACATACAAACAGACAGAATAACAGACCCGGCCAACCAATATACTGTACATGCGAATCTTCAATTTTGCAAGTAATAATGGCAGTGTGATTTCTTGGAATTTATATAATATTATGTTTTTCAAATAATTTCTTGGAATTATATAATGTTTATCAAATGTACTCTTCAGAATACCACAATAAAAATGATCACGGGATCACAGTGCAATTCAGAAATCCAACCAAAAATGTTACAATGTGCAGGTTTCCCACCTTACCCCATGCTGATTCATCGAGTTGGGACGCCCTTTTGGCAAGCCTGAGCATTCAAAATTATTGAGTTCATCCAAAAACTGGCGACAAAATTCCTTGGTGAAAATGGGAAACTTGTACGTTTGCTTGGCTGCTTTGAAAAACATTGGATGGGAAACAAAGATGGCAGTGAAGGAAATACAAGGAAGTGTAACATGCAGTAAAAACAGACATGACAACAAAAATTTATGGGGAGGGAGGGGAAAAAAGCAAAAATAATTGAAATTCCATGGAAAGATTTAAATCACAAAACACAAAGGTCTTATCAATATATGTCCAACCGGCAGGCAAGTGTAATCCAAGCATTCGTTGATCCACAGGTAAATCAAGAAGCTCTCAGGCACAGCGCAGTACAAAGCAAAGCAAATGATGTCTGTCTGTCTGTCTGTCTGTCTGTCTGTCTGTCTGTCTGTCTGTCTGTCTGTGTCTCTCTCTATATATATATATATATATATATATATATATATATATATATATATATATATATATATATATATATATATATATATACATACATACATACATACATACCTACATACATACATAGATATTATTACGGTTGTGGAAATTTGCGTAACACCATAAAGAGTCCTCAGGTGAGATATATCGGTAAGTTCATGTGTAGTTAGCCCAAACGCGTTGTATACAGGGAATATATGTGATTTATCGGGCTGCGATTCTTTGAGTTAGCCGTTTTTCTGTTCTATCGTTATTTTAGACTGTCCGAAGACTTCAAATGAAGGCCCCGTGAAAGGCCTACAACGGCGCGCGAGTTTTCCCGCTTTTTTTGCGGCGCCGCGGGCTGACGGGAGAGGCTGCGAGAGCTCGCTGGCGATTGGTGGATACGGGGTGTGAGGCGGCCGTGAGGAGGCAACGCCCCTTTTCGAGGAGCTTCTCGAAAGGGTGAGAGGAGAGGCAGAGCCAAAAACGGGGCGGAGTGACGGGTGGAGCCCCGCTCCATAAAGGACGGACACGGGCGTGGTGCGCTCTCTTCTCTTCGTCCTGGAGCTGGTCTCGCCGTTGGTCTCTTCTCTTCGTCCTGGAGCTGGTCTCGCCGTTCGGCTCTTCTCTTCGTCCTGAAGCTGGTCTCGCCGTTCGGCTCTTCTCTTCGTCCTGGAGCTGGTCTCGTCGATCGTTTTGGCTCATTTCGCCTGGTGGTCTAGTCTGGTCTTCTGTTGGTGCCAAGGTCTTCTGTCGGTGCGGTCCCGAGACCCCGCTGGCAGGACGGAGCGTCTGCCATTCCCCTCTCCCGACCCCGAGCATCAACGGTTCCCCTCCTTTATCCGCGCTGAGATAGCGCCGGAAACCCCGTCCGTGGCGTCGAGCGGCCAACATGTGCCGGCGCGAAGCATGAGCTCACCGACCACGCTGGAGGAGCTGGGAGCTGAGGTCGCGGGAGGAGGACTCGACGCGCGCAAGGAAGTTACTACTTTTCTTTTCTTTTCTTTTTGTGTTAATGTGTGTGTGTAGCGCCGTCTGACAACTAGAACTGTGTAATTGTGCCCGAGTAAGTCATATTCGGTTGTAGTTCTTGCTTTTGTTGCATGACTGTATGGCTGTATATACGTTCTTGTCTGTGTGTGTGTAAATAAAGTGCATTGTGTGAACTGTTTTCCCGTTTCACTTCGTCTTTTCCTTGTATTGAATCTCCATCTTGCATCACATAAGGGATTGATAGTGGGTTTAAAACGCCCGGTAATTAATCGGAACCGTCAAGGCCAAAGATAACTCCGCTTGGTTATCCCTGTAATACGGAACGAACCGCTTAAGCGGTTCGTGTCCGGAGTCAGCCTGTGGCGTGGTACGATCGTCCGGTCGACCACTCGCGCAGGTACTTAGGTAGGTCAAATTTGGCGAGCAACCCTATCCTGCGCGGGTGGGCAATTGGCACTATCGTGGTGAGGTTAAACCCCCACCCGTGACTGGCTCCGGGCGGTAGTTCCCGTAGGGTCACTACTGAATTGTCCGTCCGGTGGGCGACGTGTCTCGATTCGAGTTACGTGGCCCGTTCGCATGCCGGCGGGCGCGAATTCGCAACTATATGTATATATATATATATATATATATATATATATATATATATATATATATATATATATATATATACATATGTACATACATATATACATACATACATACATACATACACACATTAGCCTGCAAAAGTATTTACCCCTCCCAATAATGCCACATTAAGATGAATTATTAACTTTTTTAATCAATAACTAAAGGGATCAAACTAAACACTGCTATCGTTGAAGGTTACTTGTCAGGGATACCTGCAATGAACATCTACAAATCAAAATTGACTGGTTGTAAAAGTATTCAGCCTCTTAGCAAAGTTCTTGGTGGAATCACCTTTTGCAGCAATGACTGCTATGAGTCTTTTTGGGTCGGTCTCCACCAGCTTTGCACAGTGAGATGGTGAAATTTTACCCATTATTCATGTGAAAATTGCTCTTGTTCTGCCAAGTTTGATGGGGATCATTGATGGACTGCAATCTTCAAGTCTCGCTATGAATGTTCAATTGGATTCAAGTCAGGACTTTGACTGGGCCACTGAAGAACATTTATTTTCTTCTTATTCAGCCACTCCAGTGTGGCTTTACCTTTGTGCTTCGGATCATTGTCCTGCTGAAATGTCGATCTCCTTCCCAGTTTCAGATTAATGGCTGAATCAAGTAGGTTTTCATCTCTCAAAAGATGAGCATTCTCGAGTAAAGCTGTTGATGTGATAGTATATTTTAGCATGCTTCTAAAATGCTTGCTGTGGTTAAATGACCTGTGAGTCGGTAAATATGACAACATAAGAAAAGTTAAAGTGATGATGTCGAGGCAATGTCATCAATAGCCCCACTGTTTTGTTTCTTCTTGTATAGGAGGGCTCTCGTTCGGCTTCAGAAGATTCCGGCCTGTGCAGGATTTTAGGGAATACACCATACATACACGACACAAAGACAAGACAACTACACTTGTCAAGACATGGCGTATGAAGAATGAAGGACGAGACACTAAGCATACACGTCACAATGGTGAAAATGGTGAACTTGCAAACTTCAGTTAAAAGGTTCTTTTTTCCTTGCGTACAACATTAGCAAATTCATAAATTGGTTTGCAAAGAATCAAATAAAATTTCATTAGGTTTGGTTAAATAAGAGAGAGAAAATTTGGGTTTCGTTTCCCTTCAACTGATTAGATAGAAGTCATATGTGCTACAGTGGCCCGAAGAGACTCGCTGTACACGAGTGTACAAAGGTGATGAGATTCAAACAAACATGAACATAATAACACAATAAACTTGTGATGCATATGACATGTGAAACAAAACATCCTCACTTCCATGTGAAAGAAACTTACGTGCTAAGCAAGTGACCCGCTGTAGTAGACCATGTCGAGATGCCTCTCGAGAATTGCAAAAGTCCACGAGTTGCAAAAATTCCGTGGCCAGAAAGTTCCTCTGTCGACATTAAAAAAAAGTTCCTTGAAATGTTGCACACACGAAGTAATTGTGGAACAAATTAGAATGGAAAAACACCTTAACTGTGAAGGTGAGTGTCACTCTGCATCGGCAGACAAATAGAACGACATGGAATCAACACGGTATTTATTGGGTTATGCAAACAACCATGGGAAGCAAGGAAAAGCTGACGTTTCAGGTGATAACTCTTCTTCAGAGCAAAAAATTGTGTGTGTGTGTGTGTGTGTGTGTGTGTGTGTGTGTGTGTGTGTGTGTGTGTGTGTGTGTGTGTGTGTGTGTGTGTGTGTGTGTGTGTGTGTGTGTGTGTTTAGATATATATACTTTTGTTTTTAAAGAAGTTGAAGGTGCTTCCAACCAAAGGAAGAAAAATAGATCGACTCCGCTAATTTGGCAAAAAAGCAAGAGCAGACCCGGTCTCAGGCAACGTTTCACCGGCTTTGCAGCCGGCTTTATAGGCACAATAGACCCCGAGACTCGTCACGTGTCGGGGTTTTTTTTTTTTAAGCCATCTGGTGTAATTAATTTGGTGAGAGGAGAACAGAGCACCTTTGGAAAGAGGAAAGCTGCCATATTTTGAGCCTTCATGTGGAAAGCTGCTTGCGGATTGTCTGGTGTAGTCTGCCCTGCCACGAGAGAAGTGACAGTGCCATTTGTGCGCATGGATTTGTAGTAGGATTTGTTTATTTATTATTATTATTATTACTACCTGTTGAATTATTGTCTTTGTAAATATTTATTTATGTTCATTAAATGTGTATTTTTTGAAGAAACCGTATTCATGTCATTGTAATGGGTTCGTGAATAAACCCCCTGTGTATCCGTTCAATTCTCCGCACTCCGCCGCCCGTCCGCCGTTACCCTCCGCCATGCCCTTCAAGCATGTGTTAAAATCTCTGCCAATCAACATGTCCGCCTCGGCTTAATAAGGAACTGCTCGGCCGTCTGGGGGCTGTCGGTGTTAACTGCCTGGCTACCACAAATTAGGGTCGGGGGGTAAACCTGGGCCGGCCACCCCAGTGATTATATATATATATATATATATATATATATATATATATATATATATATATATATATATATATATCTTTGTATGAATGCAATACACCTCCTGACTTGGTGAAGCAGCAAAGCACAGATCATGTCTCACAATATTTGCTTTATGGTTTGCCATTGCCTTTGCAGCAGTAGTTCAGAGAGGAATTTTGTGATTTGTTCAGGGTGCCGGCGAAAGCTCGCCTCCTCTTCATAAAGAACACCGTGGGATCTTTAACATCCACCAGCTAATACTAGTAGATGAGATGCCCCGTTTAACGTCCATCCGAGGACAGCACACACATTGATGAATCATCCTGCTGTCATCGTTCATATGCAGGGTAGCATCATTGGCTCAGGGCATGGCTGGGCCGCTGATGCAATGCCCTCTGTAGGTTTGGGAAGGAATTTGTAATTTGGCCATGGAACCGGTGATAGCTCGCTGACTCTTTGTGAAGGACACCATGGGATCTTGAATGTCCACCGACAAATGCTGGCAGACGGGACACCTTTTTAACATCCATCAGAGGGATGGGCACACACACTGATGAATCACCCTGCCTGTGAAACACCGGGATGACAGTTTATAGCTGGGTTGGGATTCAAACCCAGGCTCGGCAGCTTACAGGTGGAGGTTGAATGTGCACACCTCCACATCAGCCTCCCAGGTCATATAATATACCTCAACTCAACATTCGGTTCATTCAATACAATGTTTAAAACAAAGCAGACTGCCATTGTGACAACATTAAGACGTTCATTGCTAAATTGGAAAGACTATGTGCTTTGAAGGCAATTCAATGAAATTAAATATGGGGAGTGGATATTGGTGTGCCGATAATCGAGCACCACTCCCTTCTCCGCAAATGAAAACATTACCAAAACCATTGATATTGCACGTGATAATGCTTATTTACCTGCAAACTATATACTTCAGGATGCAAAGGGTTGTAAGATTCCGAGATTAGTTTTTGCCTCTGCAGAAAGGTTGAACCTAAAGATCTCCGCCGTTCGATTTCTGCCTTGATCTGAAAAAGGTTACATTGTCAGGTTTTAAGAAATCAACTACGTGTCATAATCAGAATCTGAGTTTGGAAGGCACGCACGTAATAAACCACCTGCGAAATGACTTGCTGGAATGACTCTTCGGTGAGGCAGCCCCTGCTTTTCAAGAGCTGCAAAATAAAAACAACAGATAAATTCTGATTAATGACATGTTTCATTTCATTGTGACATTATTATGAAGTGCTGCAATGTGGTGAATGTTTTCACATCGGGATCTAATGTAGAAGTAACAATCTCAATCACCGGTATGTCCACCTCTGGCCACAATCACTGCATTGCACTGTCATCTCATTGACCGTATGAACATTCAAATTTAATGCTGGAAATGGCATTCCATGGCAATTTCATATCCTGTTCAAGTTCATTGAGGGTCTGTGGCTATATTGGCAAGGTTCAAATGTGACGATTGATGATATCCCAGGGATGTTCGATTGGATTGAAATGTGGTGAGATGGCAGGCCAGGGTGTTATGACATTAACGATGGCATCGATAAGAACGTTCCTGGTTTGAATGGCCCTGTGAGCAGAATTATCATGCATCAACATGATTCCTGGGCCATGTTGTTGAATCGTCAGCAACACATGTTGCTGTAAGATCTCAATGATGTATCGATCTGCCATCAGATTGCTATGGATATGGATCAAGTTGGTACGAGAAGTTTCAGCAATACCACCCCTCATGACACTTCCACGTTCAAAATGTATGGCTTCCTGGACACCACAGACTGGCACCTTGTTCATATCCTATTCTGTAGATCCATGCATAGCCATCATGTCTTTCATGGAGAAGCCTTCATTCATCACTGAACAAAACACTTTCCCCTTCCCTCCGTGTCCATCGACGATGCCGATTTGACACTGCAAGTGGGCTTGGATGTGTCGCGGTGAAAGTCTTGGACACTGATCAGGATGATGAGCATGGATCTCTGCATTATGGAGATGACTCAAGATGGTGTTCACATTTTTCCTGTGAGGTCCAAGGAGTTTGTTTGCAATAATTTGGGTTGTTTGAAACCGACTGCGTAGTTGGGTCGTGAATATGTATTGGCCATGAGTGAGAGTCGTTTTCCTGGGATGTCCACTTCTTGGCAATTCTCCTCTTGATCCAATGGTTTGATAATGTCTCGTGAGGTTGTAAACAGTTCCTCTCCTCACACTAAATAGCTTTGCAACATTGCCAATGGAAGACCATGCTTGAAGGTGTCAATGATTTGATTCCTCTCATTTTCTGACAGATGTGGCATTGTAATGAATTGTTAAAGAATGTAATCAAGTGTGTTTTGGATGATCCACATGGTGGTGTCTCAGAAAGACTGTTTCCAATTCTCTCAGAATGCCTCGTGTCACCTCTAAAAACCCAAGGATGCACGAGTTGAACGTGCTGAACAATTATTGTATGAAGCAATTACGTTGCGTGGAAACTTGTAATCAGGTGTTCGTAAATCCCTCGTGCCAAAAATGCATTCAGAATGAACATTGGAACTGTCTTTCAACAATTATATTATCAATGCTGCATATTCAATTTTTTTTCGAAATAACGGCGGAGATTGTAATAACGTAGCTTGACAAGAGATTAAAGTTTCGACCAAGGAAGGTAAAGATCTATCAGACAAAGTGATAAACTCTGGGTAGACAGTTACAAAGCAAGATTACATTATCAAGAGGACTGACTGTCTGGCTAAAGTCCACAGTTGTGGATCAACTGTTTGGAGAGGTTCTGTGCTGAAAACATCAAAACCTCAATGGTGAACGGAGACCAACTGATGATCGGACAGTTGGCAAATTTGTCACTCGCATACAAGTTAACAAGTGAAGGCCCTCTTACTTTAGTTATACAACTATTTTGAGTTGTATAACTAAAGACATGATGTTTGTATCACGTGAATGAGGTGGCCATTTTGGTTCCTGCCCATTCAACACAATTACAAACTTAAAATAGTTTAACAGGGATTAAAATCTTTGGGGGGGGGGAAATAATGAGAGGGTCCAGAGAACACCATACTTTTTTTTTGGAAGTTTTCCACTGTTGATGCAGCGTCTTGTACACCTTAACATATTAAATTAGTTGTTCGTGCCCGTTTGTGTCCTTTATGACATCCCTAAAAACAGTAAGTTTCCTATTTGGAATGATTTTCAATTTTGTTTGACTGCCAAACAGGCAGGCAGACAAAGAGACTGAAACAATTACCTCATTCCTCTGTGTGCATGTGTGTTCGGGAGGATATTCCATACAATACGTGACTTGACGTATGAATGCTAACGAGGCTTTCCACGCATGCGCCGTGTGTGCGTTTTCAGTGACTCGGTTCGGCTAGAAGGGCACTTTTAACGTGCCGTTGCTCACGCAAAATCTGTAATTTAAATAGTCTTTTAAACAAAATTTTCAGCATTTAGATGAAAGAGCAGCAATTTAAAAAATGGTAAACCATTTTTGTTCTGTTCCTGAATGCAAATCAGACTCACGGAAATATAGGAATAAGAGAAATATCCATGGATGAGAGGTGTCGGGTTCGTTTCGTCCTGTTAATACAATTTTTGAGTGGCAGCAGTGGAACACACACACACCTCGTCCATTTATAGGAGAGTATATTATTTTGTTAACCTGCGTGCACGAAGTGAAAAGTAGAGTTAAGCAGTTGGCTCACTCTGTCGGTCTACAGACGTTAGTCTATGATCAAGGAAATAATTTCAATTGAATTATATATTTTCAACACTCAAGGTCCAGAACACGAATCGGAACATGATTCGGAACACGATTCTGCAACTTAGCACACTTTGGCACTCAATGCAGCATATATGCAATTTTTGAAATGACATAATCCATCCCAGAATGTGCAGAAACCCCTGGCAACTGAGTTCATCGTGTTGCCGAACATAAATGGTGTGCGTCAGATGAGGATTTTTGCCCAAAATGACTCACAAAGCTTCTAAAAGAAGTTGAAAATGCTTGGAAATGTACCTGTGAAAAGGGGTGTGCCTCTGCACAACGAAAGAGTTCGAGACTTTTCTCATCTCACCCCAAAAGCTAAGATGTGGTTCCCCAGTCGAAAAACTCCCGAGGACGTGGACCGGTGCAAAGCACAAAGGTTTGTAGACGAGCATATTCTACCCAAACCTTCAATCATCATTGCCATTGAGTGGAGTGGACTTTGAACTTTGTGGGATTACCGTGAATCTGGCACGCTCGATGGTTTATTTAGTAGAGACGTCTGCTGTTGCAAATCAATGCCGTCATTACCAACTTTCAGGCAGACTTGCCAGAGGGGAACACCTTATCTGGTTTGGCAGTTTCTTAACACCGATTTGGAAAGTCCTAATCTGTGGCTTGTCAATGAACAGGGTAAGTGTAAAACAATGACATTTACTATCAATCATGCTCGGGATGAAGGGGAGTAGCGGCGGAAGGGTTGATGTGGGATCTTTATGGGATTGTGAGGGCCATTTTAAATATATATATATATATATATATATATATATATATATATATATATATATATATATATATATAGATATATGTATATATTGTTACGTTTGAGGGGGGGGTATGCATTCAAAGGGTAATTAGGATGTTTAATTAGGTATGCCATGCTGTTCGAGTTTACCAGGATCTCGATGTAATAAGTAGCAATTCAGTGGTGATAAGTTGTCTAGTAAATGTTCATTTCTTCAAGGGGGAAATAATAATTGTCACGTAATTAGATAGGGACACGGGATAGGGTAAGTGTGTCTGCGTAAACCCCTTTTAGTAGTCCCTGGAGGCTGGCCATGACGTCACAGGACAGGGCTGCGGATGGCTCCGCCCCGTGATCACGATTGGCGGAAGGCGACGACGGTGGGCCAATAAAACGGCTCGATTGGAAGTGACGAGGATGGGAGGATAAAAAGGTTCTGTTCAGGGTCGAAAAAGAGGAGGAAGAAGATCGGGACAAAAAGATCGTGTTTTTTTGGTGTGGAGGCTGTTGCGCGGGAAGCGTACTTGTTGTTGTGCTGATTCGATCGTGTTCTTCATCGTGTCTTGGAGCCTTGCTGATCCTCGTGCCTCACCTTGGTTGGCTCTGGGGTTCTGCTGACTCGGAGTACGGGGTCGAACGGTGGGCGGACCTGCCTCCCTCTCCTGCTCGCAATTTGGCGCCAAAACTGGTTCCCTGGCGGCTGTGAGCGGACTTGGGCCAGGACCAGGAGGTCGACAGCACCACGGTTTCTCCTGCCCCCCCCCCCCCGACGAGAGCAAGGCCAGCTCGTCCGACGCTGATCCAGGGACAGTTGCGTCCACACCACGGTCCAGCCTGACCACCAGAAGTAGCTACGTTTTGTGTGTGTGTGTGTGTGTGTGTGTGTGTGTGTGTGTGTGTGTGTGTGTGTGTGTGTGTGTGTGTGTGTGTGTGTGTGTGTGTGTACTTGGCACCTTGGAGGGTTTGAGATCTGTTTATTCATTGGAATTGTCTGTGTTTTCCCCACGCCCGATCCCACACCATCCCGTCGAATCGCCCCGGATCCCTCTTCTTGCCGAGTCTTGTTATTTCTGGATAATAATAAAACCAAATAAGCATCATCAACTCAGTGAAAAGTGACTCGTGCCACCTTCCTCGTCCCGTTTGCGGTAGAGCGATTAGAACCGCCATGTTTGGGTTATAAATAAATAAACCGCCTCCATCGTTTCGGCTCATTCTACGTTGGCGGGACTGTTCAAGTCCCGTGGACGTCACATTGGTGTCAGGAGTGGGATGTTTGAACCCCTCTAAATTATATTTGGTATCGGGAGAATATACCAAGATTAAAATCTCGCCACGAATTGGAATATAAAATCACTGCAGAAAAGCGCGCGAGCGCGGGAAAATTTTGGCGGGATTTTTCAAATTCAAATTAATTGGCGGCAAACGGGACTTCTGCACCATGGCGGATGTGCAGATGTTTGAGGAGGAAGGCCACGTGTCTGGCAGCGAGTCGGGGGAAGAAGGGAGAGACGGGGGTAGGGTTGGAACCTCCCCCATTCCGAGCGTGGACCGTGCTTCATGCCCGTAACGGAGCCGGCAGCGCTGGAAACCGGTGCGATGACGATCCAGACACTGTTGGAACGTTTAATAGCGGACATGATGGTACAAATGGCAAATCAATTCGTGACACAGAGGGCAGAAATGACAGCACAAATGGAAAATCAATTCGTGACACAGAGGGCAGAAATGACGGCACAGGGGGCAGAAATGACGGCACAAATGGAAAATCAATTCGTGACACAGAGGGCAAAAATGACGGCACAGGGGGCAGAGATGGCGGATCGATTGGGGGTAATGGGCGAACAGTTGGGTGCACGGATTGATTTAATGAGGGATGAATTGGGGGAAAAGATGGAGAAAATGAAAACTGAGATGCAGGAGTGTGTGGATGTTAAATTGGGAGAAATACAAAGTAAATTCGAGGATAGATTGGAGGAAACAAAGGTAGAAATTACATTGGAGGGGGAAAATATACGAAAAAAATTGGTAGATAAAATTGATGCAACGAACATTCGGGTTGATAAAGTGGATGAAAGCCTGGAACGTCATCGTGCCTGTGTGGATGCTCGTATGCAGCTGCAAGTTGAAGAGTGGGGAGAGCTGAGGAAGCAAGGGATGAATTTGGCGGAGGAGGTAAAAGGATTGGAGGCTCGTTTGGACGAACAAGATAAAATTATGAGCCAAGATGAAGTCTTGGATAAAGGCCTGGTAGAGCCGTCTTTTGTAAGTAGAGTGTCCGGGTTGGTTGAGGAGCAGCTACAAACTCGCGACGGAGCCTTGGAGGAGGTTGTGCGGGCCCAGAAGATCCTGCGGGAAGAGGTGAATCGGTCCATTCAACGTTTGGAACAGGAGGCAAAATTGACCCATGAGACCCTCACCACAAAACATTTTTGGCCACAGTGGGCTCCGAAATTGGATACGCAGCCACAAGGGTGTTTGATCCCTGGGCTGGATTCGGACAAGGGAGAAACTGAGAAGCGGGCCACCGTAAAAGTGATCCCCCTGGTAAATTTCGACGGGTCAGGGAGCCTTGAAGCTTTTCTGACGCAATTTGAGTGCATTTCCCGACTAAACGGGTGGAATGAGCGGGAACGTACAGGGAATTTGGTGGCAACGTTGCGGGGACCAGCCGCAGATGTGTTAAACGTGATCGCGGAGGGGATGTTGACCAGCTCCCACATTTGCGAGGCGTTGAGCCGTCGGTTTGGGTTCGCGGCAAACTGTGATCTGGTGCGGGCCCAGCTCCAGCACCGCAGATTAAAGCCGGGTGAGACAGTGCAGGAGCTGGCACAGGACATTTACCAATCAGTCAGGATCGCGTATCGGGACCTTACAGTGGAGGCATGGGACAGACTGGCACTAGAGAAATTTTTAGCTGCTCTTCCTGACCCTGAGGTCCGAGCGCTAGTGGAGTTACAGGATCCACCCACCGTACACCGAGCGGCCGAGTGCGCGGCCAGGCTGGCCTCGTGGAGTCGGCCAGGTCGCGTGCCCGAGAGGCCATCGGTGACGATCCGACAGGTGGAGATCCAGGATCAGGGAGGGGGGCTGGGAGAAATTGGCATTACCCAAATGTTTCAGGAAATTTGCCAGAAACTGTTAAGTTTGATAAGGGGTAATTCGGTAGTTGGTGTGCCAAAGCGGCGGGGTCAAGCCCAGCCAATAGCGCAATTCGATTATGGCCGAGGGGGTCCGGAACCGGAAGAGACATTACACCGATACCCACGGGGGCCTTTTATGGGGAGTTGTTTCCGGTGCGGGCGAAGAGGACACATGCAACGATATTGCCGGTACCCGGCGATGGAGGGACCCTCCAATAGACTTTTAGACTCGGAGAGGGTGAAACCTCCTGCTGAACCGCCAGGTCTATCCGAGATGCCCTTTCATAGGTCGGGTCCGGAGATCACTGTCGGGGGTCGGGGAGACTAGATTGGGCTGAGCATATACGGCCATGCTCGGCTGCTGAGATTGTGGCGAAGTGCCCTCCTTTGGTGGAAAAAAATGAATTGTGGGAAAATTGGCATGGGTTTGTAAGTTCTGCTGGGTTTTAGAGTGACAATCGGGACAGTGGGTAATTGGAAACAAAGCGGGTACAAGTGGCTGTCCAATGGCTGGTGCGTGGATCGGGTGAGAAGTGCTGTGTGAGTTGTTTTAAGTGAAGAAGTGAAATGTATGGTGCACACATTGTTTTTTTTATTGGGCATGGGGTGGTAACAGGGAAGGTCATGGTCGGCGAAGTGTTAGAAATGCAGGTGTCACATGTAAGGCCGATGGGGTGGGGGAGTCATGTGGGTTTTGTGGGTGGGGATGATGTGCTTGTCCACAGGGATTGCTGAAGCTAACGGTGAGCGTGAATTGCGACCCCCTTCAAGGAGATTCACCACCTGGTGGCTAATGGTGACAGTGTCTGGAGGAAACTGGGAGAGGGTCTGGTTGGGCGACCAAGGCGGGTAGGACCTTGGCGACCCAGGAAGGCCAGAGGAGCCAGTGAGACCCCTTCCAGAGTGTTGTACGGGATTAGAGCTGATGGCTACCAGGGGGGAGGGAATCAAAGGGAACGGGGCGGAGAAACGTCCGGGTTGGACTAAAGCTTACCTGTGGGCATGGTTGCACCTGAGATGCCCCCATCATCTTGTGGTAACCCACCCCACGGCCACGACGGGATTCAGCCTGCATGATTAAAATGAGGACCATGACCTAGAAATGTGATGATGACCATGGTGTGTGTTGTGAAGATGTATGAGTCCCACTCGATCCCGCACAACTTGACATGTGCAGCAAGGGCATGATGTCCGCATAATTTTGGGGCAAGCAAATTTGAAAATTGGCTCCCCAGGTAACGCTGGGTCTATTAGCATCCACTGGGGGAGGCGGTCAAGTGTAAATATCCTGTGAATAGTGTCGTTAAGGCTTAGAGTAGGAATGTAAAGTATAAGTGTTGTGTTTTTGTGGAACCTTTTGTTTCCCTTCCCCAGATCACTGGAAGAGTGTTGGGCAAGAGCGATGATCCAGAAGATGGAGTGCAACTTCACTCAGTGCTATCATGTGATAAAATAAAAAAAACAAAAAAAAATAAAAAAAACGAATGATTGTTTAGGCGAGGATAAGGCCATAAGGGGGTAGTACATTAAGCAGGATAGGTAAGTCAGCTGCGACTCGCTGCCCATTGCCCCTCCTACTTTATTTTGTTAGGTTAATTAGGTGAGTCAGTAAGTGTTAAGGCTGGTACGGTAGCGCCTGTGATATACCTTGCAGGAGCAGCGGTACCAGAGGAGGGGGCAGTGTTACGTTTGAGGGGGGGGGGTATGCATTCAAAAGGAATTAGGATGTTTAATTAGGTATGCCATGCTGTTCGAGTTTACCAGGATCTCGATGTAATAAGTAGCAATTCAGTGGTGATAAGTTGTCTAGTAAATGTTCATTTCTTCAAGGGGGAAATGATAATTGTCACGTAATTAGATAGGGACACGGGATAGGGTAAGTGTGTCTGCGTAAACCCCTTTTAGTAGTCCCTGGAGGCTGGCCGTGACGTCACAGGACAGGGCTGCGGATGGCTCCGCCCCCTGATCACGATTGGCGGAAGGCGATGGCGGTGGGCCAATAAAACGGCTCGATTGGAAGTGACGAGGATGGAAGGATAAAAAGGTTCTGTTCGGGGTCGAAAAAGAGGAGGAAGAAGATCGGGACAAAAAGATCGTGTTTTTTTGGTGTGGAGGCTGTTGCGCGGGAAGCGTACTTGTTGTGCTGATTCGATCGTGTTCTTCATCGTGTCTTGGAGCCTTGCTGAGCCTCATGCCTCACCTTGGTTGGCTCTGGGGTTCTGCTGACTTGGAGTACGGGGCCGAACGGTGGGCGGACCTGCCTCCCTCTCCTGCTCGCAATTTTTTTTTTTTTTTTTTTTTTTTTTTTTGTATACCTTGGTCGAGGCTCGTATGAGAGCTAACACACAACTCACAGCAAGGAGGCATGAGACAAGAGGGGCGGGAGTGGAAGGGACAAAACATTGGGGAACAGACACAGGTGAACTGTGGAAGGGAGAGGGATGGGGATGGGACGGGGAACATGGCGAGGGGAAGATGGACATTAAAGGGACTTTCAGGAAGGAAAGCAGGAGAATTGAAGGAAGTGGGCTTGGGTGGATTATCGGGGGTAGAAAAGATTGAGGATTTGGATGGGGGAAGATAAGACGTGGTGGGGAAGAGCTGTTTTGAAAGCCTGAAGGGAAGAATGGGAAAGAATAGAGGTGAGGAAGTTTATTCCAAAGGCGGGAAAAAGAGGAATGAAAGAGTGAAGATGAGCAGTGATTCGTGATTTTGGTAGTTTTACCAGAAGGGGGTTGTTGGCGGACCTTGAGCGCCCTGTGGAAATGTGGTTGGGACAAATCGCAGAGAGCAGGGGGGGCAAGGCTGGAGAGGAGTCGGTAGAAGACAGAAAGACCACCGACCAACCTGCGGTGATTGAGTGAGAGGCCCAAAGACTCAGCTTCATTGCGGGAGATGCCAATGATCTTAAAAGCCCTGGTTTCGACAGCGTGAAGTCGAGAAAGGTGGGAGGCAGGAGCACCAGCCCAGAGGGGAGAGCAGTACTCCATCAGGCTACGGACAAAAGCTTTGTAACTTGTCAGGAGCTCAAGAGGGGCCAGGAAGGACTTTGCACGACGGAGGATTCCCATTCGGCGACTGGCTTTTGAGGCAAGGTTGGAAATGTGACTTTCCCAGGAAAGGTCATGGCAGATAGTGAGACCCAGAAGCTTGAAAGAAAAGACTTCTTCCAGAGGATTGTTGAGAAAGTGGATGAGGGGGCTTCGCAAACGGTCCTTTCGAAGAGACATAGTGAGAGTGTGAGATTTGTCTGGATTGAAAGACATGTTCCACGTGTTGGACCAGTTTGTGATTTTATCCAGATCTGCAGTGAGCGAAGAAGCTGCTGCTTGCCGGTCTGAGGGATGACAGATGGTACGGCAGAGGGTTGAGTCATCGGCAAAGAGAAATAGAGGATTTTCCAGAGAGTCCGAGAGATCATTGATGAAACCAGAAAGAACAGGGCCCAGAACGCTACCTTGAGGAACTCCAGCCTGCACAGGAAGAGGGGATGAAAGAACTCCATTTAGGGCCACACGTTGACTGCGACAGGAGGAAGTCTGCGAGCCATGAGTGGAGATGGCCTTGAATACCATGGGCAGAGAGTTTGGTGAGTAGGGCAGGGTGCCAGACTGTGTCAAAAGCACGTGATATGTCCAGGGATACGGCTCGGATTTCCTGTCTGGCATTGAGGACCTCCATCCATTGATGGGAGAGCAGTAGCAAGCATATCTAGGGTAGAGTGACCTGGTCTGAAACCAAATTGATGATTGGAAATCAAGCCATTGGAGAAGAGGAAGGATTTCATGTCTGAAGCGATGATGGATTCCATAACCTTGCTGATGATTGGGAGAAGGCTGATTGGTCTATAGTTACAGGGATCTGTTTTTGCACCTTTTTTATGCAGGGCAGTGATGTTAGCAGATTTCCAAGCAGATGGCAGATGACCTTGGGAAAATGAGAGGGTGAATAGAACAGAGAGAGGGTGAGCAAGAGCAGAAGAGCAGGCTTTGAGGACACGTGGGGTGATGCCGTCTGGACCGGTTGCAGAATCTGACTCGAGGTTTGAAAGCAAGCTCTCCACCTTGTTAGGAGAAAAGGATACAGAGTCCAGGGACAGTTGGGTGCGACTGGGTAAAGTGGGTAGAGATAGTGATGGGTTTGGGACACAAGATTTAGCTGCAAACACCGAGTTTAGACATTCAGCTTTATCACGTGTGGAATCAGCAGTGCGGCCATTTGAGGTAAGGGAGGGGATGGAGGGGGAAACATACACCAGAAACAGATTTTGATTAAACGCCACCAGGATTTTGAGGAGGGAGAGAGGTTTGAGAGTTCAGACTTGAGATGAGAAAGATGTTGTTTTCTGGCTCTCCTGAGGGTAGATACACACTTGTTCCGAGCTTTGTGGAAAGAACTGAGATTGCCCTCAGTTGGGTTTGCTTTCCATGAGGCAAAGGCAAGTTGTTTCAGGACAACTGCCTCGCCACAAGCTTCAGTAAACCAAGGGCGGGAGGAAGGGTAAGACAACTGAACACGAGAGGGATAAATCTGTGCATGAGGGAGAGCAAGTTTCTTTGAAAGAATTCCCAGGATGAGTTGATGTTTGAGAAAGTAGTGATAGGAGGCCAGTCTGTAAGTTTGATGGCTGCTCGAGACCCTGCCAGTCGGCTTGGAGTGAAATGCCAGACTCGACGGCGGTGAGGTGGTTCTCTGATAACAGCCAGAGAGATGTCCACTTTAATAAGGACGTGGTCAGAAGAACCAATTGGAGCGAAGGAAGAGCAGCAGATATTGTCAGGGAAATTTGTCAAAATCAGATCCAGAAGAGATGGAGTACCATTGGTTGAGATCCGGGTCGGGAAGTTGACCGATTGAGTCAGTCCCAATGAGTCACAGAAAGCTTTTTGCTGATGTCCCATGGCAGGTGAGAGAGGTACCCACACCTAGCCAACTGGCGTGATGACAATTGAAGTCGCCACATAAGAGGAAGAGAGAGTTTGGATGAGAAGATAGAAGATGGTCCATGTTTTCGGAGAGTGAGGTGTAGATGGAGTCATCACTGTTCGGTGGACGGTACAGTACACATATAAACATGAGGTGGGAGTGGAGGGGAAGCCGAAGCCAGAGGTATTCCTGGGGGTGTGGGGGAGTGAGAGCAGTGCAGGGAGAGTGAGGAATAGAGTCTTTGATGAAGAGAGCAACACCTCCACCAGGACGAGGCTCAGGTCTGTCATACCGTAAGAGGGAGTAACCAGGGAGAGATACTTGGGAGTCAGACACGTCTTGGGAGAGGAAAGTTTCTGTTAGGCAGATAATGTCTGGTTTGTCAGTGGCAACCTGCATGGAAAGATCTGAAAGGTTTGAGCGAAGGCCCCGGATATTTGAGGTCCACACTTTTAATGAAGAGGTAGGGGAGGAGGCTTTTGGTGCAGGAGGTGGAGGGGGCGGGGAGGGTCGGACGAGGGACGAGGGGGGAGGTAAGGAGGGTTGCTGAAGGAGTGTGGGGTATTGCAGAATAGCGAGGGGAGGGGGCCGAATGAGGAGGAGAAAAGGCTCTGTGGTGCTGTGAGAGAGGGGGACAAGAGACAAGGAAGATGGCAGTTGAGGATTTGAGGAGGTGGAGTGAAGAGATGGAGGTGAGAGGGCAGTGGAGGGAGGCAGGTTGGTGGATGAGAGGGGGGCAACTTAGAGAAGGAAGAGTGAGGGGATGAAAGGTGGGAGAAAGGTGAGGGGGGAATTTTTGAAAGAGGTGAGAGGGAGGCTTGGAGGAGAAGAGTGGGATGGTTGCTTTGAGAGTGAGAGTGAGGGTGAGGGGGGTGAGTTGGCACTGAAGTTGGAAAAAGAATGGTTGATGGAAAGCTTGAGCATCCATGGCAAACTGTGGTTTTTAAAAGTTTTAGGTCAGATATACGATTTAACACAATTCTTGATGGATGCAATGAAGGCGAATTCAGAGCATGGAGAGAAGAAGCGCTGTAATAGTTGGATTTTTTAGGCAAGGAATGAAGGAGAGGTCGAAATGAGAGCAGTCTGTTAAAATAGCAGAAGAGTAGTGCATTGTGAAACAGTAAAGAGTACCACATGTGTGAGAGAGGAAGATGAAGCATTATAAGATCGTTTTTGTTGTTAATATTAATGTATGAGAGAGTTCAACAGATTAGGTCATGGAAGTGTAAAAAAAAAAAAAAGAAATCGAGGAAGACGAGGAGGAAGTTAAGAGGAAGAAGTAGCAGAATCGGGAGAAGGTTGTTGTTGTTGTTGTTGGGTTTTTTTTTTTTTTTTTTTTTTTTTTTTTTTTTTGAGATAAGAAAGAGATTAGTTGGGAGAATGGGGGATATTTGGAAAGTGGGGAGGATGAAAATTGAAGGTAATGGGGAGGATAGAAATTGAAGGTAATGGGGAGAAAAAACAAACAAACAAAAAAAAAAAACGATCGAACACCAAGTGGAACCGGTAGGCCTCAAGCCTAGGACTAGGCCTCAAACACCAGGTGAGAACGTCGACAATAAATACTCACAAAATAGCACGATTTTTGAAACAAAACCGAACTAGGAACACACATTAACATGTAGGTGAGAAAATTAAACAGTTAAAACGGGACAAATAACAACCGGAACTTAACTTTGAGAATGTCAGCAGGGAGCCCCGAAGGAGACCTCTTGCCGCTCAAAACCGGAACCGGAAGTCGATAGGCGCCTTCTGATTTGGCGCCAGAACTGGTTCCCTGGTGGCTGTGAGCGGACTTGGGCCAGAACTAGGAGGTCGACAGCACCACGGTTTCTCCTGCCCCCCCCCCCCCCTGACGAGAGCAAGGCCAGCTCGTCCGACGCTGATCCAAGGACAGTTGCGTCCACACCACGGTCCAGCCTGACCACCAGAAGTAGCTACGTTGTGTGTGTGTGTGTGTGTGTGTGTGTGTGTGTGTGTGTGTGTGTGTGTGTGTGTGTGTGTGTGTGTGTGTGTGTGTGTGTGTGTGTGTGTGTACTTGGCGCCTTAGAGGGTTTGAGATCTGTATATTCATTGGAATTGTCTGTGTTTTCCCCACGCCCGATCACACACCATCCCGTCGAATCGCCCCGGATCCCTCTTCTTGCCGAGTCTTGTTATTTCTGGATAATAATAAAAACAAATAAACATCATCAACTCAGTGAAAAGTGACTTGTGCCACCTTCCTCGTCCCGTTTGCGGTAGAGCGATTAGAACCGCCATGTTTGGGTTATAAATAAATAAACCGCCTCCATCGTTTCGGCTCATTCTACGTTGGCGGGACTGTTCAAGTCCCGTGGACGTCACAATATATATATATATATATATATATATATATATATATATATATATATATATATATATATATATATATATATATATATATATATATATATATATTCTGTTTGGTTCCAGAGCCACAAGAGAAATTTGCTAGATTTTTAATAAAAGGAGAAGTGTGTGTGTGTGTGTGTGTGTGTGTGTGTGTGTGTGTGTGTGTGTGTGTGTGTGTGTGTGTGTGTGTCATGTTTTTTGTGGGGTTCGACTGGAGCGTTCTAATGTGGAATGTGATACACCGAAATGATCATCATGATCTGCTGAGTTGATTAGGTTCATGAACGACAAAGAACCCAGAATAATTCCCATGTTTTAAATGCACGCCATGTTACGGTGTATAGAGCAGCTTAATCGGTCCTTCCATGGCATTGCATTCAATTTACGAAATAAACAAGTAAAAAAACATAAAATGTCATAGCCCCCATTGTTCTAGTAATTTTTCTATGACAGAGTTAAAGGGTTTACCCATATTTATGTACAACTAAAATGGCTGCCAGTCTACCAGTCGGCCATCTTTGATCAGATCACAACATAGAGCGAGGGGCACGTGTATGCCATCATGTACCGTGCTTGTACCCAGTTTGAACAAAATTGGACCATGGATGTCTGAGAAGTGGTTGGGGACACATTTAAGTAACAAAATGGCCACCAGTCAGCCATCTTAGATCTGATCTTGAAAAAAAAACAAAGACGTGGAGATGTAAGCAATCATTCATGATCTGTGTGCCAAGTTTGAACAAGATCGGTAAATGCACATCCGAGAAATGGTTGAGGACGTGTTCGACCTCGGAGCTTTAAAAAAAAAAAATGACAAATAAAATTGCCCCCAGTTGGCCATCTTGGATCTGATGTCGAAAAATAATGATGTGCATTTGTATACCATGATGTGTTGTCTGTGCCGCGTACGAACAAAATCGGTCCACACATGCCTGAGCTATGGTTACGGACGCATGCACGCACGCACACACGCACGCACGGACATGAAAACCAAGACCAAATCCATCAGCCCCCATAACAAAAATAATAACATTGTAACAAACCATATATTAATTAATACTCATAATATTAACAATGATCATCGTAATAGTATAATTTGGCAAGAATAATGACAAACGTATAATCCCCACCCTGGCCCAAGCACATCAGGGTTTGGTGAAAGGCAACCTGAAAACCTGGTGTTGGCTGAGTGGTTAGGGTGGTGGCTTGAGATCCAAGGCTGAGTGGTTAGGGAGGTGGCTTGAGATCCAAGGCTTAGTGGTTAGGGAGGTGGCTTGGGATCCAAGGCTGAGCGGTTAGGGAGGTGGATTGGGATCCAAGGCTTAGCGGTGAGGGAGGTGGCTTTGGATCCAAGGCTGAGCGGTTAGGGAGGTGGATTGGGATCCAAGGCTTAGCGGTTAGGGAGGTGACTTGGGATCCAAGGCTTAGTGGTTAGGGAGGTGGATTGGGATCCAAGGCTTAGCGGTTAGGGAGGTGACTTGGGATCCAAGGCTTAGCGGTTAGGGAGGTGGCTTGGGATCCAAGGCTGAGCGGTTAGAGAGGTGGCTTGAGATCCAAGGCTGAGCGGTTAGGGAGGTGGCTTGGGATCCAAGGCTGAGCGGTGAGGGAGGTGGCTTGGGATCCGAGGCTGAGCGGTGAGAGAGGTGGCTTGAGATCCAAGGCTGAGCGGTTAGGGAGGTGGCTTGGGATCCGAGGCTGAGCGGTTAGGGAGGTGGATTGGGATCCGAGGCCGAGCGGTGAGGGAGGTGGCTTGGGATCCGAGGCCGAGCGGTTAGGGAGGTGGCTTGGGATCCAAGGCTGAGCGGTTAGGGAGGTGGCTTGGGATCCAAGGCTGAGCGGTGAGGGAGGTGGCTTGGGATCCAAGGCTGAGCGGTTAGGGAGGTGGCTTGGGATCCAAGGCTGAGCGGTGAGGGAGGTGGCTTGGGATCCAAGGCTGAGCGGTTAGGGAGGTGGCTTGGGATCCGAGGCTGAGCGGTGAGGGAGGTGGATTGGGATCCAAGGCTTAGCGGTGAGGGAGGTGGCTTGGGATCCAAGGCTGAGCGGTTAGGGAGGTGGCTTGGGATCCGAGGCTGAGCGGTGAGGGAGGTGGCTTGGGATCCGAGGCCGAGCGGTGAGAGGTGGCTTGGGATCCTCGAGTCCTGGGTTTGAGCCCAGTTTCCACTGAATTAACACCAGGGGGTTCACTCAGCCTGTCATCCTTCTGAGGTCGGTGAAATAAGCACGAATGTACTGGTAATAGGGGCACTGCATTAGCAACATGACTCCACCCCAAACCAATGATGCAACCAGCAGCCAAAAGGTTACACACGAAGGGAAAAGGCAAACGAACGCTCAAGCAACACAACATGGCAGGTCTGCTCTAAAACTGTGAAGACCGATGGGATTTTGGTCCAACGGAGCAAAGGGTCCACGAGTTAATATCAGTTTTTCTTCAGAAATTGCGCAATGAGAAGATTGTAGTAAGTACAGTGCAGTACAGTACAGTACAGTACAGTAACGTCATGACCACGCCCCCGAGTGAGGTAAATACAAAACGTGTTGACACCTCAATCTGGAGTCCTTATCTTTATGCTCGTCACAAAATACCACAGGAACGCACTTTACCTCACTGCGTACATTGGATACTTTACACTGTCCGTGTGGGTATTTTGGTACTCGAACCACAATTTGGTAAATTCCTTCACGATCTCGAGATCTGTAATCGGAATGAACTGGCCACGTGACACGGAACTGGCCAAATGGGATTATTATTTTATTTCTTCACAAGACGCGTCACGTACTCCGTACAAACCCACCGGGCCGTACTCCGTGCGAAAGGTTTTCTCGTTCCGGAACGAGACGTGGACTCCGTACGTGGACACGAAGATATTTTTGTTGTAGAAACAGGAACAAGCGTAAAACTTCGCTCGAGCTCCTCCGCACGCCATGGCGACCTCATAAACACCAAGGAACGAAGGAATGTGGAACGAATCACAGAAAACAAGAACGAATGAGGAATTCAAAATCGGAATAAATAGGAGTTTGGGCCAACAGGTCGCAACACAGTTACAACGTGGACACAGTCACAACACAGTTACAACGTGGACACAGTCACAACACAGTTACAACGTGGACACAGTCACAACACAGTTACAACGTGGACACAGTCACAACACAGTTACAACGTGGACACAGTCACAACACAGTTACAACGTGGACACAGTCACAACACAGTTACAACGTGGACACAGTCACAACACAGTTACAACGTGGACACAGTCACAACACAGTTACAACGTGGACACAGTCACAACACAGTTACTACGTGGACACAGTCACAACACAGTTACAACGTGGACACAGTCACAACACAGTTACAACGTGGACACAGTCACAACACAGTTACAATGTGGACACAGTCACAACACAGTTACAACGTGGACACAGTCACAACACAGTTACAACGTGGACACAGTCACAACACAGTTACTACGTGGACACAGTCACAACACAGTTACAACGTGGACACAGTCACAACACAGTTACTACGTGGACACAGTCACAACACAGTTACAACGTGGACACAGTCACAACACAGTTACAACGTGGGCACAGTCACAACACAGTTACAACGTGGACACAGTCACAACACAGTTACAACGTGGACACAGTCACAACACAGTTACTACGTGGACACAGTCACAACACAGTTACAACGTGGACACAGTCACAACACAGTTACAACGTGGGCACAGTCACAACACAGTTACAACGTGGACACAGTCACAACACAGTTACAACGTGGACACAGTCACAACACAGTTACAACGTGGACACAGTTACAACACAGTGACAACGTGGACACAGTTACAACACAGTTACAACGCGGACGATGGCTGTTTCCATCCAAAATGATAAAAATAAATAAATAAAATACTCATTTACTCAGTATATCATTCCTTGTCAGGGTGGTTAAGGTCAGTATATCATTCCTTGTCAGGGTGGTTAAGGTCAGTATATCATTCCTTGTCAGGGTGGTTAAGGTCAGTATATCATTCCTTGTCATGGTGGTTAAGGTCAGTATATCATTCCTTGTCAGGGTGGTTAAGGTCAGCATATCATTCCTTGTCAGGGTGGTTAAGGTCAGCATATCATTCCTTGTCAGGGTGGTTAAGGTCAGTATATCATTCCTTGTCAGGGTGGTTAAGGTCAGTATATCATTCCTTGTCAGGGTGGTTAAGGTCAGTATATCATTCCTTGTCAGGGTGGTTAAGGTCAGTATATCATTCCTTGTCAGGGTGGTTAAAGTCAGTATATCATTCCTTGTCAGGGTGGTTAAGGTCAGTATATCATTCCTTGTCATGGTGGTTAAGGTCAGTATATCATTCCTTGTCAGGGTGGTTAAGGTCAGTATATCATTCCTTATCATGGTGGTTAAGGTCAGTATATCATTCCTTGTCAGGGAAGTTAAGGTCAGTATCTCATTCCTTGTCAGGGTGGTTAAGGTCAGTATATCATTCCTTGTCAGGGAAGTTAAGGTCAGTTTCTCATTCCTTGTCAGGGTGGTTAAAGTCAGTCTCTCATTCCTTGTCAGGGAAGTTAGGGTCAGTTTCTCATTCCTTGTCAGGGTGGTTAAGGTCAGTATATCATTCCTTGTCAGGGAAGTTAGGGTCAGTTTATCATTCCTTGTCAGGGTGGTTAAAGTCAGTCTCTCATTCCTTGTCAGGGAAGTTAAGGTCAGTTTCTCGTTCCTTGTCAGGGTGGTTAAGGTCAGTATATCATTCCTTGTCAGGGAAGTTAAAGTCAGTATCTCATTCCTTATCAGGGTGGTTAAGGTCAGTATCTCATTCCTTGTCAGGGTGGTTAAGGTCAGTATCTCATTCCTTGTCAGGGTGGTTAAAGTCAGTATCTCATTCCTTATCATGGTGGTTAAGGTCAGTATATCATTCCTTGTCAGGGTGGTTAAAGCCAGGATCTCATTCCTTGTCAGGGTGGTTAAGGTCAGTATATAATTCCTTGTCATGGAAGTTAAGGTCAGTTTCTCATTCCTTGTCAGGGTTGTTAAAGTCAGTATCTCATTCCTTGTCAGGGTTGTTAAAGTCAGTATCTCATTCCTTGTCAGGAATTCCCAAATTCCTCATTTAATATGTCCTTTAATTATCTTCAAAAGGGGTGTTTTAATTAACCCAAACACCCAATTTTCACTCATGCACTTCTTTGGAGTTCATGCATGGTGTTCTTGGTATGCATGCAAAGTTTCAGGCTGCAAGGTTTTATGGTTTTGGAGTTTTGGAGGACACACACACACACACACACACACACACACACACACACACACACACACACACACACACACACACACACACACACACACACACACACACACACACACACACACACACACACACACACACACACACACACACACACACACACACACACGTACCTTGACTGAAAGACCACGGCTCATTGTCAAACAAAAACATATCCTAGCTCACAGGGCCAGAATGCATGGTCAGGTCATTCATCTATTATCAAATGGAAATCCAATGCACAGAATGGAGTCCCCCAGAGAGTGAACTGACATGACGTCCCATTTCGTTTTTTTTTTTTACAAGATCGATTCTTATGGAAGAACAAGGTTGAACTGACAGTTGGGTAGCAGGCCAACATTTGGTCACAACCAGCAGGGGGATAAACAGACAGGAGAGGGAGAGGGAGGTCATTAGACAGGATGGGGGATGACACGAGGTGATGGTGCAGTGTCTACTTGAAGCCCTCGAGAGAAGAGTGAGAAAGAATGGCGTCTGGACGGCAGTTCCATAGAAGGAAGAAGTGAGGAACAAAGGAGTCGAGGTGTGCAGTATATCTGGATTTTGCAAGTTTACCCAGGAGGGGGTTGCTGGAAGAATGTGTGCATCCTGAAATTGCTAGGGGTCGAGTGGACTGCGAGAGCTGAGGGAGAAATATCGGAGAAGAGCCAGTGAAAAAAGACGAGAGACCACTGACCTGCCAGTGATGTGAAAGTAATAGACCTTGTACTTTGGTCTCAATGGTGGGACATTCCAATAATGTTAAGAGCTTTAGTTTCCACAGAATCGAAGAGAGACCAATGTAATGCTTGGGCATCAGCCCAAAAGGGAGAGCAGTACTCCATTGAGCTGAAGACCAAGTCCTTGTAGACCAAGAGTAGTGTTGATGTTCCATATTTTCAGCATCTCTCAACTCAAATGGTGACCACGAACACCTGATCGTATGCCTTCATCAGCATGAGTGAGTGCCTGCCACCATTTCCCAGCTGCAAAATCCTCGTCTAATAGATGTCTACAGTAGTGAGAAAAAGTTTGTGAACCCTTTTGCAATTTTCAGGATTTCTGCATAAATTTGACCTTAAATGTGATCACATCTTCATCTCAGTCCTAATAAAAGACAAAGAGAACCTGATGAAAGAAATAGTACACAAAAAAAAAATCCACTTTTTAATTTATGTATTGAGCAAAATGATCCAATGTTCAATTTCTTTGTCAGAAAAATTCTAGTAATTGGATCCGGATCTGGATCTTCATCAAAATCTAATCGGTTCGTCCTCGTCACACACCGAACCTGCCCACCAAATTTCATCCGGATCCGTCCAAACTTTTTGAGATATCCTACAGACAAACACAGAAACAAACAGATAGAAATGGGGTGAAAACATAACCACCTTCACCTTCGGTGGAAATGAAGCAAAAGTAATGAAAGCAAAAATACAAATAACGTTTTATTTCACATTCTGAACTTTTAACATCAAACAAAGAACAATATAACGAAGAAGCAAATCAAGCATCAGGGATGACAAACCATCACTCGAAGATCCAAAGCTGACAAAATCCATTTGTTCCTCATATTACAGGTAACTTACTGTTCTATTTCACAGTTTTCAACCGAAGGAATATTGTTACAAGTCGCTTCAAAACGAGGTGAGCAGCACAAATTACAAAGTCTGTTAAAATGTATTACAATCATCGGTTCCATCACAACAAAACAATAAATCAAAATGAATCGGAACAGTCTCCGTGAGCTGCAGCGCCAGCGCACTGCCCAGATGGAGCGCCAAAGTAATTGAATGTTAACGCAGAAAAGTGGAGATAAATTTCACGATTGTGATGATCACAACATTATACATTTGTGAAAGCGATACCATCTCTAATTACTGCAGCTTTCATGTTTACAAGCAAGATCAGTAGCAAGGACTGGCTGTGGATGGAAAAGGACGAGACTTGGGGAAAGGGGTGGAGCTGGTCAGTGGTTGCACCACAGCCTTATTGGCATACAAGTTAAAAATAACCAAAATCATAATTATTAATAAATCTTATATCTACTGTACAATTAGAATGAAATGATCAACAAATAAAAGGCAAAACAAAGGCAAGTTCTGAGAATATTTGTGCCAATGTATCGGACAACGGAACAACGTGATATGGATGGCTTGTCACGAGATGGTGGCAGCAAATGTGTCATAATGGAAAGTGCTCGAAAAGACATCTTCAAACAAGAGCTAGGGCCGAGGTAGCATAAACCGGAAGCATGTTCTCTCCTTTAAGACTATTTGTAAAACTGGGAAGGAGGAAATGACTTACAAATGCCAGCTTCAAGTCCACGTGACATTGACGATTATTTGGCCGATGTGGTTCCGAGTGGAAAGGGGGTGGAGGGGGAACAAAGGCATTTGCTATGGCGGGGCAAAGATTATTCTCATATGACCACCATCTTGAAGTGGTGGAAGGGCTTGTGCGCTCCGACGATCCTGAGTGCTTAGCCGACAGAAGTGGAAGCTCCCGAGAGGGTCACCTGATCCAAACGGGTCAAACGGACAGAGGCAAAGAGCATTCCCTCACTTCTCACTTGAACAGCACGATGAGAATGGGCAAAACCCTCCAAACATGAAATTACCCCAAACCTTACGACCCTCAGTCCCTCGGTGACATGCAGGTGATGAGCAGACTGGGAAGAATGGCAGGTTCTGCGAGAACTTGGCCTTTGTCCAGCAGTGGACATTTCCCCGGCTGATCATTGAACGGATTGCAAAATAATGGCAGAGCTAAGTCGTGCAAAGGGGGGAAAAAAAGTGAATAAAGCAAGAATAGACAAGTACCTGTGTATATATGATCATGGTAAGGGTAACTTTCAGTGAAATGCTCATTCAGTGATTCTCGCTATTTACAGTTCTCAGCAAATGAACGATGAGAATCCGTGTATGTGCTTCTGGATGGCGTGTTTCACACCGATTTCCATTCATGAGACAGTAATGGTGAATATATACATGCTGATCTCGGTAACAACTGATAAATATTGCACAATCTTGGACATTTATTACTTTTTACATAAAGATGTTGAACAGGTGATTTCATTGAACAAAATAAAAATAGAAACAAAGTGGTTTTCCAATGGTTTGTGAACAATGCCAAGTGAAAATTACTATACCAACAACAAACGTGATTGTTTATTGAAAATATTAAAAATAAAAAAAATCAAATTACTTAACTTGAAATCTCCTTCAGTCTTCACTGATAAAAACAACCAATCGAATCATTTTCTCTCTTGTAACCAGATTCTCATCTGTCCATTCATTCGTGATTGACTATCTTAATACACAGAAGAAACTTTGAACAGCATCACATCATGTCCCGAAACGGTCAAAGCGTCCGTTTGAAGACACAAGATGCACAACATCAAGAACTCGATGCGTGTATTCAGGCCATTCGAGCTCTCAACAGAAAAAGTAACCAGACCTCCCTCCCCTCCCCGCCAACCCCCACCCCCAAAACAACAAAGACATTTTTCTTTTCAGTAAATTTCTACAGTAACTCTGGCAACTTCAGCCCGGGCGGCTTCGGTTCCACACAATTTATCCAGAAGTTGGCACAGCTTGCATGGTAATTATGACATCCATAGGTCAGCTGAGAGCTGGGGATCTCAACGCTGTTCGTCTGTACACAGCACGTCCACACACAACCCGAAACATAAGGAGACACAACTCGGCTTCAAAATCAAAATCGGTTTTTAGAAATGTATCAAGAGCTGCAATACAAGAATAATGGTGAGTTTTCTCATCAGGGAAGGACAGAGAGCCAGACAGACAGACACACCTTTTCTGGCATCTCCACATTGAGCAGGCACACACCACAAGCCAGCTTCTTGGTGGCCTTTGTGCCAGGCTTCAGAACACTGGTTGAAAAGTCCAATGTCTTCTCGTCGAGCTTTTAAGGTAATGGTGAAAAGTAAAAAAGGTTTGATGGGAGTTCAGCTTTCCAAGAATGTTCCATCACATTGAGAATGAAAGTAAAATATTTTAACTTGCAACAAACACTAAAAAGGCAATTAAATATTCCAATGTTTGCAAAATGTGCATTTGGCGTCGCACCATCGGGCACATTCTTAGGTAGGAACGTTGATGTCGAGATCCCAGATGCCTGAGATTGATTATAAACACGGTATCCTTTGGATGCCAATCAACTCTAATGAAACTGCAAACGGTGAGGAATACAGAAATTGACAAATACACCTTTTAGGAATGAACCCAAACTGCTATTTCTATAACTTAACACAACCATCATTTTAAAGTTCATTTACAGATTGAACATCTGCCAGAATCTGAAGGAAGAAAAGCTAAACAGTTAACATAAGGGCAATCGATAGAGCACATACCTCCGCCAGGTTGAACAGTTTACATTTTGGATCCCACTGATAGGCCGAATCTGCATCCGGACCGAGAACAAAATCTAACCGGCTTGATCTTGTCACCTAACCAACTCATCCACCAAGTTTCATCCCAATACGTCCATAACGCTTTAAAACATCATGCGATATATCGTTTTTCACCAAATTTCTCGATGGTGAAGAATCACTCAAAATTTTCAGATCTTCACCAAAATCTCATAAATTCGTCCTTGTCACACACCCAACCTGTTGACCAAGTTTCGTCCAAGTCCATCCAAAACTTTTTGAGATATCCTGCTCACAGACAGACAGACAGACAGACAGACAGGCAGGCAACTAATGAAGGGTGAAACCATAACGTCCATCCACCTTTGGTGGTGGAGGCAATACACAACCAACGTCCCCTTAGTTTTCAGATGTTTCTTAACCCTTAGATGCATGAGTGAAAAAAAGAGATTGCAATTTTACAGCCAAACTGGGTCATTTTTGACCCACTTATGCATCTAAGGGTTAAATTGTATTTCCAATAAAGTGGTTACCCACATGCCAACAAAGGTGGTGGCTGAAGTTATCTTTTGGAACCTTGAACAAGGAGAAATTGCTCTTCTGCTTCCGGCTTCCCTGCATGAGCATCAGATGTTTGACTGAGCAGGAAGCTCACATCAAAGGTTTCTTCAATACAATAAAATGCAAGAGCAGTTGGCTAACCAAGATCATGTTACTGGGAGGGATGTTACAATGGCTAACCAAAATTGATTGGGTATTTGATAAGAGTTAGCGGATTTGAGATGCACCAATGCGATTGATGCTCTGCATCAATGTTTCATTCATGTTCCCTTAAGAAAGAAAACAATCCGGCTTTTCTGGCTCAGGTTTACATTTAATAAGAAATGTTCATTCAATGCACCTCTCGCTGACGGCATGAAATGGCATGGACAAAGATCAGGCCAATAAGACATTTCAGGATTCATCGTCCTGCTGCAGCTCTCCAAGGCACTCACCATGCCAGCACCGAGTGAAAGGAAAGCTACGAGGTTGTGCCACGCCAGGTCAATGTCTCGTAGGCTCTGCTGCAGCACCTGGCTCCCCACGGCTGCAGTCTTGATGCCCTGCTCGACGCGGCGCGAGACACGGTACACCTCCACCACATCTAGAAGTACACATACAGGTGAGATTTAGAATGCGCATTTAAAAAGAAGAAGCAAAAAATGAATTTTGATATCTTGCGTCATTTGTACTCCAAAGTCGTGAAATAACTGAAACATCACATTTGCACATTCAAAATCACTTTGTTCATGTTTGTGTGTATGGTGTGGGTCATTAAATCAGAGGATCAGTCCTCTCCTGGGGGAAAAGGGAGAGGTAATAAAAGTCATTCATTATATTATACTAGCATGAGTGACCCGGCATTGTAGGCTAGCTTCTAAGGCGGTGGGGGGTTGAGGGGGATATCTGGTGCTGCCCGGCTGGGTGAGCTTTTCGTGGCGATAGTTTCGGAATGTGTTGGTCATCAAAACCTCTGGAGTTATTGGCCTCATGGTGGTGGTAAAACTGCCTGATATTGTGTACGTCACAATATACACTTTATAGCAGCCTTTGGTGGCCTCAAAATGGACGTGAAGACCAACGTGTGGTAAGTTAAAACCTTGCCCAGAATCTGAAGTATCGGCACCCAAAACTTGGGGCACCTTAGTGCTACAATGGTTCAGCCATGAAGGAATAACATACAAACAAATCCACAAACACAAAGAAAATATTTATAGATTCTATTATTTTTAAGTCCCATTAAATTAACATTCCTCACAGAGACCTATTCCCTTTATAATTACCCTTTAAACCTTTAAGAACCACCCTTTAGAATTACCCTTTAAACCATCTTTTAAACATCATTAGAATTACCCTTCAGAACCCATTAGAATTACCCTTTAAACCTTTATTTACAATTACTCATTAAACCATCCTTTAGAATTCATTAGATTTACACTTTAGAACCACCCTTTAAACCACCATTTACAATTACTCATTAATCCATCCTTTACAACTCATTAGCATTACCCTTTAAAATTACCCTTTAAACCATCCTTTACAACTCATTTGCATTATCCTTTAGAATTACCCTTTAATCCATCCTTTACAACTCATTAGCATTACCCTTTAAAGTTACCCTTTAAACAATCGTTTAGAATTACCCTTTAATCCATCCTTTAGAATTAGCCTTCAATCCATCCTTTAGAATTAGCCTTCAATCCATCCTTTAGAATTAGCCTTCAATCCATCCTTTAGAATTACCCTTCAATCCATCCTTTAGAATTACCCTTCAATCCATCCTTTAGAATTACCCTTCAATCCATCCTTTAGAATTACCCTTTAATCCATCCTTTAGAATTACCCTTTAATCCATCCTTTAGAATTACGCTTTCAACCATCCTTTCAAAACACTCATTAGAATTACCCTTTAATCCATCCTTTAATCCATCCTTTAGAATTACCCTTTAATCCATCCTTTAGAATTACCCTTTAAACCACCCTTTAGAATTACCCTTTAAACCACCCTTAAGAATTACCCTTTAAACCATCCTTTAGAATTACCCTTTAAACCATCCTTTCAAAACTCATTAGAATTACCCTTTAATCCATCCTTTAGAATTACCCTTTAAACCACCCTTGAGAATTACCTTTCATCCATCCTTTAGAATTACCCTTGAAACCATCCTTTAGAATTACCCTTGAAACCATCCTTTAGAATTACCCTTGAAACCATCCTTTAGAATTACCCTTGAAACCACCCTTTCAAAACACTCATTAGAATTACCCTTTAAACCACCCTTTAGATTTACCCTTTAATCCATCCTTTAGAATTACCCTTTAAACCACCCTTTAGAATTACCCTTTAAACCACCCTTGAGAATTACCCTTTAATCCATCCTTTCGAATTACCCTTTAAACCACCCTTGAGAAGTACCTTTTAAACCATCCTTTAGAATTATCCTTGAAACCATCCTTTCAAAACACTCATTAGAATTACCCTTTAAACCACCCTTTAGATTTACCCTTTTATCCATCCTTTAGAATTACCCTTTAAACCATCCTTTAGAACACACAGGAATCACAATTTTGAATTACCCTTTAAACTATCCTTTAGAACTCATAAGAATTATCCTTTAGAATTCTGCTTTGAGCCCATTAGAATTATCCTTTGGAACCCTTTAGAATTAGCCTTGAGGCCATCCTTTCAAAACTCATTAGAATTACCCTTTCAAACTCACAGAATTATCATTTAGAATTACACTTTGGAACCCTCTAGAATAAAAAATGGTGAGTGAGAAAGGTTGTTCTTCTTTATTTGGATGGATAGAAGGAAGGACATACCCAAATATTGAAGAGGCTTCACTGCTAAAAAAAATTATCTCAGTCCTCTCTGTGCATGCACTCTCGGGACAAATTCAGAGCCAAAGTACTGCTAAACTACAGGTTCGTTTTCCGATTCGTGCTCAAAATATATCATTCAATTGAAATCAAGTTGTTCCTCGATCATAAACTGACATTTGCAGACAGACATACAAAGTGAACCCATTGTTTAATCCCACTTTCACTTTGCGTCAACGGGGGAGGAACAAGGCCTTTATCCGCAGCTTGGTGGAATACGTATTGCTCTCCTCTTTAGGCCGGTGCCGCTACCTCACACTTTGCTCCACTTGACGCCGTAGAAACCAAGGCTTTGAAGATCATTACAATCTCCTGTGACGAAGCTGAGTCAATGGGCCTATACTTTAACATTGTGGACAGGTCGGTGGTCTTAGACTTCAACCACCTTCTTTCTGGTCTTCACCCTCTACCCCATCTGTGCTTTGTCCACATCCCCACCCACTCCCCTGGTTTCTGCAGGGCACACACAGTCTGCCAGCAACCCACTTTCAGTGAAACTCCCAAATCTCAGAATTACTGCTCACCTCCACCCATTCATTCCTCTTTTCGTTCACTTGTGGAATCAACTTCCACATTCTGTTCAGTGTCATTCTTCCCTCCAGATTTTCAACACACATGTTCACCATCATCCAAGATCATGCCCCATCCAAAACAATGACCTTTTCTGCCCACGTTAACCCTCCCTAACATCAGCTCTTTTCAAATTTCCAGTTTTTCCTTCCTGAGAGTTTGCTTCTGTATCCATCTTACCTCCACCCCACGTGTCCTCCCCGAATCCTCACATTCCTCATCTTTGAAGTCTCTCTCCATTTTGTCCCTCATTCTTGTTGTCGGCATTTCCCGCTTCTCTTTCTGATGTGCCTTTTGCTGTGTTGTGTCCTCATCCGTTTTATTTTCTAGCTCCTCCACGAGCCTCGACTCCAAGATGTTAAAAATTACCCCAAAAAAACCTCTGGAGTCTGGGGTGGTGATGTACGAGCCAACATTTTAAAGTTTCATGATTGGACAGGGGTTTGTAGTTTCATAGCAATACAAAATAAGTTTTAAAAGGCATGGCTTTTGTTAAGGTCTGCATAACTATTTGACTTTACATTGCACGAAGAATACTTCAAAATTTTTCATTTGCCTATCATCATCAGTGTCAGTGTGATCAGTGACGTCGTATTGGATTGACTGATCTATCTGTATGGGGGAACACCACACACTACGACAGAAAATAAACTGTGCTCAATGGTCATTTGTGATTTTGTTTTATAAACACCTTCCAGACATCGTGCCCTCATCAGGAAGAGAAAATGGTTGACTCGTTGCCATAGCAAAATTGCCTTAAAGGGCTTCAAACAGTTGAAGGGCACCATGAAATCAATGGTGCAAACAAAAATAACTCTCCTGGAAAAGAGACGAAAAGCAAATTGAAAAAAGTACAAATAAATGTAAAAATAAAAAGTACAAGTCAAGACAGAGGACTGGGGAAATTATACAAAGAGTGTATAACGAGTATCCTGAGGGGGCACCAGGGTCACCCTTTGTAGATGGTGGGTAGGGCTTAAAATAAGATCTTGGAACCTTGAATTATATTAGCATGACAGACAAATTTACGATTTACTCAAAATCCAGCTGGTCACATACGTAGAAAAGCGCTTTGAGGGTATATAACAAAAGCTTCTTGACGATTAGGTTTCTGTCGACTTGGCAACAATTAACGACCCAATTAAAAGAGTTGGACGATGATAATATCTTTTCCATGATGAAAGTCGATGAAATTTGATTCGGAAGGTCGAAAACAACTGTATGTCCTCTGTATGTAACAAAGCACCAAGTGCGAAGCAAAATTGAAAACCACATCTCCCCTTCCATCTCCTCTCCCCCCAACTAGCTCTTTCGTAATGCAAAAGCCATAGATAACTAGAACGGCACTGGCTCGACTGCACACCTCCGCCAGATCGAACAGTTGACGTTTTGTCTCCTAATGATAGGCCTGACTTGCATCCTCAACCAAAATCTTATCGGCTCGTTCTCGTCACCGAACCAACGCGTCCACTAAGTTTTGTCTGGATCCGTCCATAACTCTTTGAGATACTGTGCTACATATCGTTGTTGGCCACTTCAATGGTGAAGAATCACTTACAAAATTAAAAAATTACTGTATCCGAAACAACATTCGGACTTCACCAAAATATAATCAATTTGGCCTTGTCACACAACCACGAAGTTTCGTTTGAACCCGTCCATAACTTTTTGAGATATCCAGCTCACTAACAGACGTGAAAACATAACCTCCATTCACCATCGGTAGGGAGGTAATTGTTATTTTCACTCAGCATCATTCGTTAAAACGAATTAAAAACAAAACGTCAAAACGATCAAGTAATGCACATCTAAGAGGTTAAACAGGAGCCGTTGAGACCTACCTGCCAAATACTCCATGCCCTGCTCAGACTGCACCACTTCCGTGCAAACAGCGGAGCTCGTGATGCCATTAAATATGTCGTTTGCCTTTTTGATGACCTGCAAAGAACGGCAATCAGGGATGCAAAGATTTTTGACATGGAGAAAGTTTCCGTTCGTAAGGAATCTTTGCTGCGATGCCGCATGTGCGACGACGAGGTGGAGTGACCGTTCCACAAAGACGTACCGTATGAATGCTTTCCAAGCACCTCTGCCACTCATACGCGTACCGTTCGTATTCCTGCACAAACACGAGTTGGGTGTACACACGGGCCTGCTCATCTCAGATCAGGATCACGGTGTGCAATGGTGTGGAGAAAACAAGCTGCATCCAATTCAATGCAATTCTCCATTCGGATTGCAACAAGTTCTCAGCGTTCATATTTTGACGAATCAAAATTAAACTTGAGCGTGTTCACACAACCGAGAGAGTGAAACAAACATCAATCCAATGGTGGCAATTTAATAAAAAATATTTAAAATAATAAAAAAAATTCCATAAAACCTCGTACGAGGCATTTTTACCCATCGCTTCGCTGGCAGGATTAATCACAAGAGGGCATGTTGTTGTACTTCACAACATCCTGATTTATTCACTCTTTAATTTGCCCGAGATCATCTTCCATCTGCTTGGAGTTCAGCTAACATCATCTTCATCAACCATCTTTGCCGCTGATATATGGCGCGAGCAAAAATCACTTCTGCTTCGCTGCGAAGATCAGTGTTGGATGCTTTGGTTTTAACTTCCGCTTAAAACAAGTAAAATGAAACATTTTGAAAATTTTGAATTATTCTCATTCATCTGTCAACATTACCATAATACATATTATTAAGTTATTGAGACTTTCTTTATACAAGATGATTATATTTATAATATGCCTGGTGTTGGCTTTATGGTTAGGGTGGTGGGCTGGGGATCCGAGGATCCTGAGTTCAAATCCCCCTCGGCTGTTGAATGAATACCAGGGAGGGGTTGACTCTTCCTGCCAACCTTCCGAGATCGGCAAAATGAGTGCCAGCTTGCTGGTATCCTGTGTCGGAGTGGCGACCCGTCCAGGATTGTGCCCATTAGCCAAGGAGACTGCTTAGGCAGCACCAACGCTCTGCGCAGAGTATGGTCCCAATAGATGGATGGATTTGTAATACCGGCTACCACCGGATGGCACTATGTGATACACATTTACAGAGAGAATTGTGGTCTTCCGCCCACCTTGAATCCCCTTCCCAGATATGCTACCCAGACAGAAACCATACATGGGGTTCCCTGAAACAACTTGGAAAATTTGGTTTTTGTTTAGTTTTTGAAGCATATATTTTGTTACGGCTTTCAGAATCCGATCTGATGAATGCATACAAACATCTCGGTCCTCAGACAGTTATTTCCCAAAATGCATGTCCAGGATAGACCTTTCCACATGTCTGGTGGGATTCTAAATGTGATGCATTGAAGAGGGGAAAGAATAGATTCCCTCTCTTATGGGAAGCTCGTTTTCTCTTTACGACAGACACATTCATGCATGTGAGAGAGCCGTTAGCCCAACGGAGGCTCGTCACCCACCTTTCACCGACATTGACACCCGCCTTTTTCCATCGACGTTTGACACCGCGTTCACCAGCTCTATGGACGCCAACTGGCTCTTTTTCGTTTCAGGCTGAACATTGAGGTGATACTTGTTGTTGACGTTTTATGAGCACTTCACATTTTCGCTCAGTAATTCCGGCAAATGGCTGCTTTCTGCCGTTCATCCAGCACTACAGGCATGGCGTCATGGGCCGGAAATGATCGCGGGACGGGTGGGTTGTCACGGGCAACGATGTGCGAAAGGGCGGGGTGGATTTGGCTGGAGTCTGCTGGAGGCTCCGCCCAGACGGGCCACCTCCAAAAGAGGATGAGAGGTCCATTTTTTTCAGTCAGTTGGCGATAGCTGGTTGCGGTTCTGACAGCTTTGAGAGTCAGTTGGCAACGGCTCTGAGAGTTTTGCGACAGCTTGTCAGACGGTTGCTTCATCGATTTCCAGTCAGTCGGTTGCTAAGCTGGCGACAGTTGGTGACGGCCTTGCAGCCTCACAGTTTCTCAAAGCGCCTCAGCTTCTCACAGCTCTCCGTCGGTTGTGGCTCCTGGTGGCTCCTGACGGTGGGTGATGCTCAGACCGTTGATGCTGGTTCTGCTCGAGACCTGCTCTTGGCGTACCTAATTCTTGTTTGTGGCGTCGACTGGCGTTCAAGCTGCTTTGCGAGTGGGTGCACGGCAAGGCTGGGCACTGGCAATGGACAAGGCACGCTCACACATTTCAGGACGTTTTATTTGACGGACGATGACTTCTATTTGGTGAGCGAGTCTGGATTTCTCCACCCTCCCCCTACCCCCCCCCCCCCGCCCCCACCAAATGATGTGCTGGGTACCCTTGTCTCGTGTTTAATTGTTAAGTAAGGCAGAGTGACAAGCATCTGCTCTTTGTGCCTTTTTCTATCAGTGCCTGATTAATTATTTATTTGCTTGCGATCATTTTGATTGATTTGGCCTGATCAATTTGGCCCTTAGACGGGCAAGCAGCAGCTTCTTCGCTCACTGCAGATCTGGATAAAATCACAAACTGGTCCAACACGTGGAACATGTCTTTCAATCCAGACAAATCTCACACTCTCACTATGTCTCTTCGAAAGGACCGTTTACAAAACCCCCCCATCCACTTTCTCAACAATCCTCTGGAAGAAGTCTTTTCTTTCAAGCTTTTAGGTCTCACTATCTGCCATGACCTTTCCTGGGAAAGTCACATTTCCAACCTCGCCTCAAAAGCCAGTCGCCGACTGGGAATCCTCCGTCGTGCTAAGTCCTTCCTCGGCCCTCTTGAGCTCCTGACCACTTACAAAGCTTTTGTCCATAGCCTGATGGAGTACTGCTCTCCCCTCTGGGATGGTGCTCCTGCCTCCCACCTTTCTCGGCTTCACGCTGTCGAAACCAGGGCATTTAAGATCATCGGCATCTCCCGCAATGAAGCTGAGTCTTTGGGCCTCTCACTCAATCACCGCAGGTTGGTCGGTGGTCTTTCTGTCTTCTACCGACTCCTCTCCAGCCTTGCCCCCCCTGCTCTCTCTGCGATTTGTCCCCACCACATTTCCACAGGGCGCTCAAGGTCCGCCAACAACCCCCTTCTGGTAAAACTACCAAAATCACGAATCACTGCTCATCTTCACTCTTTCATTCCTCTTTTTTCCCGCCTTTGGAATAAACTTCCTCACTCTATTCTTTCCCATTCTTCCCTCCAGGCTTTCAAAACAGCTGTTCACCACCACCTCTTATCTTCCCCCATCCAAATCCTCGATCTTTTCTACCCCCGATAATCCACCCAAGCCCACTTCCTTAATTTCTCCTGCTTTCCTTCCTGAAAGTCCCTGAAATGTCCATCTTCTCTTCGCCATGTTCCCCGTCCCATCCCCATCCCTCTCCCTTCCACAGTTCACCTAATGTGTCTGTTCCCCACTGTTTTGTCCCTTCCACTCCCGCCCCTCTTGTCTCATGCCTCCTTGCTGTGAGTTGTGAGTTAGCTCTCATACGAGCCTCGACCAAGGTATACAAAAACAAAAACAAAAAAAAAGTCCTTATTTGCTTGTGATCATTTTGATTGCTTCGAATTAACTTGTTTTTACCACAAGGAAATAAAAAGTTATTTTTATTTATTTATTTTCTTATTAATAAATTCCTTTGTTGACGTTCCAACCTGTCCGTGCTTGTCCTTTCCTTCCATTGATCCAGCATTCTACGAACCTAGATAGACTGGGAGGTAATTACTACACGAATTGACCTGTAATAGTCGGCACGCACCAGCGGTTAAACGCTTGGCCACCCTAATTAATATCTAATCAAGATAATATTGGTGCTTTGCCGTGGGCTCGCTCCCCGTTCAGGAAACCACGTGACCTCTAGTTAAACGGAAAATTAGACGGTGGACACTGGAACTTGTGGTTAACTGATTGGCGTTCGTGGTTCTAAAGCAACACACCGTACCACGAAGTTAATCGTGAGAGGTGGCCCCAGGTCTGGCTCTTCCGAGGACAAAAGGAGATTAAATTAAACTCCCTCATAATACACTCGGTACCCGTGGCCGTAACAATATAGTCCGGGTTCCAGACCCACCATTTTGGGATGGACTGGACGCCTCGCCCTAAATTTTGCTGGTCACAATATTATTTTAGTTTAATGGCGGTAGATTCAGAATCAACAGATCTGCTCAGCTACCTGTCTTGCGAAACCACCAGAATAGGGGTTTGAAGGTAGGTACCCCATCGTAAAATTAAGATTTTCGGTATCGCTTGCTTACCAAATAACGTCTATAACGACAAAATACATGAATATTACCAGCTGTTGTGAAAATTATATAAGAAATCTTACATTATCTTTCAGTTGGTGACCTAATATTTGACCTCTGATGACCTTGAGTGGTCAAAATTAGGTCATTTTAGTCATAAAGTCATAAAAATTGTTTATGAAACTTAAATTATCGAGTCAAACAGTACATGTTCATTTTAATATAAGCCCAATTAATTTTCAGATAAGATATCCATGTAAGAGGTGAGCTAACCTCAGGTGTAGGTTTATGTTTATGTCCCCAGCATCCCCAGGGTCTGCGCCAGTTCAGTATCCCCAGGTTCAGATCTTGGCCCAGCAATAAACTGTCACCGTAATGTTTCGTATGCAGGGCAATTTATCAACGTGTGTGCTGTCCCTCAAATGGATGTTAAACTGGGCATCACATCTGCCAGCGTCAGTGGATGGATGTTCAAGATCCCATGGTGTCATCGAGGATCAAGCTAAATATGGTAGCCCTGTTCCTCACATAACTATCCCGATACATCTTGATAAAATAGGAATGAAACATCAGACAGAATCTCACCTCCACTTCTCCTGTTAGGTCTTTGTACTTGTCCCGGATGACAGGGAGAGAGGGCTTTTCACAAGAGCCAACCGAGCTGATCTTTTGAGGAGATGGTACTCCCTCAGTTCCTCCCTTTGCCTTGTTGTCAAGACTCTGACTACGCTGTCGAGAATCTGCAGAGGACAGATATATTGAGGAGACTCATTAGAACAGTAAAGGTAGTGATGATAAATAGTCTACCATACAAAGAAACTGCATGCATAATGTGACAACGAATCAGATAACACCAGTACAGCACAATTCATATGTGACAATTACAGCGCAGGAAAACCCTTACAAATATCACAGGGGTTACGTTCTGCAAATAAGTAAAAAAAGAAGAAAAAAATCCACAATAGTTTAAACCAATTTCCTATGAGAAAAGGGGGGTTCAGTTCCTGGACTTCGAGAAAAAGAGGAAGGTGGGCGGCAGCGAAACATAAACACATCACAATTGAAATAAACATGTAAAATAAATGTAAAGCATGTTAACATTGAAATAAATATGTAAATGAAATAAATACAGAATAAACAAACCAAAACATAGGACTTTACCATTTAAATTTATTCAAAAACAGCGAGTTGATTTTTACAAAACAAAGAGGTGGGTGAGGATAAGAATATTACGTACTTTGTCATAAATATAAACCACAAGACTAAGCGCTGGATGATGATGCTGTTGGAATGGGGAATGGGGAGTGGGGAGCAGCGGGGAGGGGGATTCAGCAATCGGAAGAGCAGCATTGGCTTCACGACGAAGTCGCCTGCTGCATTGCCACAGAAGAGAAGGGCAAGACAATCCTTAGCCACCTTGAACCCTGGAGCAGATCTTTCCTGCTTGGACAGGAAGGTAACAGATGGCAACCTCTTCCAGAATAATCCAGTCTCGTCAGTGTTAAAGACATGCTCTGGCATAAATCCCTTCGCCTTGATTAGTTTCATGAGCTCTGGTGGGTAATTCCGCAGCATCATAGTCTGCCGATGCCGTTTCCCCGACTGATTTGACATTATGAAGGCCGAATCTTCTTTTGAAGTTCTCAAACCAGTTTTAACTTGCTGGCGTGGAACTTGTGGGTGGTCGTGGTTGAACTGCAGTCTTCGGCCCCGGATGCCTTGTGGAAACGTTGGTAAATGCACAATAATTTTTTCAGTATCACCGGTCCACTCAAAAGCACTTTTTTTCTGTGTTTTGTCCTCAATCCAAACATGAAGGGTTTTTTTTCCAATTCTTTCAATATAAGGATCACTGGACTGGAATGACACTTTGGCACTTTGCAGATCACTGGTGGCAACACTTGCACAGATATTTGACTCACTTTTAAAGATATTCCGCACAGTCAATTCATTTTATCCCATCATGGCAGCCCACAGATGCCACACTGTCACCTTCAGCAAACCGATCCAATGACTTGATTTGTTTTTCGCATAATGTCATGTTGTGTCCACGGCAATTAACACCGACACTGGACAGATGGACCAAAACAGACTTCAAACGCATTATGTTCAATATTACTCAACTTTATTCCCCATTCATTCCCCAAGGTCGGTCAAATCGACGGCAAACACGTACGGAAAGCAAATGGTTGAAATATGCTTTCTTACCTTTTAAAGGCTAGGAAGAGAGGAGACAATATGCTGTGATAAATGGAACAAACCAAGCAAGTCAAAAGACACAAAAAGGAGAATGGGAATATGCAAACTTATACACAATGATGAGATATAAACCGCAAATCCAAACCCATGAGGTGCCACAGATCACACTTATACAAGAACACAACTAGAGGGGGAGCACTCGGGAGAGTGCAAAACCTCTGCAGCCAATACTGCTGGGTCACTTAAGTGAACCTGATATCCCATTCATTGTTGGTCAAAACGGATCAGACTCTACTGAACCACGATTGAATAAACTAAAACTAGATCGATGCACATGTAGAAATGCCAAAAAAAATATATAAATTTTTTGAAAAAAAAGTTGCAAAATTTTTCTTTTTTTTCTCCAACAATTTTTTTGGGGGTTGGAAATCACTTAAAACATGTAGAAATGCAAAAATAAAAATTCAAATATTTTTTCAAAATGGAAAACCTTGTTTTCTTCAGAATTAGGGATTCACCCACCTCAGGTGTAGGTTTCCCAAATCGATTGGGAAATGGGGGATAAGAGAATTCCGCCACAGCGGCCATATTGGACTTTGGACCAAGTCCAAAATCTAATGGCATGATCCTTGGACCATACCTAATCCCCCCACCAAGTTTCGTCGAAATCCGTCCAGGAGTTTTTCCGTAATACTGTTCACAAACAAACAAACAAACAAGCAGTCATAGACTGGTACTTACGAAATCGTCAACTTGACCTCTGACCTTGTCTAATAAAAGCTGTCTCTCGAAAAGGTAGCGACGCAAACCAGAAGTTTCTTCGATGATTCTGTTCCAAACCATCAAAAATCGTAACGTCGACCGAAGCAAAAATCTCCATTTCTCCACGCAATTATTTTATATTATTTTATCAAAGTCACAAAACCGTAATATTCGGCCATCCACCAACAATCTTATCATAATCCGACGGCTTAGCGAGTCAGGCATGCGACGATAACCTTCATTGGGATAAAAATGACTTTTAAACACCATCTTTATCGAAAACACCGTCAGCGCGCACACGCAAAACCTTTACGTGATCAACGCCGCCTCTGCTCAAGTGCACTGCACCACGTGACGACCCGTGACGCATCGAGTGAAATATTTTTTATATAATCTTAAAACGTCTCCAAAACATCCGATTTTTACCAGAATTTCCACAACCGAGTTTTAAGCGTCCTAAGCGATCGCAAAAACCGAAGACAAAATTAAAATCGAAGTTAAAACGAACTCGTAACGTCGAGCGAAGCAAAAATCTCCATTTCTCCATGCAATTATTCAATACTAGCTGAAACCCCGTCACAGACGGATTCCGTTCATTAAACCACCCTCACCAGCTCACACACACTCGAGGGACATGGACTGGACAGGGTGTGCTTGCCCCGCCTACTCAATCCCCGCCCCTGCCCTATTCAATCTGCTTACCCCCGCCCAAAAATGTAATTACCCCAGCCCCGCCTCTTCACTCCCCACCCCCCCCCGTCTTTTGATTCCCCGCCCCACTTGTCCCCGGGCCCCCACCCCCCTGTCCACCCCTCACACTCAACTCCGCCCCATTCCACCCAGTCCCCGCCCCATTTCCCCCTGTCTCCGGCTTTCAATTTGCTTACCTCCGCCCAAAAATTTGCTTACCTTGCCCCCCGCCTCTTCACTCCTCGCCCCCATCTCAACGAAAAGTGTTTATTCTGCTTCAGCGTTGAAAGTTGACTATTGCCACGATGTGCGATGCACTCTTACAGGTACGAAGTTTCATTCAGTCCAGGTCACAGTACCGAAAAAAAACGTGACGCGACCGTGAGGAGGAGCACAAAATTGGTTCTTCAGGATTAATATATAGATAGAAGATAGAAGATACAGTAGACGCCACTTTATAAATCCACGGTTATAAAATCCAGCCGCGGATTGTGACCAAAATGAGTTGGAACGGAATTTTACACCGAGAAATCCTCCGTTTAATAAATCCATGTGCTTGGCAGTGCGAGGTCTCAACCTAAGCTTAATGTAGTATATGCGCTGCCGCAGAGTGAAAAAAAAACCCAATAACAACAGCAACTGGTGACGGACTTCGAATCCCGCCGCCGCTCGAATCCCTCCGACCCCGAATCCCAATAGCCAAGGGAAGAAAGCGACGACCAACCCGAGCCGATGCCAACAGCGGCAGAGATGCGGACGGCACTCGCCAAATTGGACAGGGGATGCAGCTCTCAGGTTTTGCCCATCCCGATTTCCGCCACGTGACGGATTCAATAAAGGAACATTTGCGCAAAACCTTCCCTCCCAAGCAAGTGACCTTGGAGAGATTCATTTGAACAATCCCCTTGTCACCGTTTGATAAATCAATGTTTTTGTAGCATAAAGCAGTGTTTAACGACATTCGCTTTTTGTCTTATCTATCCAGTAGGAGGCTGAAAATAGGTTCTCCGCTTAATAAATCCAAACGCCGTGGTCCCATGGTGGATTTATAAAGCGGTGTCTACTGTACAATGTTTCTTGTTACATTTTTTGTGTCAAATTCACATTCTGAGGTAGTCACCATGTGCAGAAGAGGATTTTACATTGCAGACGCTATTTTCGAGGAGTGGAATTAGTAATTACACCTCTCAGCAGTAATTTTCTGACGACGGACGTAATAGCGTCAGCGAATAACCGATGATGTCATGACATCCTGACGCCTCTCAGCGGTGACGTCACACATCACCATGTAAACGAATGTAAAACGAAAAGTGTCTATTCTGCTTCAGAGTTGAAGTTTGACAATTGCCACGATGTGCGATGCACTCTTAGAGGTACCATGTTTCTTTCAGTCCAGGTCACAGCACCGAGAAAAACATGACGCGACCGCGAGGAGCACAAAATTGGTCCTTCAGGATTAATATATAGATTATTTTATCAAAGTCACAAAACCGTAATATTCGGTCATCCACCAACAATCTTAACATAATCCGACGGCTCAGCGAGTCAGGCATGCGACGATAACCTTTATTGGGATAAAAAATGACTTTTAAACACCATCTTTATCGAAAACACCGTCAGCGCGCACACGCAAAACCTTAACGTGACTCAACGACGCGTCTGCTCGAGCACACTGCATCATGGGACGACCCGTGACGCGTCGAGTGAAATATTTTTTATACAATCTTAAAACGTCTCCAAAACATCCGATTTTTACCAGAATTTCGACAACCGAGTTTTAAGCGTCCGAAGTGATCGCAAAAACCGAAGACAAAATTAAAATCGAAGTTAAAAGGAAGTCGTAACGTCGAGCGAAGCAAAAATACTCCATTTCTCCACGTGAATTTACGGAATTATGTTTGACCTCACTGTGACCTTGACCTTTGACCGATTTTGACCAAAATCTAATCAGCGCGAGCCATCACCCTCCTGAATCACGTGGTGTAATTTGACATTGGTAGCTTCTTCCGTTCTCAAGTTATCGTGCCTACAAACAAACACACAAACAAACACAAACAAACAAACAAGCAGTCATAGACTGGTACTTTCGAAATCGTCAACTTGACCTCTGACCTTGTCTCATAAAAGTTGTCTCCAGAGAAGGTAGCGACGCAAACCAGAATTTTCTATGATGATTCTGTACCAAACCATCAAAAATCGAATGTTTTGGATGTTTGACCTCACTGTGACCTTGACCTTTGACCGATTTTGACCAAAATCTAAGCAGCACTAGCCATCACCCTCCTGAATCACTTGGTGTAATTTGACATTGGTAGCTTCTTCCGTTCTCGAGTTATCGTGCCTAAAAACAAACAAACAAACAAGTAGTCATATAATAGACTGGTACTTACGAAATCGTCAACTTGACCTCTGAGCTTGTCGAATAAAAGCTGTCTCGAGAAAAGGTAGCGACGCAAACCAGAAATTTCTACGATGATTCTGTACCAAACCATCAAAAATCGAATGTTTTTGATTTTTGACCTCACCGTGACCTTAACCTTTGACCGATTTTGACCAAAATCTAATCAGCGCTAGCCACCACCCTCCTGAATCATGTGGTGTAATTTGACATTGGTAGCTTCTTCCGTTCTCGAGTTATCGTGCCTTCAAACAAACAAACTAACAAACAAACAAACAAACAAACAAACAAACAGAAACGGAAGGCATCAATATACTTACAAAATGTTTAGATTTCGTAAGTAACAAGCAGTCATAGACTGGTATTTACGAAATCGTCAACTTGACCCTTTGACCTTGTCGAATAAAAGCTGTCTCTCGAGAAGGTAGCGACGCAAACCAGAAGTTTCTATGATGATTCTGTATCAAACCATCAAAAATCGTAACGTCGACTGAAGCAAAAATCTCCATTTCTCCACGCAATTATATTATACCTTAACGTAACTCAACTACGCGTCTGCTCGAGTGCACTGCATCATGGGACGACCCGTGACGCGTCGAGTGAAATATTTTTTATACAATCTTAAAACGTCTCCAAAACATCCGATTTTTACCAGAATTTCGACAACCGAGTTTTAAGCGTCCGAAGTGATCGCAAAAACCGAAGACAAAATTAAAATCGAAGTTAAAAGGAAGTCGTAACGTCGAGCGAAGCAAAAATACTCCATTTCTCCACGTGAATTTACGGAATTATGTTTGACCTCACTGTGACCTTGACCTTTGACCGATTTTGACCAAAATCTAATCAGCGCGAGCCATCACCCTCCTGAATCACGTGGTGTAATTTGACATTGGTAGCTTCTTCCGTTCTCAAGTTATCGTGCCTACAAACAAACACACAAACAAACACAAACAAACAAACAAGCAGTCATAGACTGGTACTTTCGAAATCGTCAACTTGACCTCTGACCTTGTCTCATAAAAGTTGTCTCCAGAGAAGGTAGCGACGCAAACCAGAATTTTCTATGATGATTCTGTACCAAACCATCAAAAATCGAATGTTTTGGATGTTTGACCTCACTGTGACCTTGACCTTTGACCGATTTTGACCAAAATCTAAGCAGCACTAGCCATCACCCTCCTGAATCACTTGGTGTAATTTGACATTGGTAGCTTCTTCCGTTCTCGAGTTATCGTGCCTAAAAACAAACAAACAAACAAGTAGTCATATAATAGACTGGTACTTACGAAATCGTCAACTTGACCTCTGAGCTTGTCGAATAAAAGCTGTCTCGAGAAAAGGTAGCGACGCAAACCAGAAATTTCTACGATGATTCTGTACCAAACCATCAAAAATCGAATGTTTTTGATTTTTGACCTCACCGTGACCTTAACCTTTGACCGATTTTGACCAAAATCTAATCAGCGCTAGCCACCACCCTCCTGAATCATGTGGTGTAATTTGACATTGGTAGCTTCTTCCGTTCTCGAGTTATCGTGCCTTCAAACAAACAAACTAACAAACAAACAAACAAACAAACAAACAAACAGAAACGGAAGGCATCAATATACTTACAAAATGTTTAGATTTCGTAAGTAACAAGCAGTCATAGACTGGTATTTACGAAATCGTCAACTTGACCCTTTGACCTTGTCGAATAAAAGCTGTCTCTCGAGAAGGTAGCGACGCAAACCAGAAGTTTCTATGATGATTCTGTATCAAACCATCAAAAATCGTAACGTCGACTGAAGCAAAAATCTCCATTTCTCCACGCAATTATATTATACCTTAACGTAACTCAACTACGCGTCTGCTCGAGTGCACTGCATCATGGGACGACCCGTGACGCGTCGAGTGAAATATTTTTTATACAATCTTAAAACGTCTCCAAAACATCCGATTTTTACCAGAATTTCGACAACCGAGTTTTAAGCGTCCTAAGCGATCGCAAAAACCGAAGACAAAATTAAAATCGAAGTTAAAACGAACTCATAACGTCGAGCGAAGCAAAAATACTCCATTTCTCCACGTGAATTTACGGAATTATGTTTGACCTCACTGTGACCTTGACCTTTGACCGATTTTGACCAAAATCTAATCAGCACTAGCCATCACCCTCCTGAATCACGTGGTGTAATTTGACATTGGTAGCTTCTTCCGTTCTCAAGTTATCATGCCTACATACAAACAAACAAACAAACAAACGGAAGTCATCAATATACTTCCGAAATCTTTAGATTTCGTAAGTAACAAACAGAAACGGAAGGCATCAATATGCTTACGAAATCTTTAGATTTCGTAAGTAACAAAGAAGCAGTCATAGACTGGTACTTACGAAATCGTCAACTTGACCTCTGAGCTTGTCTAATGAAAGCTGTCTCTTGAGAAGGTAGCGACGCAAACCAGAAGTTTCTACGATGATTCTGTACCAAACCATCAAAAAATCGAATGTTTTGGATGTTTGACCTCACTGCGACCTTGACCTTTGACCGATTTTGACCAAAATCTAATCAGCACGAGCCGTCACCCTCCTGAGTCACGTGGTGTAATTTGCCATTGGTAGCTTCTTCCGTTCTCGAGTTATCTGTACCAAACCATCAAAAATCGAATATTTGACCTCACTGTTACCTTGACCTTTGACCGATTTTGACCAAAATCTAATCAGCACTAGCCATCACCCTGCTGAATCACGTGGGGTAATTTGACATTGGTAGCTTCTTCCGTTCTCGAGTTATCGTGCCTACAAACAAACAAACAAACAAACAAACAAACACACAAACAAACAAACAGAAACGGAAGTCATCAATATACTTACGAAATCTTTAGATTTCGTAAGTAACAAACAGAAACGGAAGTCATCAATATACTTACGAAATCTTTAGATTTCGGAAGTAACAAACAAACACACAAACAAACAAACAGAGGACGGAAGTCATCAATATACATACGAAATCTTTAGATTTCATAAGTAACAAACAGATAAAACAGACAGGGGTGAAAACAGTAACCTCCGTCCATCTTCGATGGCGGAGGTTAATAATGCAGGCAGACTTCCCTTTTCTCTGATTCACAGGGTGGGCACAGGACTCAATGGTGTCCGCTTTCGAGACCAGGAGGGAGACGAGAGCCAGTAACAAGCAGTGCCAGCGATGAGCAAGCCTTCAACTTGGCCACGTGGTCCCCTTTTGTCCTTATTCCTCCAGGCTATACAAAAACACAAAGTGATCCCAGCTTGGGTCAATTCCCCACGAGGCTTCTCCTCCAAGCGACGTCTCCATCCTCCTTTCCACACGAGCCTCTTTGTTCTCTCCTGGCAGACCCGGTTCTCCTCCTCGTGGACTCTCGAGCCCTAAGGAGTCACGCTCTGTCCTCTATTGTGGACTGCCGGTAGACTCTCCAATCTCTAATGGAGTTATCCTCTTCTTCCTCGGCGGAGTCTCCCTCCTGGATGTCGCCCACGAGGGTGGCCAGAATTAAAATAAATGTACATCTTTTCCTCTGGGCTCCACAGCCCACTGCACTGCCATGGCTGGCACAGAGTCAGAGAGATCTTAATCGGCTTTTTTGCACACGTGACATGTGACTCTGTGATGGGAAGTCCTCACATGGCCCCACCCATAAACAAGAGGTTTTGCATATACATAATTAATCCATCTACCCTGTCTATAAATTATATATGCTGCCTCCTCAGCGTCACATGTAACAAACGACTTACTCTGACAGATCCCTGTTGAATGGCAATCTAACCTTGAAACACAAAGACAATACCACACTTATCACAGTCGAGCGATGGATCCCTCCCCCTTTCACATAACACACACAGCTTTTCTCTGCCTTTTGGCACAATTAATTTTGTCCATCATTTTACATTTGGGTGTCTTTATTAACGGTGTGCGAGAAACAACAAAAGGGTCATAATGCGAGATAATCACACACGCGGACACAAACAATGTCTCATCTCAGCTCAAAAACCACGATTGCTCGAAATGACGCCCCAAGATAACTAAATCGGAACACAATAAGTTGCCCGCGATTGGTCAAAACCTCAATATTGAAACCGGTGATACTCAAGGGTTGACTGCATATAATGCCCACATTATTTCAACAATTTAGTGTCCTTTCAACAATGACGTGAGCATTACCTTGCACAGAGAGATCAAACGTCTCCAGCTCGCTGATAATCATCTCTTCACTGGACCGAACCTTCAGTTGACCCATCAAGGGGAAGTCAAATCGGACTGGCCGTGACTCTGTACCACTTTCACACTCCTCCAACAAATCTGTTTCCAGGTTCTCAGTCAAACCTGGTGCACCCTGCCGATGACAACACAAACTGATATTTGATCCATGGGTTCTTAACTATCCCCTTCACCTCCAATGCAATAAACACAGTAATGATGAAAATGTGAATTTATAACTTTTTCATTCTGTAATTTATTTCCTTATCAGTGCAATCTCTTATTAAGTTTGTGCTCTGCTCACTAATCAGCAGAATCAAACACAAACGATAGTAGTTTTGGACAGTTTTTGGGGGATTTGGATCAAAAAAAAAAAAAAAAACCAAACTAGAACAGCACTCTTCAACATCACGATATTGCCAGATATGCCTCCACCCACATTATTACATCATTACACATACTTGTACCAAGTTTGATTTAAATCCCTGAACCCAGATTCAAAATATTAAATAATTCTGGCTGCCAGACCATGCGTCCGGTCAGGTTTAAATATAAAGCATATATTCGCCATGACTACGAGATCATAATTGAGACGTTTCACATCGATTGATGAAGCAGTTCAAGAAAAAGAATTGTTTAAAGATTTTCGTTCAATCCAACATGGCTGTCGGACCATGTGACCTTTCAATTATTCGTGAACACCCTGGTATCTCCAAGGATTGGGAAACATGCAGGTGAGGTTTACCCTCGATATGTCAAGCCATTCTGCAGAGGATGATTTTTAAAGGTTTATTCTTCAAAAAATCATAGCTGCCAAACCATGTGACCTTATGACATCATAGGTGAAGAATTTGGTCGTGCCAATTTTTTTTTTTTTCATTCTGCCACCCCCCCCCCCCCCCCCAATACACTCCAGCCCAAGATGGCCCTCAAACATTTTCATACTGATTGGATAAAGCATTCGACGTATGCAATTATGATGTCGTAATGAAGCCACCTATGATGTCATCAAAAAATATATATCACACTTGTTTTACCTTCACATGTGCCAAATTTCAATTTTTTCCATGGTATGGTTTCGGAGACACAGAGGTCCAAAGTTTTCCCTTTTTCCAACATGGCTGCCACACCACATGACCTCTGACATAATTATCATGAAAACATTTTGCATGAATAGTCACACCTTTGGTGAAAATTTTGTGTCAATCGGAGAAGCGGTTGCAGAGAAAACAGAGAAAATTGGCATGAATGGACGTACGTATGTACGTACGTAAGAACGAACAACCTGAAAACATGCCTCCGGTGACTTCAACAGCAGAGGCATAAAAAAGGTCCAAAATCACCCTGACAAAAGTCCCAGATGAGGCCAGTTACATTTGTAGTAGAGTCGAAGCATCAATAAATCAAGAAAAATGCATATTTCACATTTGAGTAATACGAAGTGGTGACGGTGCTGGCTGCCACTTAAGAAATAGGAATTATAAAACAAGTGCATGGCACGCATACACAAACATGCAACAAGCACGCATGCATGTGACAGGAGGTGGGTTTGGGGTGGATCAATGGGGGTAGAAAAGATTATGGTTTTTGATGGGAGAAGACATGAGATGATGGTGAACAGCTGTTTTGACGACTTGGAGGTAAGAGTGGGATTGAATAGAGTGTGGGAGTTTGTTCCAGAGGTGGGGGAAAAAAAGAGTAATGAAAGAGTGAAGCTGAGCAGTGATTCTTGATTTTGGTAGTTTTACCAAAAGGGGGTTGATGGCGGATCTTGAGTGCCATGCAGAAATAATGAGGGGGGGGACCTAGAACAGACAGAGAAGGGGGTGGGGGGGGAGGGGCAAGGCCTGAGAGGAGTTGGTAGAAGAGAGAAAGACTACCGTCCTGTCAGTGGTGAGAGAGCGAGAAACCCAAAGACTCAGCTTCATCACAGGATACACCAATGATCCTAAAAGCCATGGTTTCCATGACATGAAGCTGAGTTAGGTGTGAGGCAGGTGCACCAGCCCAGAGGGGAGAGCAGTACTCCATCAGGATGCAGATGAAGGCTTTGTATATGATCAGGAGCTCAGTGTGCTAAAGCACTATGCACGACGGAGGAAGCACAGTCGGCGACTGACCTTGGATGCCAGCTCGTAAATGCGGCTTTCCCAGAAACGATCATGGCAGAGTGATACTGAAAAGCTTGAGACAGAACTTCTGCAAGAGGATTGTTGAGAAGGTAGATGGGGAGGGGGGGTTCCAGACTGTCCTTTCGGAGAGATATAGTGAGAATGTGAGATTTGTCAGGATTGAAAGACATGTTCCAAATGTTTGATGAGCTTGTGGTTTTATCAAGGCCTGCAGAGAGTGAAGAGGCTGCTGCTTGTTGATCTGAGGGATGAGAGATGGCATGCAGAGGGTGGAGTCATCAGCAAAGAGATATAGAGCATGCTCCTGAGTCGGAGAGATCATTGATGAAAACGAGAAAAAGCACTGGGCCCAGAACACTGCCTTGAGGAACTGCAGCCTGGACAGGAAATGGGGGATAAGAGAATTCCATGCATTGACTGCGACAGTGGAGGAAGTCTGCAAGCTATGATTAGAGATTGCCTTGGACACCACAAAAAGAGTTTGGTGAGCAGGGTGGGGTGCCAGACTGTATGGAAAGCTCACGATATCTAGGGAAATGGCTCTGATCTCATGCCTGGCATTAAAGACCTCCGTCCATTGTTGGGAGAGCAGACGCAGCATAAACAAGGTACAGTGATCTGGTCTGAAACCAAATTGATGATCGGAAATCAGGCCATTGGAGAAGAGGAATGGAGATTTAATGTCTGAAGTGATGATGGATTCCATAACCTTGCTGATGATTGGGAGCAAGCTGATTGGTCTGTAGTTGCAGGGATCTGTTTTTGCACCTTTTTTGTGCAGGGCAGTAATGTTTGCTAATTTCCAAGCAGATGGCAGATGACCTTGAGCAAATGAGAGGGTGAAAATAACAGAGAGAAGGTGAGCAAGAGCAGAGGAGCAGGTTTTTAGGACACGTGGGCTGATGTCGTCTGGACCGGTTGCAGAATCTGAGTCGAGGTTTGACAGAAAGCTCTCCACCTTGTCAGGAGAAAAGGACACATACTCCAGGGACAGCTGGGTGTGACTGGGTAAGGTGGGTGGAGAAAGCGATGGGTTTGGGACACAAGATTTAGAAGCAAACACAGAGTTGACATTTCGCCTTTTCATGTGCAGTGTCTGTTGTGCAGCCATTTGAGTTGAGGTAAGGGAAGGGAAGGAGGGGGAACAAACATTAGAAACAGACTTAACCAGATTCCACCAGGATTTGGAGGGGGGAGACAGGTTTGAGAGCTCAGACTTGAGATTAGAAAGATGTTTTTTCCTGGCTTTCCTGAGAGTAGACACACTTGTTCCGAACTTTGTGGAAGGAACTGCGATTGTCTTCAGTTGGATTTGCCTTGCATGAGGTGAAGGCAAGTTGGTTCAGGACAACTGCCATGCCACAAGCTTCAGTGTACCATGGGTGGGAGGAAGGGTAGGACAACTGAAGACGAGAGGGGATAAATCTGTGCATGAGAGAGAGCAAGTTTCTTTGAAAGAATTCCCAGGACGAGTTGATGTCAGAAGAAGTAGAGATGGAAGACCAGTCTAGAAGTTTGTTTGCTGTTTGAAGCCCCTGCCAGTCGGCCTGAGTGAAATTCCAGACTGGACGGCGCTGAGGTGGTTCTCGAATAACAGCTAAAGAGATGTCTACTTTGACAAGCGACTGGAGCGATTGGAGCAATTGGAGCGATTGAAGTGGTTGTCAGATGAAGCGATTGGAGCGGAGGAAGAACAGCAGATATTTTCAGGGAAATTGGTCAAAACCAAATCCAGAAGAGATGGAGTACCATTGACTGAGATCCAGGTGGGGAGGTTGACAGATTGTGTCAGTCCCAATGAGTCACAGAAATCCTTTCCGAAAGTGCCATGGCAGGTGAGAGAGGTACCCACACCCAGCCAACTGGCATGATGACAATGGAAGTCACCACATATGAGGAATAGAGAGTTGGGCGACTATTGCTGCATACAGAAAATGCTAATCTGGTGAATTAAAAAAAAAATCCCCAATAAAAGCCAGTTTTTGAAGATTTCCATCTCTACAAATATTGAAGTGCACATTGATGATTTGTGTAGTTTGATCAAAGATGGGCCAATGGAGGGTGACTGACGGATCTATCCCTGAAGAGTGATCTGATGGCTTCTTGTTCTTCTGACATAGCAAGATCATGTAATTGGAACTTCTTTGTGCTTTTGCTATGCTTGGAGAGATACAAATTTTTTGTTTTGCTTATTTTAACTTTGGCTGGTTGAGGTTCTAACCTTGCTCATCAAGATGAGGAACAAGACAGCATCTTTTTTATTATATTTTATTACATATGCAAATATTATGCCTGGTGTTGGCTTAATGGTTTGGGTGGCGGGCTTGGGATCCGAAGGTCTTGAGTTAAAATCCCGACCCTCCATTGAATTAACACCAGGTGGGGTTGACTCAGCCTTTCATCCTTCCGAGGTCGGCAAAATGAGTACCAGCTTGCTGGGATGATTGAGCCCTACAAGTATCCTGCGTCGGAGTGCCAACCAATCCAGGATTGTGCCCAATAGCCCAGGAGACTGCTTCGGCAACACCAACGCTCTGTCGAGAGTATGGTCCTAATGGTGGATGGATATGCAAATATTGTGGGATCTTTTTTGTTTGGTTGGTTGTTTTCACAGGACACTTCTCTAGCTTTAACACAAACCACACTGGTATCCCTGCACTAGAAAGGCTTGTGGATGCAACAGCCTCTTCAAAGATATTTTGTTTCGAGCTTTCTCAAACTGAACAGATGGGATATGCTTGGCAGACATCTGTCAATCGTTAGTAATTTGACCCGACGGTGCTCTAATAACTCCATAATTTAAAGCACATCTGCATGGCCATTTCACATTAGGATCTGCACAGCTCTGATAAAATGCCCTATTCTCTGCAAGACTATGACAGAAAGCACTGGTCATAAGTTACTAAAGGCAACCCATGATCCTGTATACAAACACGCACAATAACTGGTAATACAGGCAAAAATAATTCACACAATGGAGAGTAGCCTCTCTCAACACGGGACTTTCAAAATTACGTCATTGCCCCACAATGCATCGGCACGCAAGCGTAGAACCAGCAATAGCGATCGGTGCACACTATAATCGTGCATATGAAGCATCACAATTTCTATGTAGGTCTATGCGTATCAAATGTATTGTGTGAATATGTATGTCTTCAATGCAATGATCCATCATTGATTCCACTAACTACTATGGAGCACTGAGCTCAGACACATATTCAATGTATTGTGTGAATTGTGATATAATTATAGTGCAGTTCCCAAGGATGTAGTGATATCGAATGAAGCTTAGAACTGCTGAAGGGGGGGGGGGGAAGAAGGGAAAAGAACCTTCACAAGCCCTTAAGTAATTAGCTCTTGTATTCAAAAAAAATCCTCTCATGACACCCCTCCCCCCCCCCCCCCCCAAAAAAAAAGCAGAGGTAGATGTGACCTACAAGTTAATAATTAGAGAAACGAATGTTCCCACATTCAGTGACGAGAACGGTGCTCGGTAGAGTGCATACCTCTGCCAGGCTGAACAGTTTAGGCTATGTTTTGTATCCCTGAACAGTTTACCTAAACCAGAATCTCATCGACGTGTTCTTGTCACCTTTCCAAATCATCCACCAAGTTTTGTCCGAATCCGTCCAAAACCTTTTGAGATATCGTGCTTTGTATGTCATTTTGGCCCTAACTCTCAATGGTGAAGAATCACTTTAAAATTTCAGTATCCGGATCCGGATTCAGATGTTCACCAAAATCGAATATATTTGTTCCCGTCATAAAGCCAACCTGTTCACCAAGTCTCGTCAGAATCAGTCCATAACTTTTTGAGATATCCTGCTCACAAACAGAGACAGACAGACAGACAAACAGGGGTGAACACTGAACACCCAACCTTCGTCCACCTTCGGTGGTGGAGGTCATAAAAGGATTATGGCAAATTAAAAAAAAACTCTAACCCTTTGAGGATTTGTGGGCTGCCCCAAATAAACTTCTTCAGTTCCTGGCAAGTAATGGAAATACAACAACGATCCCTCCCGTCACCGTCGGCAATGCATGAGAGCGATCCGCCATTGGCGTTGCTCGACTTAGCCAGCAGTGAAGCATTGCCAAGTTCAATTGCTATTCAGCAAGTGGACCAGACATTTGCACTATTTCTTTGCTGGCTTGAAGTTTGTTTGGAGTACGTTTAACTTGATGCGGTTTTATATCGACGAGACTCCAATCATTCCACGGGAATAGTTCTGGATTCCGGTGCTTCCAAGACAGAGTTTTCTTCCCACTTCCAATCCCGGTCGAGTGCAACAAAGTGAGTGGTGCACATCCTCAAGTTGTGGCTGGGCCGCCAATCATCGGGACACCTCAGTCTCCTTATTCACTGCAGCCGCTCGTTGGTATTAACAGGAAATGGTAGGAACGTGACGCCTCTCGTTCATGGATATTGGTGACATTTCCTGTATTTTTACGAGTACGATTTACATCCAGGAACACAACGATCATGGTTCACTGGTTTGGAATTGCCCTTAGATTGACTCTTCCATTTTGCGAATTGTGTTAAAAAGACGATTTGATTTCACCCTTCAAATGGCAGGTTCAAAGTGCTCTGATCAGCGGAAGTGAGTCAATGAAAGCGAGCGCACGGTGCATGCGTGAAAAGCATCGATGGGCGTTTGAGAAATTTTGAAAGTCCAGTATTGGCCAACTCCTTCAAAGCAAGCAAATTAAATATACTGGAAAACATACTCCTGGATCACGTGGGAGGTAAATGATTGTACTTGTGTCTCTGATTTCGCTTCACCTAACGATCACATTAAAAATGAAGTTTTTTTTTTTCTCTCTCAAAGATGAAACCTGTAAGAGAAAGGTCATCAAAATACAAAGCATCACCTGATCATCACTCCATTTGTTACCGCGATCATCCACCAATGGTACGACCCTTACGTCTTCACGAGTTCCAATTGCCTTTGAAGCCGATTCTCTCGATTCCATGACGGTCTCTGTGGTATTTTCCAGCTGACCAAGAAAGAACCGTGCTGGCTCCCCCTTCTTGCCATCCGTCTGCTCAATTCAAGAGGACAAAAATAATAATAATACAACTGTTTGTAGCACTGCATCTGGCAAAATACTGCAACAGATCTGATCTTGGGGGTAAAAAAAATTGGGCATATTTAAAAATCGGTATTTTATCGTACGCATTAGCAGAAGCGTAATGCAATTCCTGTAGTTAATAAAAAGGGTGTTCAGCGTGTGCTTAGAAAGATGTAGTCTCCCCTCAACCAAGGGTCTGCATCCAAACCCCACCTCCCCCCACCCTCCCAACAATCTGAAGTTTTCCCCATTGGACATCTGCGTTCATGGATTTTTCCATCCCAAGCATTAATCAGCGTGGCCCATGGCAGCAATGGAAAAGTGAGCGAAAGATCAGACAGGGCAAGAGACAAGACCATTATATATGGAAATCTGGCAGCCTCAAGGCTTGGAGTGTGAATTTCCCCGGCTTGCAAGCCAATCGGCAACATTCACCATTTAAAAATAATACTTACATTTAAGGTCTCGAAATGGCTTACCTTCAAAATAATATTGTGGTGTGTTGGAGATTCCGACTCTGTCCAATCAAAACCGACGAGACCACTAACCCTTGATCCATCTCCAAACTCTTCCAAATCTATGACAGCAAAAAAAAAAAATTTAAAGTAAAATAAACATTGTTGATGCTATTTAAAGCAATGTTTCAGAAAATAATTGCAAGAGCTAAAAGACTTTTTACCAAATGCTTGCTGTTGTCCAACTGGGGGAAGGTCAAGTGAACTGTCAGATAGTACGTGCTGGAGGTCAGCCACTGAGCTTGCTGCTCGGAGCCCAGATGATGTCAAAGAGCCAGCTTCATCCCAGTCATCCCGGACATTTATGCCCCCTGGTGGTGGCAGCTCCAGAGAGCGTACCGATGAGCTGTCATCCCGAGGAAAGTTATTTCGGCGCAGTCCTGAAGCTGCCCGTACGGGTGCCGAAGCCACTGATAAACCATCATCAGAGTCGTCTCGTGAGGTTCCAGCGTTTTCTGCAGTCGGCAACTCCAGTGAGTGCACGGACAGACAGTCATCCCGGGAAGTTGAGATGAAGTGAGAGGCCAGAGGTATTACAGGAGGCTTCATCAAAACATCTGCAGGGCCCTGAAATTTATGGACAGGCAAGGTCAATGCATGAAGGTGTCATTGTCATACTTCAGGAAATGCATCAATCAGCCATTCAATGCTGCAGGTTTCATGTCACCCGATAGTTTAACGAATGGATGCAGAGGATTTCCTGCATCTACCTTTCCTTATATTAACTTCCCTCAATGGCATCCAATCATCACTTCTTCCAGTGGAGGCTGGAGTGCCTCAAAAAGCGGCGTCTAAGGCCGAGTTTTGTTGCTCCTATCTAAAACACAAATGACCTTTTAGATTCCATCAAAAACATCATTTTCCTCTTTGCAAGTGATCCCACACTCCACAGTATGCCACAAGATACTCCATCACAAAAACACTTGTCATATTCGATTACAATGAACTCAATCTAAAGACGAAAATACAGCTCATAAATCTTGTTATCCCATGCATTGTTACTCAATATTGTAACATTATTTGCTCTTGGGGGAACAAGACATTGCAAGAGATGTAACAAAAAAAGAATATCTGCAGGTACCTGAGAGTCAATGAGATTGGTCCCAGGTGTCATTTATATGCAAGTGCTTATATGCTTCTTTGTCTTTGTTCGTACGCAGCACAAGGCTGTGGGGTAGCATAATTGGCCGAGGGCTGTGCCACTGATGCAATGCCCTCTGCTGGTTTGGGCAAGAAATTGTAATTTGTTCATGGTGCCAGCGAAAGGTCACCAACTCTTTGCGAAGGACACTGTGGGATATTTAACATCTACCAACGAATGTTGGCAGACGGGACGCCCGTTTAACGTCCATCCGAGAGACGGCGCGCACATTGACGAATCACCCTGCCTGTGAAACACTGGGATGACAGTTTTATAGCTGAGTCTGGAATTGAAACCTGGCTAGATAGCTTAGAGGTGAGTGTGCATACCTCTAGGCCATCCTATAAGCCTGCTTGTAAGCTGATGACTTAAGAGTGAATGCTGAAAAAGTGAAACAGAAGCAAAAGGGATGTATATATGGTGTCCCAAAAAAATATACAACTTTTAAAATGCTTCGTTTGATCCTAAAAAAGCAGTAATTTTGTCACTAATGCTTCATTTCTTGTTGCAGAGACCCTGAAGTTTATTTTGATACCAAGCAAGCACCAGAAAAATGCCAAGACTGACAGTACAACAACGGACGAAAATTGTTGAACTTTGGCACCAGACGAAAAGTGTCATACAGGTGCAACGTCTTTACTCGAGACATTTCGGTATCCACTTGCGCCATGCACCAAACTTTCGGAAAATAAAGTGCACCATCGCAAAGTTTACCAATGTGGGAACCATCTGTGACCTTCACAAGGGTCACAGTGGTCGGAAGAGGACAGGTCGTAGTGAAGAAAATGTGGAAATGGTGAGACAGGCGGTCGTTCAGAGTCCAAAAAAAATCGATTTGACGACTTTCTGCCGAGACAAAAATTCATAAGAGGATCCTTCAGAGGATCCTTCGTCAAGACATTCATGCCTTTCCGTACAAAATTCAAACGGAAACGGTGCTTACTGATCAACAGAAACACAAACGACTAGACTTTGCAAATTGGTTCTCAGGAAAGTTGGAGGAAGATGCAGACCTCCTCAAAAAACTTCACATGACAAAGGAATGCCATGCTCACTTGTCCAGGGAGGTAAACAAGCAAAACTTTCGGTACTGGGGAACTGAAAATCCTGGTAATGCATCAACTGAACTGGTGCCTCGATCTGTTCTCAAAGTCACCATGTGGGAGGCGGTTGGTTGGTATGGGGTAATTGGTCCATACTTCTTTGAAGATGATCAGGGACGCACTTGCACGGTAAACCAGAGGAACTATCACGAAATGATTCAGGAATTCTATCTGCCTGAGCTACGTACTCAGGCCCATAGGAGAAACAACCTGATCCAGATGAGAACCCAGTGGTTCCAGCAGGATGGGGCACCGCCCCGTACAGCCAGGGGAACAAGGCGTTTTCTCAACCAACATTTTGAGGGCCGCTTTATCTCCCTCTACGAAGACGTTGAGTGGCCACCATATTCCCCTGACCTTACTCCTCCAGACTTCTTCTTGTGGGGGTATCTCAAGGACAAGATCTATGGAAACCCTCGGCCTCAGACTCTTGATCAGCTGAAGGAAAACATCCACCGAGAAATCCAGAACATTACTCAGGAAACGTTTCCCAAAGTGATGGAGAACATGACAACGCGTTTGCAGGCAGTGATCGGACAACGTGGAGCCTACGTCGAACATGTGGTGTAAAAGAAAATGACGATTCTATACCAAAATTTAAATTTTGGTGGCAATTTTGACATTGGTGCAATAAACTTCAACCTTTCAGCTTTCTATCCAGCCATATATCTTTTTGAAAAATATATGTTATGACCATCCTCTTTGCAGATGAAAAGTTGTATATTTTTTGGGACACCCTGTATTATACAGATGGTGTCACAAGAGGTTCGGTGGTATCACGAGAAATTTGGAAACAAAAGCTGGGATTTTCAGATGAAATCGAAGTGAAGATCAATCATTTCAAGATACAGAACAAAAATAAATGCTCCCGAGCTCAGAATTATATTTAGAAAAGGTCAAAAGTTTCTGTTGCCTTGGCGATGTGGTGGAGGCATCAGGCGGAGCAGAATTAATTGTTCGATCATGCATAAAGTCAGCATGGAATGAATGGATATACAACTTGGTAGGTGGTATAATGAAGAACAGAAACATTCCATTATCTGTGAAAGTTAAGTTTTTAAGCTTGTATCAGGTATTGATGTATGGAAACGAAACACGGCCAATGCGGATCAAAGATGTAAAAAGAATGGAAAGAACAGACATGAGAATTGAGACTGATATGATGGATGAATAGATCGACTCTGAAAGAAAGGACTGTGAGCTCAGAAATCAGGAAGAAAAGAGCATGAAATCCCCCCTGATGAAGAGAATAAGAAAAAATACGAGTGAAGAAGAACTTTGGAAGAGAAGACTTGATTCGGTATGGTCACGTGTAACAAAGGTCAGAAAATGAAGTTGGAAAGAAAGCTTTTTAAAGTCTGAGGTCGAAGGAAGAAAGCTGAGAAGATGTCTGAAAAAGACATGGATAGAGATCTTTAATAAAGACATGGAATGCTTGGGTTTGTACGAAAATGACGCGATGGATAGATCTGCATGGAGGAATGCCATCATTCGACCAACCTCCTAAAAAAGGGGAAAATGGCCGTAAAACGATTGTGTGCACGTGCGTGTGCATGAACAAGGCAATGTGGGCCACCATGTCAAACACAACTGGCAAATTAAAATTTTCCTATAATATGAGGGTTGTTTGGGAAAAATAAAAATTAAAGTCCCTCCATTGATCAATCAATAAAACAAACCAAAAACTAGAACAGCACTCTTCAACGTCACGATGTCCACCGATATGCCTCTGCACACATCATTACACCATTATACATTCTTGTACCAAGTTTGCTTTAAATCCCTACAGTTGTTTCCAAGTATCACATTTTTACCTGACATGCCCTCTGACCTTTGACCTCTTGACCCCATAATCTGATCCGTTTATCTTTACATCATGATACATACTTGTACCAAGTTTGATTCGGATCCCTTGAGTCGTTCAACTACATCATATGAAAAAGTATCGTACTACCGACTATGCGATTTTGACAATATTGTGGGATTATCAATAAAGATTTTGAAATTACATCATGCCGCTAGCTATTTAATTTATGATTAGTATCCACATAAGCTACGAAAATGTCTGAAATTCAAAATTGGATGAAGAAGGGCACCAGACAAAGCCAAATGCATGGGAGATGTCCAGTGAGATATTGCTGACCTCTTGTTAAAGATCAAGGGCATCCATCTACTTACTGCTCACATGCAAGCAGCAGCGTGTATAAGGTGCAATGACCCGGACAGAAGCCAAAGTCTTAAGGTCTGCTGCAATTACATTCCATTACGTCGCTTACGATGGCGAGTATGCCGACTGGTGTATCGTTAAAAGGGCCATTTTAGCATCATTCTTATAAAATTGGGGAAACATTGGTGATTTTCCACGAGGCAGGAAAGTGGCCCTTGGAAAAAGGCCTTGAAAAGAGAAGTAGTAGTCGACAAAAGAGATGAACAGTTTGAGCATTAGTGCACCAATTCTGTCAGCACCAGTAGCGACAAAGGAACTGAGACGAGCTCGGAATTTCTCCACCGTGGCAGGAGGGATGTTCACGTGCTGGTGCTTGTTTTCAATAAGTATGTGTGGAATGGGCACAGAAGAGAGGGGTGAAGGACCTTGGGCTTTTACGTAGAAACAGAGATAAAGCAGTTCGCATTGCCTTTGAATGAGCATTGTCTATCAAGAGCAAAGGTAGTGGGGTAGGGGGGAAGGGGTGGGTGAGGAGGATGCGTAGTAAAATGAAGGGAGTAGTGGAGTTGGTGGCCCAGGCAACAGGAGTGCAGACATGGGTGGTTGCGGTGGTAGGGCTGGGTTGGTTGGAGGTGTGGGAGGAGAGAACAGAGGAGACAGGCAGGAATGGGTTGGCTGTTGAGATTCATTGATTTAGTGTGCAGAAAGTGGAAGCTTCGGTTAGTATAATCTGTTGAGGGCACGACTGTGTCGGTGATGCAGTGCCCCTTGTAGGTTAGAGCATGAATTTGGAATTTGGCCAGGGTGCTGGTGATAGCTCGCCTATAGACAGAGAGCTGATGAGTAGCGAGTATGGTTGGATGTTGGAAAGGATATATTTATAAAGAAAGCCATTACCTTTTGCAGCCTCAATCAATTATTGTCATATAGAACTTCTATTTCTAATTATTCTTCCTCTTCTGTACGCAGCACAAGCCTGCAGGGTAGCATCATTGGCTGAAGACCGGCTGTGCCGCTGATGCAGTGCCCTCTGTAGGTTAGAGCAGAAATTTCGAATTTGTTCAGGGTGCTGGCGATGGTTTGCCTACACTTTGCGAAGGACACCACGGGATCTTTAACGTCCAACTAATGCGGCATATGGGATGCACAGTTTAACGTCTCGAGGGATGGCACACACGATGATGAATCATTCTCCCTGCAAAACACCAGGATGACAGTTTATAGCAGGGTCGAGATCCAAACTCAGGTGAGACGGCTTTAAGGTGGGCGCGTGTACCTCTCGGCTATTGTACCAGCCTTGGCGTTGAGAGACGACAATGAATGAGTGCGTCTGCATTTGAAAAAAACTTTCCATGTCATGATACCGAAATTGATAATGCGGCCACACACATCACTATTGGGGTGAAAAGCAGTGTTGCCAAGGGCTTTTTGGTTCACGAGTCAGGAAGTGGCCACTATATTCGTTATGGGTGTCTGTCTGTCTGTCTGTCTGTCTGTCTGTCCCGAGCAAAGCTCCGTGGGTTTTGATCCGATCCTGATAAAATTTGGGTGGGAGGTTTATATCATGATCTAGTGTGTTTTCCTGAGAATGGGAATGCTGCACCCATTATGGGTGGAGCCACACCCAAAAAACGTGTTTTTAGGGGGTAGTTGGTTTCAAGTTACATCTTCTCCGAGGGGGTTTGTCGAATCTGGCAGAGGTTTCGGTATTTGGTTAGCCCAATGGCACCCGCATAGCCCCACGGAGCTCGATTTTTCATTTTCGTCCCAAGGTCAAGGTCACAAGGTCACGAACTTAGAAAATTGCGAATTTTGACATAAAAATCATACGACCGCCCAAACTTTGAGAGCTAGGATGACAATATTTTATGCATAATCTTGAGGTCATTCAGCACCTAAAGTCTTGAAACCATTTTGCTCTATCTCGAACACCTTGCCTGTGGCGCCCCCTTCATGTTTGTTTTTACGCTGATTTCATCAAAGTATGGATAATCTGAGGAGTGCGAAATGCCATATAGCCGATATGACATATATTGTTCCTAGAATGTTCCAGAGGAAGTTTTGCACCAAAGGTCATAATCCTTGACCTTTGACCTTTAAAGTTTACAAAGGTCAAATTTTCAAAGTTGTGGGAATCAAACTGGGTTTTCGAGCTTCTTCGACGAACTAACTCCATTAAGCTATAGCACGTATCCTGTTTCCTTATTTTAATGTCCACAACATTGTTTTGTGACCTTTAAAGGTTATGCAAAGGTCAAATTTTGAAAGTTGTTGAACGAAACCAGGTTTTCAACATTTTGCAGCTAATCACCTGTCACTCGTACCACATCATGTTGATCATTTTTATAACTTGGTCAAAAATTATCACATTGTCTCATCCTTGACTTCTGAAACAATCTACATCGTCAAATACCGCTCGTGAACCATCGCAGTTTCCAGACATGTACGAAAGCCACGGTGTACCTGTGTGGTCCATCAATTTGAAGGGACCCTTTTACTACCCAGGAAGGGAGAAAAAGGAAACAGAAGCAAGAATGGTGGGGATGGGAGGGAGGAGTTGGGAGGAGACAAATAAACAGCAGAGGGATTCACCAGAGCTCATGCGAAGAGACAGCACAAACACAGTCACATTCGTGAGAGAATGAATGAGGAGCAATTGTGAGACAAAAGTAATGAAAATATGAGTTTTTGTTTAACGAGCACAGAGTTTAATAGGATGAGGAAGGTGATCGAAATGGGAAGATAGGCTGGGGAGACGGAGTGATTCAGGAAGATGGCAAGAGGAGACTATTATGCACTGAAATTTGTTTTTTTAAATCGCTTTATTTGAAAGGGGTAAAAGAAAAAATTTAAAGGAAAGTCAGCGGAAAGATAAAAGGTGTTTTGATGTTTACAATGAGCAATGTAATGGAATGTTTAAATGAACAATATTGGGGTGCAGGAGAAGACTGGAGCACAAAGAAGGAGATGGAAGAACAAAACAAAATGAGAGAGTTCATAGACTGCTAAACTCAGAGGCAAAGAGCCAGAGCCAAAATTTCGGATAAACTACAGGTTCATTTTCCGATTCGTGTTTAAAATATAACATTCAATTGAAAATCAACTTCTTCCTTGATCATTAACTGAGGTTTGTAGACAGACCGACATGAATCAATTGCTTAACCTCGCTTTTCGCTTCGCATGCGGGTGGGGAACAATGGAGAAACGAATCGAGCCCTAAGAGTGGCAGCATCATTAGAAACATGAACCACAAACATAAACAGGGATACAAAGACATACATAGAGCAGTTCTGTTCTGTTCTTGCGTATGACAGCTTGGCTGCCGGGTAGCTATCATTTCTTGGAAGCACGGCTGTACCACTGACGCTGTGATCCTCTACCAGTACACTGGTACTCATTTTGCTGACCCCACCTGGTGTTGAATCAGCAGCCAACGAAGCTCAAACTCAGGACCTTAAGATCCTAAGTCAGCCACCAGAACCACTAAGCCAATACCAGGCCAATCGAGCAGATAACTCTCAGGGGACAGTTGAAGACAGTAACGCTGAAGAATTGTGAAGAAAAAACAAACAAACGGTTAAAGAGGACAGGCACTCAATAACGTGAACAATAAAACTCAGTTTTGCAGGAGTGAAGCGGGTCCACATCCGAAGGCCGTTCACCGGAAATTGAACCAAATACAGTACCACTAAATGACTCACAAAGGACGTGCACTGACTGGTTGGACCATTGCAAAAAGTTATTAAGCTAAGAACCATAGGAGGAAGATAAATTATTTTGAGGACTTTATCCGATTGCTACCCCCTCCCCTCCCTTTCTGCCCTTAATATTAAATACAAAACAAAGATTGATGAAAGGAGTGTACCGTATTGTATAACAATAAAGTATGAATGAAGTGTGTACATCTACGTTTCTGTTCCCAAATCACGGTTGTGGGGCCGTTTTAATGTATGAACTGTTTTTAATGTTTAAATTGAACAAATTATTCTCAGGCATAAATAAATAAATACACTCTCCCACTTGCGTGAGATGGTTTATTACCTGGGCTTTCGATAATTCGGATTACTCCGAAATAGATAGATGCACATCTTTCCAAATAATGAAGAACCCAAAAGCATGACCAATTATTTGAATCTCCATGTTCAACGCACGTTCGTCTTAGGCTTACAGGTATGAACCCGAAGCTGGGGCCAACAGGCGTGAACCTCAGGAGTAACGCAAGTTGCCGAGGACTCGCAAAGGTGAATCGGCCGGGTGCATGACCAACCATGACGTCTTTATCAATACAAAGAACGTCAATGCAGGAGGAGGCCATTTGGCTCATCAAGTCTGAGCAATCATGCCAACATCTTCACGCTCCCGCATTTCCACAAATTCCAAACACCTCTCCAACTCAATTATAAAACGTTCCAATGTCTTTGTCACTACCCTTACTGGGAGACCATTCTATGTATTCACTATTCTCTGAGCGAAAGACACCTGCCTCACGACCGTCATAAATCTCCTCTTCTTTACCCTGAAAAGGTGGCTCCTGCTCCTATCGCCGTTCAGTCGATTAATTACTTACTTATCCTCATCGTGTCTTTCAACACATAATGGCTTCAATAGCAAGACAAAACAAATAAATAAATCCGAGATCAATTTTGATAAATTAAAAATATTTAACACATATGCACACAAGGGTGAGGTGGTGCCTACATGTTGAGGAGACCATATGCAGTGTCATCCAAGATGTTGCAGAAGTGTTGTCGGCGTTATTGATGAGCATTCACATTCAGCGAGAAAGTTATCTGTGATTCAAATCCTCATTTGCTTATGAAACAAGAAAATCCAGCAATATTTGTTAAATTCCAGTTATGTAAAAAGAAAGAATCACAAACAGATGAATCTTTCAGGTGCTTGCAAAATTCCAAAAAAGCAAAAAAAAGCAAAAATATTTGCTCGAACTAAAAACGAGGTTAACCCGACCGAAATGACTCGGCATTGCTTTCTGAAACCAAAATCACCTGTAAATCTGGAAAAGTGACGTCGTTCTCTTCCTTGTAAAATATATGTCGTGACTTTGATGCATGGTCCACCGGTGCCTGCGGCTTCAGTCCAGCATGACCTTCTGGGATGAGAAGCAAACGAACGATTAGGAACGTGACATTTCTACAATCAAAAACCATTATTGAAAGCAATGGGAACGTTGCACAAAAAAATAAGAGAAATTGGTGAACAGCTGTTGTTCTGCAGCTAATGTCATTATTCAACACTTTCATATTTTCTTGGAGCAATAACCTTCAGAAAATGATGATGATGATAAAAGCTCTCAAGTATGGGGGAATGGGGGGAAACAAATGTCTAATAAACCAAATTGCAAAGTTTTCTAAAAAATAAATGTAGATTTGACTTCTCTCCCCCTTTGCCTTTTAGTGTAGTCGATAGTAGAAAAATCGTGCAAATTATGATACAAGCATCAAATTTGGCATTTCTGTTCTGCAGGGCTTTCTGATCAAATCTGCCCGATTGGCCATTTGAAAATCCAAATTTTGAAAAAAAAAAATAATAATAATGTGAAGTCACAGCTAGCTGAAATTCGTGAAGCGCAAGTGAACATCCCAGACAGAAAACCAAGGGTAGATGCAGTCATCATTGATGGCTTAGCACTTATCAATGCCCTACCTCCACGCACTTCAAAGATATTTGATGACTATGCTAAAGAAGACATCATCCCAAAGGTGGAATCTTATGGTGCCAGGTACGAGACGGTGGACGTAGTGTTTGATGTGGACAAGAAGTCAAGTCTGAAGTCCGAGGCAAGGTCGAAAAGGGGGCAAGGAATCAGAAGAAGTGACAGGAACCAGTCAGACCCCAAGTAACTGGAGAAGCTTTCTTCGAGATGACAGCAACAAGACCGAGCTGTTTCACTTCCTTCTGGAAAAGATGTGTGAAGCACAGACGACAAGCACAGTCATTGTCACAAAAGGAGAAGATGCCATTAGCAATACAAGGAAGTCACTGGATGCCGTGTCTCCATGTTGTCATGAAGAAGCTGACACTCGAATATTTGTCCACGCCAGGGATGTAACGACGGATGGTAGCAAGTCCATTATCATTTAGGCTAATGACATGGACGTACTAGTCATAGCAATATCTGTACTGCCATCCTTACAGGAACTAGGTCTTGAGAACATGTGGATTGCCTTTGGCCAAGGAGCCAAGGCACGATGGATTCCAGTCCATGAGGTAGTTTCTACAATAGGCCCTGAGAAAGCTTGAGGGATCCCATACTTCCATGCGTTCACTGGATGTGACGTCGTGTCTGCCTTACGCGGTAAAGGGAAGAAAACTGCATGGCAGACTTGGAACGTCTTTGATGATGTTTCTGAAACACTCACCAATCTCAGCCAGCATCCAACATTGATTCGTTATCTTGACTTTTTTAAAGTTTTTTTTTTTTTTTCAAATTTTTCAAAATTTGGATTTTCAAATGGCCAATCGGGCAGATTTGATTAGAATCCCCTGAAGAACAAATGTGCCAAATTTGATGCTTGTATCATCATTTGCACGATTCCTCTCAAAAATTGCTGTTATCTGCCCCACTATTTCAAAAGTTAGCCTATATTTAAGAATGTACAAACAATATGTTTCAGAGACATCCAGAAGGTTTTAGGGTAACATTTCCAATTTCCATCATAAACTACAAGTGTGTGTGTGTGTGTGTGTGTGTGTGTGTGTGTGTGTGTGTGTGTGTGTGTGTGTGTGTGTGTGTGTGTGCGTGTGTGCGTGTGTGCGTGTGTGTCTATGCACTCGAAACCGCTGGAAGGAAGGAGTTGAAAACTGATGCTTGCACTTGAGGTGTGCACAGGAAGGTTATACGGAGTTCAAAATAATAATAATAAATAAAAAACAACAATCCATAATCCTGGGGTTCAGGGTGGGGGGAAGACTCCCAATTCTCTGTGTGTAAATATGTATGGCATGGTGCCACTTCCTCAGGCACAGGCACGATCAAGGGGCTGGCATAGGCCTCATTGTGAATGCGCAGGTAGTGGATAAAAAAATGGAAACACCAATGTAAAGTCCCTTGATATGGCGTTTGGCTTCCATGTGTGGTCAACATGGCCTGTATGCGCTGTGGAATAGAGTCCATCAGTGTCTGGAATTCCACAGGAGTGATGCAGCACCATTCTTCCACGAGAAATCGATCAACTAACACCTGTTTGGAGTTGGAAAACGCTGTCTCAGGCGTCATTCCAAAATATCCCAAAAAACGCTAGATTGGGTTCAGATCGGGTGACTGAGAAAGCCATGACATACGGATAACATCAGTGTCATGTTCATCAAACCTGCAACGTGAAAATCAAACCTGAAATGCTGCACCATGGGATGAAGATCACCCAGTACCATAAAAGTAGCGATTGGCATTGACCTTGCCTTCTAAAGGAATGACTGCACCCAAACCATGCCAAGAAAATGCACCCCACATTAAAGAACCACCTTAACCCTTCACTGTTGGAACCAAATACTCAGGGTTGTTTTTTTAGGTTGGTGCCACATGTGCACTCATCTGTTTGTCAAGAAGATGGCGAAGGATGATTCATCTGAACATATCACATTTCTCCACGACTCGGTAGTCCATTGTCTGTGCTCTTTGCACCACTGGACTCACAAAAACATGCATTGCCAGGTGTGATGAGAGGTTTGTGCAATGAAACCCAACTATGGTATCCGCTCTGTGGAGTTCTCAGCAGACTGTTTTTAGCAGCGTCTCGCGTAGCGAACGCTGCTCATAGAGAGCTCGGCGTTGTTGTTGTTGTTGTTGTTGTTGTTGTTCTTCTTCTTGTGAAGGCAAAAGCTTAACCTCTAGGACTCGGCTCTTGTATATACAAGATCCGGATATCCTTAAATACTAAGCACATGTACACATCCTCGCATTGACGGTGCCTTTTGAAAGCGGCTATCATGAACTTTTAAATATATTCGGACATTTGCTTTAAAGTTTCGAAAAGTTCACGTTACTATTTAAAGATTATTCCATTTATCGTATTGTAATTTCGTAAATAAACTATTTATTTCGTAAATACGTAAATACATTATGACGGGTCTCGCTATTGGCTTAATCAAGGCACGTGACGAAATATCGGAAGTTGTTGTTTTTTTGTTTTTTTTAGTCGACAAAACCTTTAGGACGCTGCTCTTGGACACATTTGTCCTTGGTGATGAAACTGGCTGCTCGCGCCCCAGATTGAGATTTAGTCACGTGATCTGCAGTTGCTCACCTGCTTTGCCTTTCACTTCAAATTATTGCATGGATATCATGATCCCAGAGTATGCGCTTCCACCCACTATTGCCCTTTGCTGATGATGTCTTTCCCTCAAAGTTCCATGTTGACCTCACCTTAGACACTGTTGCTTGTGAAACATCAGCAAGTTGAGTTGAGCTGTCTGTCACTGAAGCTCTTGCCAAACATGCCTCAACAATCACCCCTCTTTCAAAGTCACTGAGGTCTCCTCTTGCAGGCAGGCAAGCAAGCCATAATTATAGGCAACCAAGCCTGTGCAGCATTTTTATACAAACTCCAAAGCATGCTGGGATGCGATTTGCTTAATTAACACACGGGCCACACCTTTGTGGAAGTCATTGCTTTTAATATACTTTGTGTCCCTCATTTACCCAGGTGTTTCCATTTTTTTGTCCACTACCTGTACATATCATTGTGGGAGGGATGCTTTTGTATTTTCATATTCTTTCAATTGTAGGATTTTCATGCCTCTGCTGATAAAGTCGCCGGAGGCGTTATGTTTTTGGGTTGTCCATCCTTCCGTCCGTCCGTCTGTGGATGATGTGTTTTAGTCACCGCGATAACTTAAGAACGGCTGAAGGGATCCAAGTCAAACTTGGTACAAGTATGTACCTGTATCATGATGCAAAGATGAACTCATTCGATTATGGGAGCAAGAGGTCAGAGGTCAGAGGTCCCATAAGGTAAATTTTTTGTTACCGCGCTAACATTTGAAGCAGTGATGGTATTTTGACCAAACTTGGTATAAGTATATATTATGATGTTAAGATGACATTTTTAGATTTTGGCATCAAGAGGTCAAAGGTCAGAGGTCATGTCAGTTAAAATACGAAACTTGAGAACAGCTGAAGGGATTTAAATCAAACTTGGTTCAAGTATGTATAATTATGTAATCATGTGGGCGGAGGCATATCAGTCGATGTCGCGATGTGGAAGAGTGCCGTTCTCGTTAACTTATGTTTTAACTAGAGGGGGAGCACTCGGTAGAGTGCAAAACCTCCGCCGCCAATACTGCTCGGTCACTCAAGTGAACCTGATATCCTATTCATTCAATTTGATGTCAACAGTGCTCACAGAGTTATAGTTTGCAACTTTCCCTTTTACTTTTAACTTTTACATCCTTAATTCATTCGTCATAACTAGATTCCTTGAGACAGAAATTGATTTTACGTGGGTATATCCACCTGAAGTTCCAAAATCGGCCGCAATTATAATTTTGGCATGTTTTTTTTTTTGTTGGAAATCACTTATAACATGTAGAAATGAAAAAAAAAAATTGAAATTTTGTTGAAAAAAAAAAGTTGAAAATTTTTTTTTCTCTAACAATTTTTTTTTGGGGAGGGGGGGGGGGTTGGAAATCACTTAAAACATGTAGAAATGCAAAAAAAATTCAAATATTTTTTCAAATTGGCCGCCATAGCGGCCATATTGGATTTTGGACCAAGTCCAAAATCTAATGGCATGATCCTTGGACCAGACCTCACCCCCCACTAAGTTTCGTCGAAATCCGTCGAGTTTTTCCGTAATACTGTTCACAAACAAACAAACAAACAAACAAACAGAAAGGGGTGAAAACGGTAACCTCCATCCATCTTCGATGGCGGAGGTTAATAATCGCCAAGATCTGCATTAATAAATGTTGTAAAATACAAATGAAATGTACATTGCTGAAATACAAAACTATTGTTCATGCAGTTTTGACTCCTGTATATTCCATTGTCACTTTTTCCACAGACATTTAATCTCATTTGCAACTAGAATGGCATTCACGAGAGCACATACCTCCACCGGGCTGAACAGTTTATGTTTTGTATCCCACTGATAGGCTGGATCTGCATTCAGACCTGAATCAAAATGTAATTGGCTTGTTCTTTACACCTAACCAACTCACCCACCAAGTTTTGTCATAATCCGTCCACAACTTTTTTAATATCGTGCTACATATCGTTTTTGGCCCCATCATTCCACGGTGAAGAAACACTTAAGAAAAACAAAAAACTCGAGTATCTGGATCCAGATCTTCACCAAAATCGATTCCATTCGCCCTTGTCACACAACCAACCTGTCTACTAAGTTTTGTCCGAATCTGTCCATAACGTTTCGAGATATCCTGCTCACAGACAGACAGACAGGGGTGAAAACATAAAGTCCGTAGACTTTCGGTGATGGAGGCAATTAAATCAAACCAACCTTGGCCAATTGATCTCCCAACAGATGACTGTTCATCTACTGGATCAAAACTTGTGAAGGCGGCAAAGACGGAGAAATCTGCAAAATTACTTGACTTTGCGGAAGGAGCAATCTGTTCATGTGTCAAAGATATGTTTGAGTCTTGTGATATGGTTGACGAGACGTGTGATCGAGAGCCGGTTATCTTCTCCATGACGGTATTCCAATTTGCGAGACCCCTCTCTCCGTCTTGCCGAGTCCCTGGTAAATAATTTTCTCCAACAACATAAGCAGCTGTGGATGATGCACCAGCATTGGAATCACCCAAAACAGAGGCCATCACCAGATGGTCATCCACATCTCCCACATCCTTAACACCTTCCAACTCTTCACCTGTAGACATGAGATACAAGACAAAGAAAACAAAAAGTTACAACACTTTGCCAACAACATCAATCAAAAGAAAACAACTTGGAAATCAATGACTCGTGCAAGATGTTCCCTTGCCAAGAGAACATTCCCAACAGTTTTCCAATAATATAAGATTTGCAAAAGCCTGGCTACGATGAGAATAAAATAACAGCTCAATATGGAAACGGCACAGGACTGTGCTTGGTACATTTTCGTTTAACACAGATGGGCTAAAACTAAATTATGCATCTTCAAAATGCTTTTTGTGCGAGTTACACCGACGAAACCGCTTTTCCACGCCAAAAAAATAGCAACAACGGCAGCACCACACAGGCAACAAAGCCAAACGGCAGCATGAAATAAGAAATAAAAAAAAAACGGTTTGTTGAACTCTGGCACAAGAGAACAAATTGCATCGACATCGAGACAAGAAACTTGCAATAAAACCTCAAGTAAAGAAACAACAACAAAAGTAATGGCGTTGGAACACCATTCTCAAAACACTCGTCCTTCGACCAAACCTTAAATTACATGTTCACCAATGACTGCTGATAAAGTTCTCAAACAAAAATCGGAAGTAGAACGGCTTCAGCAGAACTGAAAAATTACACAAAGCAAATCGTTTGTTTTTTTCTGAATAACATATTTCAAAAGGTGCACATCCTTGAGGTTTTACTGCTATGTGCAAATCCCAACAAACTCCCAAGGTAGGAGTCAGGAGGGAAAGAGCAGAGCAATCAATGGGAAGGTTGGAAGATATTTAAAAAAAAAAAAAACAACCAAATAACATGAACAAAGAAAACTAGTGGATAATGAATGTGTGGAATAAGTAAAGAGAGATCACGACGGGACAGAGCGCAGGCAGTAGGCTGACAAACGTGCAAGCTGTACCAACCTTTGGTTCGGCCTGCATTTTGGCCATGTTTACATTTGAGATCATGTACAGAAATACAAACAGTCAGTTAAATATTTTTTGCAAGCAAAACACTCAATCGCTAAAGCAACTTTAACGTTCCAGACGTTCAAACAAAGGTAGGAACAATCGGTAAACTTAGAAAAAAAAAAAAGTTATGAAAAACAAACTCATTCATTCAGTACCATTTCAATGTCAAGATGTGCAGACAGCAAGATAAACGGGAATTTATTATCGTTGTACTTCAACAGCATCCGAAAAAGATTCACATGATATTCGCGGTGCAAGAAGAGAGGAGGATTCACAAGTCACTTTGAAGAGGGAAGTAAGTGGAGGACCGGTTTTCAAGGTGAGCCTATATCAGCAGCTACAGTGCATTCGAAATGAACAAAAACAGCAAAGGAAGATTATATAATATTTCACGGTGACAAGAGAATCGGAAAAGGGTCACATGCTAAAACAAAGACATGATGTACAAAACGCAAGTTGAGTTCCAGTGCGGTGGATGAGAATAACCATTCCGTCACGACGGTTTCAGTTCATATCAAACAGCAATCGGACATTCCATTGTGAGTGCGCAAGTTGTGAATTCTTTCACCACAAAGGGAACTTGATATTTGTACCGTGAAGCGGGAATACTCGATATTCGTGAAAAAGACTCCAAAATTCAAGTTTAACACTCTTGATGTATTTTTTACTTGTATTTGTTTCAAGACAAATTCATTAAGCACTTCAAGGGAAAATATGCTCAATGTAGGCCTTGCATTGTGCGATTGTTTAGATGGCATAAACCAAGGAAACTGTAGACACATCTATCTGCCATTCAACTTTCTAACTGATAGACAATAACAAGAACAACAAAAAAAAAATCGGCTTATTCATAGCAGGATACAAGACCTGTGATGCAAGCAACCGTCTTGAACCAAATGCATTAAAAGATGGGAATAAAAGATGAAACAATGCAAAATAAATAAATAAAAATAATATGCAGATGTCACCAATACACACTTGTGCCAGTTGCGGAGTTTTGTCCGTCTAGGGTCCGAAGAACGCTGTATTTGTCTTCGGGGTCTGAAAAACAAATTACCGAAACGTCAAAACATTTCTTCCCAAATAATTCTCTTAAAAATACTGAAACAAATGGAACCAACTGGAAATAATCTCCTCCGCCACCTAAGGTGGACAGAGGTTATGTCCCCCACCCCCTCTCCCCCATCTGTGTGTTTGCCTGTTTGTTTGTCGGTGAGCACGCTATTTGAAAAAAAAGTAGACAGTAGATCACTTTATCAACTGCAACATCACCAATTTGAATAAGCCCGAGGAAATATTTCTTTTTAATTTCGTAGCAACTGCTGCTTCTCTTCCCCAGCAAATGACAATTAATTCCAGTGTCCAAAAGCTTATGCTACTTCACTGTGCAACTAATGGGCTATTCTAATTAGCACTTCCAATAACTATTTTTGCTTAGATTGTGGGAGTTTAACCAGGGTGTTATTGGAAGAAAACATGTTTGCTGGAGTTACTGGGGAGAGTCAGAGGGCTAAAATAACAGAGGGAGCTCGACTGCATGAGAGGAGGGAACCGACAGAGGCCACCAAGCTGTCCACAATGTGAAAGCACACAGGCCCTTGTGCATCCGCCTCATTGTAGGAGATCCCAGTAATGCTGAGAGCTTTAGTATCCACAAATTCCAGGAGATAAAGATGTGATACTGGGTAAACAGCCCAAATGGAGAGAGGAATACTTCATTGAGTTGCAGACAAAGGCTTGTTGGATGTGAGTAGGAGTTCTCGTTTGTTTGTTTTTTTCAACGAAAGACTTGGAGCAACGTGGGATGCCTTTGGTCTTGCTGGCTTCAGAGTCCAGCTTTGTGATGTGGTCAGCCCAGGAGAGGTGAAGGCCGTTAGTGAGGCCTAGAAGTTCATGACGTCTGAATCACTTCAGTGGCTGACCAGAGAAATAGGGTGGATTCGTTTGACGATATTTTCGGAGTGACAAGACTCGAGTACCATATATTTTCTTTCATTTGGAGACGTGTTCCATTTGTTAAATCAGCATCGAATCAAATGCAGATCCACTACGAGTGGGGCAGCTGTAGTTTACCTGTTACGAGGATGGGGTACTGTGCGATGTTATGTGCAGTTATCTGCAAAAAAGGAAGAGAGGGTTTTCAGATCATCGGAGAGGTCGTTTACGTAGAAAAGGAACACAAATGGGTCCAATAAACTACCACGGGGAACTCCACTGAGAGTGGAAAAGAGAGAGTTTCATTAATAGCAACAGAATGACTGCACGAGTGTAAAGTCAGAAAGCCAGGTATGAAGGAGGTGCTGTCTGCAGGTAGAGAGATGGCCAATTTAGCCGAACAGCAGACTGTATTGATTGTCAGAGATATATCCAAGGCGATTGTCTTTCCATCTCGTCTGAGAAGGCCACCAACCATTGCTGAGAGAGGAACAGCAACATGTCCAGAGTAGAGTGATCGGGCCGGAATCAAAACTGATGGAGATCAGGTTGTTTGAAAAGAAGACAGACAACGCCTGCAGTTTAGTCTCCAATCGTGCGTTACAAATGCGTACGTCTTTCCAGGACAAGGTGGTTTCTCACCACATTCATGACCATTTCTGCTTTTGCAGGGCATAGTTCATCTTGGATTGGTTTATTTTTTTTCACATGAAGGAGCTTGTACATAAATCACAGCAGGATATTAGGGGACAGTGTATTTTACAAGGATTGCGAAGACACGAGTCGACAATCGGCGAATAAACCCGAGTTCCCTGCATTCTGAGCCAGGACGTTTGCATTTGGACATTTCAAATCAAAAATGTTGACAATCGACATCGCACATCGTTCACCCCAGATTACGACCTCAAAATGGCTTCGGCGATTGCAACCCCCTTGTATTTCTGTATTTGGGGCATTCCATGTCAAGTGTACACACCCTCCCGACACTAACACCTCATTTTCTCCCCATATGTTGGTCATTTATTCACTTGGGTGAAAAAACTCAAAATACCAACTTTTAGACCTTTGGGCCCATCGGGGCCCATTTTAGGGGCCCCCCAAATTTGGGTGCCACTGGCTGCCCCACAATCTTCCAGAGGCCAGATCACAGGTTGTAGTGGTCCGATTTGGCTGATCTTGGTTTCAAAATGCTCGTAAAAGCGAGATCTTTCGAATCGCGTAAAGTAAAATCACTCCGAAAATCAAATCAATGATTCAACAAGTTATAGTTTGGGGTGCCCTTTGACCTTGGGCCCCCGCTACCCAGCCAAACCGATGGTCCCGATTTTTTTTGTGTGAGAATACCCCTTCATATACTCCAACACCTCAGCATAAATGAAAATGGGATCTCAATGGGTTCAAGTGTGATGATGGTTTTATTGTTCGGGGACTCGGGTGCTGCACACACAATACGCCACAATACATGGCACAATATTTGAACACAAGATTTCCAATACACTATATCAGTATATTGTACATAAATTTTCCACATGCACATGCAGGTACTGGAAGCGATACTAGTACGAGTAAGAGTTTTTCTGAGCATATTATAGTCAAGATTTTTTGCCAACCAATGTTTTATTTGACAGCTGTGTTTCTTTTTTACTGATTGTGTCGGTTCTACCTGTAGCAGTTTTTGGTTCTACGGAAAGAAGTATATCAGAAATGTCTAAAATGCAGTGATCTTCAATGTCAGGAAAAAATAAACTATTTGCGGGCCGGTTTGGATGAAGAAAATTCACTTTCACTTCCTGAGTGTCCTGAAAGGCTTCCATGATGCAGGCAAGCCACCATTTTCCATCATAGTGCACTGTGACATAACCTGAGAGTTTTCCGTAAAAAGTTGGTGTAGATTTTGAAATAGCTGACTCGATACTGTGTTCCTCGCCAAGGCTGAATTCGCGTACTTGAAGAGCAGTTTCAGAAACAGGGATGAAAACATGAAGTTTTTGAGTTCCAGCTATGGTTTTGGCCGTTTTTAACCTTTCTTACAAATTTTGTTCTTCCACGTCATACGCCTCTTGAATCCCGTAACCGAACTTCATTTCATTCAAACCATTTTCAGCAAAAGCGAAAAGATCTTTTGGAGAAATAATTTGACTGTCGTAAGGTCTACGCAGGCTCTCACGTGTTGCTTCTCGTTTGACTGTACCTCTCACGCCATCTGAAGGGCCCTTGCCATGACTTGTGGCAAAAATGCCATTCTGCATCAATGTCAATACCATACTCTGATTTGTGAAGACATAGGTTTATGAAGGCTTTTCAATTCTTATATTGGCCAGCGCAACCATCTGAGAAATCGGAAAGTTTCCTTACATTTCCAAAGCTAGATTTCAAGTGTTCAATGAGTATATATATATATATATATATATATATATATATATATATATATATATATATATATGAGGCGCCACGAGGAGGAGTGATGTGAGGGACACATCGGCCATTTTGGAGTTAATGCCATATAGCACTATTTTAACACTTCCCCTATCATCCGAGCCTATCATCATCATATCATTAAAAAATGTCGCTTACATCACTCCTCCTCGCCGGGCCTCATATATACATATATATAATAGTCCAGAGATGATGATTGTCAATTTCAGACATAAAGTTGCCTGCCAGCAGGTGACGTCATTGGAACGATGACGCCAAACGTCGCCCAATGTCGAATCAAGAATTCGTGATATGTGGACCTCGAACAATAAAACCATCATCACACTTGAACCCATTGAGATCCCGTTTTAATTTATGCTGAGGTGTTGGAGTATATGAAGGGGTATACTCACACGAAAAAAATCGGGATCATCAGTTTGGCTGGGGGGCGGGGGCCCAAGATCAAAGGGCACCCCAAACTATAACTTTTTGAATTACTGTTTCGGAGTGATTTTACTTTACGCGATTCAAAAGATCTCGCTTTTACGAGCATTTTGATACCAAGAACATCCAAATCGGACCACTACAACCTGTGATGTGGCCACTGGAAGATTGTGGGTCAACTGGGGGCGCCCAAATTTGGGGGGACCCTAAAATGGGCCCCAATGGGCCCCCAGGTCTGAAAATTGACACAATGTTTTACCGTGGTACAAACACTTGCACAAAAAAAAAGAGTGAAATTTGAGACGATGTGTCAAAATTTCGTGGAAAAATGGGTACACTTGACATGGAACGCCACATTTGTAAAAATGCGATTGTGTGGCAGTTTGTTAGTGCTGGTAAGACACCTTGAAGTCATCGGTGAAGATGGCACAACTATTGTGGCATCGCTGATGCCGAAAAGGACAAGCGCGCACACGTATGCACGCGATTGTCTTGATTGTACGCGCTAGCACGCTGCACTGCTTTGTGCATTTTACGTAGTTTTTTACCCACAAGACGTGTGTGGATGATCTATTTAATTCAGCTAATGGTGTAAAGAATATTAATGAACCGGAATTCTGTGAGTAAGTGTTAATGAAGGAAAAATGAGAAATGAAGGAAAAACGAGTAAATTGCAGTACCTGGCACAATGCTTTCCCTGTCCGTTCTTACGTCGTCATCTTCGAGATGTCTAAACACTGCGTATTTGTCCGCAGCGGAAGTGGATACCGTCGAGACGGGAAGCGAGGTAACAGGTCCACAGGCTGCTGACGAAACTGGAGTCACGGGGGAGCTCCAAGACAAACTGAAGAACAAGAAATACATTGCACAAAGATATAAAAAAAAGAACAAAAAAACCAATGCAGCCATCGTAATCGAGAATGAGAAAGCGGCAGGCCATATCCTATTACCCTGACACGCTGTTGTATCCAATTCTGAACGATCCATTTTTGCTCACCTGGAACATACAAGTTCCCTCGCAAGGAACTTTAACGGAGGAGGAGGCCATTTAGACCCAAGAAGCCTGTGCAATGGTCACCAACCTATGGTTGTGTGTCCATGCTCTTTCCTTTTTAAATGCTGAGTCTCAAACAAGGAAGCAGAATGTACCGATTTTAACGTCGTTGGTACGACTTGGCTGGGGTTTGAACCAACGACCTCCCAGATTTAGAGTGGATGCTCGAATCATTACATCAGCGAGTCAGGTTAGATCAATATAAATCGGATTGAGCATCCATTTTCCACATGTTAGGCTCATTAAGGAACTTGGATACACGTTACATGAAAATCAAGGACATCGTAACTTGTCGGACAAACAGTGATTAATAAGAAGGCTTAAAACGATATTGAAATCCATTTTCCGTAGCACTTCACATCCATACACAATTTAATATAATTGGAGACGTTTATGACAACACAATTACATTCAAAACATCATTGTCCCAGAAGATATACTATTATTTCTCATGCCCAATGCAGCACCTGTGCTGGAGCCAGAACAAAATGTCAGCTTTAGATGACAAACTCTGACCTCAGTGGGACACGGATTCAGGAAAAGAAAACCTCAGAACCAAGCTACCAACCTAACTATTGTGCTGCCTGATCTTGCTCCATTTCCACAAGTCAAACTTCCCCCAAAACATTTTTTGGTCCGAATCCGCTGCTGTGGGGTGTTCCATGAACGTCCAAGTAGAAATGTCAATGTCACAGAGAGGAGAAAACTAAGTCGGTGCTATAAAAAGAAAATAAAAAAGACAAGACAATTGATCAAGCTAACTGATGCAGCTTTACATACACTTTCAGAAAACAAAAACAACTTCCCTGAGCAAAGGAGTAGACAGGGGCACCAGCCCAGAGGAGAGAGCAGTACTCCATCAATATGCAGAGGAAAGCCTTTTACATTTCAAAGTCGGCTCCCAAAGCCAGCCGCCAAATGGGCATCCTCCGTCGTGCAAAGTCCTTCATTGACACACAAGAACGGCGATCCACCAACAAGGCTTTTATCCGCAGCTTGATGGAGTACTGCTCTCCTCTCTGGGCTGGCAGCCCTACCTCATCAGGGGGACCGTGGTCACGTTGACTCGTTTAATGAGATCAAAACCACTCCGTGTGTCTGCTGGGTGGATTGGAAGGACCAGTGTTGCAGAAATCAGGGCTGTGTTTGACAGCACCGATGTACACAACATATTGGTCATATAAATGCACTGTTCAAAGTAGAGGGGAAGCTTTCCATGTTGCTGATTCTGTTCATTAGTAACCAACAGCTTCAGTTCCCACCAATGAAGCAGAGTTGTCTCCATGCCATCCCCTTTCTCTTGGAGAATAGTCAGGAAATGTTAGAACATGGTTTCGACCAAGTCATCACACATAGTTCTCCCTCCATCCTGTACCACTTGGCAGGATCAGAGACCATACAGGCATTCAAAAATGCATTCCCGACAAAGTTGTCAACTTGCCATTTCCATTAAAAAGAAATAATAATGATAAAAATAAATAAATTAGAGAGCTCTAAATCCATCACAAAGACATAAACACCTAATAAACAATAAAAAAATTAATGCTCGATTTCTGGGTCAAGCTATTGCCAAGTAAAAGACTTTGGTCTTTTTGCATTTGAGGTGTTTTTGCATTTATTCCTTTTTTTCCAATGAATAAAGGTGATCTGAGATTTGAAGAAAATGTCTGAAGTATCAGAATGCAATAAGCCCCCTTACCCCAAATTCTTTTCTGGATACTCCACAGCGCCTTTTAATACACTTGATCAGTGCCTGAAAATTAGCCATGACGATAATAGAGTAAAAAAAAGGGGCAATACCCCAGGGTGCTCACTTGGCAGAACAATAATACTGAGGAGGAAGTCAAAGTGGGACGGAATCAGCAAAATGTACCAATGAACCAATGTTATAGAAAATAACTATTTGGGGGGGGGGGGCAACACCCCCCACCCACTTTTGATTTTTTTGATCCTTTGACCCCGATTTTGTCATTTCCGAAGGAAGTGACTTATAAAATAGGGGTCCATGTCCGTTGATCCATCCATCAGTCCGTCAGTCCATCTGTCCACAATCAATCTTTCAATCATTATTCTGCAACCTGTGGTCAGCATAACTTGAAACTCGGAGGGATGATACTTGAGGAGATGCCGCAGAACCTCCTGAAATAAAATTTCACATTTGTCACCAATTGACCAAGTTAATTAGTCGAGTCAATTAATCTTCAGTCCTAAAACTCGTAGACATCGTAGTTTTTGCTTCTGGTTTGGTATAATGGTTCTATGGAACAATGTCTAAAGCTTGGCTGCGCGTTTTTTCCGAACTTTTGTCCAAGAGGAAAAAGAATGAGTCTTAATGAGTATGAAGTTCATTCGGGCCAATTAATCTTCAAAGTCCGAAAACTCCAAGAGTATTTGTAGTTTTTGCTTTTTGTATGGTATAATGCTTCAATGGAACTATGTCTAAACCTTATCGCAGCGTTTTTTTTTCTTCTGAATTTTTGCCCAGGAAAAAAGACAATGAGTCTTAATGAGGATGTAGTTCATTAGGGCCGGAATAAAAACAATGAATGTCAATGAATATGTCAATATCGATGAAGTTGGAACTGACCAGAGCCCACGGGCCGAATTTTTTTAAATAGCGTGCACAAACTTTGTTACACCACAGGTGATAAAGGTTGTGGTCAACTTTCATCGAAATTGCGTGTGTAGTTTTGCAGAAAAAAAGCAAAAACATTCTGGAGGGCCACCCCCCCCCCCCGCACCACCCCCCCATAGACCCCTACTGACCGCTTATTTTTTTAATGCCATGAACAAACTTTAGCACATGACAGGTCAGGTCAGGTCAAATATGGGAGCATGTGCCAGAACTGCGCGTCGCTGCATCCACTTTCCGCCGGTATTCCAGGGGCCTCCGTCTGACCTTCCCCCAGGCAGATGTCAGGCCCATTCCCTTTCTGCTTGAGATGCTGGTCAACCTGTTGCAACCATGAGGCACGTGGTCGGCCATTTGGCCTACTCCACTCACGAGACTCCATCGCTGAGAGAATCTGGTGAGCAGGATCAGCGTCAGGAAAACGAGCCACATGTCCATACAGCCGCAACTGATGTCACGGACGATGCAGGTAACAAATCTCATCCGAGTCTCTCTCAGCAACCGCTCGTTGGACACAAAATCTGACCAGCAATAACCAAGGATTCTCCGAAGAGACCTGGTACCAAAGGAATTAAGTCTCCATCTCAGATCCTTGGACAGAGTCCAAGTCTCGCTTCCATAGAGCAAGACTGGAAGCACCAAGAACCTGAAGACTCGGACTTTCCTCCTCCCGCACAGGTACTGGCAGCACCACACTCCATGATGCAGTGAATCCATGACTCCCCAGGCCCGATCCAGATGTCTATTGACCTCTGACTCGCAGCCAGCAGAGACATGAATATCACTGCCAAGGTAAGTGAATCTCTCCACGACCTCAACATCCTCACCACAAACAGACACAGACAGGACAGCAGCATCCAAGATGTCATTGAAAGCCTGGATCTTAGTTGTGACCCGAGAAACCCGTAATCCCAGCGGTTCCGACTCCTCATTCAGCACCTCAAGGGCCCCCAAAAGGATATCTAAAGTCTCCGCAAGGATGACTGCATCATCTGCGAAATCAAGGTCCGAGCTCTTGACATTCCCAAACGATGCACCGCAGCTTGATCTCTCTGACATCCTCCCGAGAATCCAGTCCATACAAGTGCTGAAAAGTGTGGGGGCCAGTACACACCCCTGACGAACTCCAGTAACAACTGGAAATAAGTCAGAGATGGTACCACCACACTTCACAGCACTCTCAGTACCAGATTAGAGTTCAGACAACAGATCGATCAGTTTTGGAAAACCCCACGCAGACCAAGAATCCTCCAGAGGGCATCCCGAGTCACTGAATCGAACGCTTTACAGAGATCAACATAGGCTGCAAGCAACCCCTGCCGAAACTCTCGTCTGCGTTCGGTGAGGACACGAAGAGCAAGGATACGGTCAATCGTTGACCTCTTTGGTGTAAAGCCTGACTGCTCTGGACGCTGGTGCTCAAGCAGATGGTGGCGAACCCTATCAAGAATTATCCGAGCAAAGACCTTGCCCAGCACTGAGAGCAGCGTCACCCCTCGGTAGTTGTTGCAGTCTTGGCGATCACCCTTCCCTTTCCAGAGAGGGACAACGAGGCCCCTGTTCCAATCAGTTGGGATGATGCCTGTGTTCCAGGCAGAGCACAAAACTGCATGCAACGACACGAGTGCAGCATTTCCACCAGCCTTGAGAAGTTCAGCATGGATGCCACAGATCCCTGGAGCTTTGCCCCGTTTCACCGCAAAGTGAAACCAACGTTTCAACCGGTTCACCGTAGCCCGTGTTTCCACAAGCGAAGGTGGACCACAGTTGATTCGAGGGTCAGCAACGGGGATTGTAACACCCTTGACGTCCAACTCAACAGCTGGGGGATCAGCCTGGTACAACCTCTTAAAGTAACCGGCCCAGTGGGCCTTCACTTCAGACTCCTCTGTAAAGAGCCTACCACTTTCTGCTCTAACTGCAGTGCTCCGAGGGATGGGCTTGGATGAACGCAATGCGCGAATTCCCCTGTAAGCGGGACGAGAATCACCTGTCCACAGGTGATGCTCTACCCCCTCACAGATTCCTCGCACATAGGCCTCCTCGTCCACCCTTAGTGCACGTACAGTTTTATGCCTCAGCTCCCTGAACAACTCAGCTCTGCCATTCAGCCTGGCCCTGCGACTCTGGTCAATGGTATCCAGTGTCGCTTGAGAGACAAAATTCTTCTTCGCCCTGCGGTGAGTTCCAAGACATCCACCGGCAACATCAAGGACGGTGGTCTTGAAGGCACTCCACAACTCTTCAGGACCTCTCAAAGCAACCAGACACCCCAAATGCCCACTCAGCCTGTTCGCAAACTCCTCAGCTACTCTCTCATCCTTGAGCTTGCCAACATCCAGCCGAGGCTGGGATGGTACCATTCTCCAGGATTTAAGGTGCAGCTTTAGAGTTGCTACAACAAGCCGGTGGTCAGTATTGAGGAACTGAGCACTCCGGTGGACCCTGCAGTTCTGGATCATCCTCCAGCGACCGTCAATGAGGACATGGTCAATCTCCTTTGCCACACCGCCAGCGTTGGAATACCAAGTCCAGCGATGAGCTTGTGGGCACTGAAACCATGAACCAGCCACCCGAAGTCCATGACTTCTTGCAAAGTCAAGGAACTTAGTGCTATTCTGGTTCATAGTTCCTGACCCATGGGGACCAACACACACCTCATAACCATCCCTATCAGTTCCAGTCGATGCATTGAAATCCCCCAAGACGAGAAGTCTATCTCGTCTGGGGCACTATTCAACCACAGATTTGAGCGTGGCGTAGAATGTGTCCTTCATGGTGAGGTCACTCGCCTCAGTCAGAGCATAGACAGAGACCAGGGAAATGACACCTAAGGAGTGACGAATCCTTAATCTCATAATACGCTTGTTGACCGGTGTTACCTCAATTATCATTGGGGTCAGCTTATTGGACACAGCCACAGCAACTGCTTGAGTATGGTAACCATCAGAGTGACCAGACCAATATTAGGTGTAACCACCCACCATCATCTCGCCGCAATCCGGTCTCCGAACCTCAGAGAGTGCTGTCTCCGAACCTCAGAGAGTGCTGCAATACCGATGTCCAAACGCTTGAGCTCAGATGATAACAGAGACAGGTGATCATCCTCTCTTAGGGATAGGACATTCCAGGCACCCACCCGAAGGGAACGCCTCAGGTTAACCCAAGGAGACCGCCGTCTGGTGGACGACACCTCAGCACCACTCCGACACACTCTCCCGCAATCTGACCCAGGGATGTTACCCTGTGGTTTCCCTCCTTTCATCAAAGATTGGGGGTCCCGATGGCTTTGCCCCAATCCCGTCATCCGGTGAGCTGCCCTGCGAAGGGAAGCTGCACAGGAGGTACTCCCACGTAGTGGGTTTTCAGATTTTTTTGCGTTTTTGTGTTTTGTGGAATGAAGGGTTTTACGGTGGCCGGAGTGCAAATCCTGCCACCAACCTCCTAATAAAAAGTAACCCAACTGCAGGAGGACGTCCGCAGACACAGTTGGGCACTAGATATGGATGGCCGTTGGCTCACAAGGAGCTCCTCCGCCCTTTGACAGGTTTTGTTTTTAATCCAGCTGGGTATCCATATCCAAACACCCTCCTCACCAGAAAACCTGGTGGGGGAGACGGTTTAGTCGCCGACAACCCGACCATGGAACAGGTTAGTACAGGTTTACATGGTACCTGCAGCAGGTAACAGATCTAACCTGACCTGACAACGACCCTGACAACACATGACAGGTGATGAAAGTTGTGGTCAAGATTCATCAAAAAACATGTAGTTTCGGAAAAAGAAAGAAAATACAAACTCCCTCCGTAGACTCCCTCAGACACCAACATTTTCAATGTCGTGAACAAACGTTGGTACATCATGGGTGACGAAAGTTGTAGTCAAGTTTCATCAGAATTGTGTGTGCAGTTTCTGAGAAGAAAGCAAATACCTATCTTGGGCCTCCCCCCACCCCCCCCCCCACTGTATAACCACTAAAGGACCGATATTTTTTAATGCCGTGAACAAGCTTTGGTACATACCGGCTGGGCCGTCTTAAGGCATGGGCACACTGGGCAGTTGCCCAGGGACCCCACAATTCGAGGGGCCCCATGCTGCCATATTGTTCATGAGAGATCTCTTGGCAGAGTGGGTAATACTGTACCATCTCCAACTGTATGATGAAGGTTGATGAAGGTTGTGGTCAAGTTTCATCAAAATAGTGTGTGTAGTTTAGGAGAAGTTGCAAGTGTTTATGGACGGACGGATGGATGAAGCGCCATCCAATAAGCTCCCAGGAACTACGTTCCAGGTGAGCTAAAAACTGAGAAATAACGAATGAAGAAACCTACGGGATGTCTGGAAGAGAGGAACAGGACCCGCCAGCAGCTTGAAAGTCCCCAAAGCTGTCTGATGACGTGACCGCGGCCCCCTGAAAATCCTGAAACTCATCCGAGTCTGGTGATACCTGCGAAAGGCATGACATGAATACGGTATTGGCAATGTTGAATCTTAGCACGGCAACGAAAATGATGTTTGTTTCACAACGGCACATGGCGCAAACAGACAATTGTCAAAACAAAAATTCTCGTCATGAAAAATACTCCCATCTCAATTTCATGGAAACAAACAAGATGCTCGAAACAAAGGACGTGTCACAATGAAATGAGTGCAAATTTACACCGAATGTCTTTTCAGTACCTACCAAATTTACACCGAGCGAAGTCATCGGAATTTGACAATTTTCACAATGTTGCAGTTTTGGATTGCTAATCTTTTCTGCTTTCTGTCTGCGCTATTTTTAAATGGTGTAAAGCACAAGGCTGCAGGGTAGTATCATCGGCTGAGGGTGCGGCTGTGCCGCTGATGCAATGCCCTCTGCTGGTTCGGGCAGGAATTTGTTCATTGTGCCGGTGAAAGCTTGCCGACTCTGCGCGAAGTGATGCAATGCCCTCTGCTGGTTCGGGCAGGAATTTGTTCATTGTGCCGGTGAAAGCTTGCCGACTCTGCGCGAAGGACACCGTGGGATTTTTAATGTCCACCAACAAATGCTGGCAGATGGAACACCCGTTCAACATCCATTCGAGGGACAAGGCACACACAAACACACTGATGAATCACCATGCTTGTGAAACACTGGGATGACAGTTTATAACTGGGTCGGGATTCAAACCCAGACTCGACAGCTTTTAGGCTAACGCGCGAACCTCGAAGCCACCTTGTCAGCCATCAAGCTCCATTAACATTGCTTTTTAACAATATTGGTGAAAAGCGTGTCGAAAAAGTGACTTCAGAAAAGATCCTGTTTAAAGACCGATATGTGATTCACCGATAATGGTGATTCATCGACATAAGCTATGAATGCAATATCGCTGGAAAGCTGACATTATCACACATTTTATCAATACAGTTTCATGAATATTTATTCATTGGTAAAGGTAATAGCAGTGCAGGGAATAATGTGAACAAATCAACCGTAGTGCTAAGGATTACGTCAACATTCCTGAACAGCATCCACTGGTTTTGCATTGGCAGTCAGATGATACGGAACATTGTGTCATCCCACTGCTCACTGTGGACTGCAAGAAGTGTAATTTTATTGAGGAAACACAAGGGAAATGATGTGGACGTCACCGTCACTTTAAATGAGCTCAGAAGTTCTAATCTGGTATTGAATATCATGGAGGAAGAAGAATGGAGTGAGTTTTTTTGTTTACATAGTCAATGCGTGTGGAATCCAGTCCATACAAGTGCTGATGTTGGCGCAGTGGTTAGGGCAGCGTTTGGGACCCAAAAAGTCCTGAGTTCAAGCCCCGTTGGGCCACTGAATATATATTGTTGTGGTTGACCAAATTCGCAAACCACCATTCAGGTCCCTTAGGTGAGATATCTCGGTAAGTATATGTGTAGTTAGGCCCAAACCCGTGGTCTAGAGGGAATAAATGTCATTTATGCGTGCTGCGACTCTTCAGGATAGCCGTTTTTCTTTTACTATCTTTATTTTGGACCAACTGCCATTATTACCACCACCAACCACGTCTCAACAGTCATCACAACATCAACCACCCACCACAACGCCGCTTCACCACAACAGCCACGACCTTTACCGTCACACCTCGCAACCGTCGCATTGCCACCGTTCTTGCGCCGCTTGTGGGTACCGGTATTGGACTCGTGCAGGGCGCGCGCCGAACAGCGTGTACAAAACCATGGACTTTCCGCTCCAAAACGGATCAAAAACGACTCACGCCCACTTTTGTTCCGTCCAATCGGTGAGCAAGGGGCGATTTGGCCCCGCCTCCAGGGCGTTGGAGGGCGGTCGCTATATGCAAATTCATGGATCAAAATGCATTCACGCCCACTTTTTCTCGGGCCAATGGGGAGCGAGGTGAAAGGTCGAAGGCAGGGGGTCAAAGGCGAAGCCACGGGGCTTATATAAGCGGCTGCGTTCGTCAGAAAAGTGTCGTCGTGTGCGTTGGAGTTGGGAGTTCGCAGGGGGAGTTCGCAGGAGGAAGAGTTCGGAGTTGGAGTCGGAGCGAAGAGGACGGAGCTGTGGAGAGGCGGCGGCGGCGAAGGCAGACGAGGGGGTGCTCGCGTCGGTGCCGGGAGCTGCACACCAGGGAGGCCGACGGCGCGACCTGGTCGAGGTGGAGACGCTCGTTGCGGGACCCGAGACAGAGTAAAAATCCTCCTTTCCCCGAGCATCAGCAACCCCCTCCTGTTTCCCCCCCGCGCTGAGATAGTGCGACCAAGGGGGCCCCCTTCCCACACCCTACCAGACACTGTCCGAGAGGCCCGCGGAGTTGAGGCACCACCGCCGCTCCGCGTCTCATCACCAGACGGGTAGGCCCGACACGGTCTCGGCCCCAGGCCCGCCTACCCCCTCATCCTGGAGGGTGGTTCTCTTTTCTTTTGCTTTGGGAATATGTGTTGTCGGCGCCGTCTGTGAAGTAGAATTGTATAAGTGTTGCCGTGTGCTCGGTAGTCGGA
>NC_140976.1:46077367-46102367 GCF_056783735.1 Eptatretus burgeri
GTGCCCATGAGTGGCGCGAGATGACGGTGATGCGATGGTGGCGAGTTGCGACGGTAAAGGTCATGGCGGTTGTGGTGAAGCGGCGTTGTGGTTGGTGGTTGTTGTTGTGGTTGTGATGGTGGCGATTGGTCCAAAATAAAGATAGTAAAAGAAAAACGGCTATCCTGAAGAGTCGCAGCACGTATAAATGACATGTATTCCCACTAGACAACGGGTTTGGGCCTAACTACACATGCACTTACCGAGATACCTCACCTAAGGGACCTGAATGGTGGTTTGCGAATCTGGTAACCACAACAATATATATACATACACATGGCCTGAATGGCCCACAAAAAAGCTTCGGCCCATATGGCCTACTCACAAGCAGCAGCAGGCAACAAGCCCTGCATTGGACAGCAGGTGACACAGCAACGGTGGCACGGTGATATCGATGGGAAGCAAATGCAGTTTGGAGGTGTTCTTGAGGACGCAAGTGGGTGTGATGACCTCAGACCAGGTGAGATTGAGTGTACCCTTAACTTTCTTTGCCTGACTTGTTTTGGCAGGACTTGTTTTGGCTAAGTTCTCTTTTTTTTTTCTTCCACTTTTTTTATTTTACTGACAGGATGGTGTGTTTCTTAACCCACGGTGACAACGAACCCACGACGCATTTGTGCCACGACACGACAGAAAATTTGGGCAAATCGTGGGTCTTCGGGGGTGGTCGCAAGACAGTCCTACAAAATTTTGAGCATTGTGGCATCGACTTGCCGTTGTGAGGCAAAATTGGACATGCCCCTTTTTTGCTTGACGATTTTTTTGTGTTGTCTATGTCTTGTGGCTGTCGTGAGTCTGTCCTACGACAGTCCTGCGTTATATAGTCGGGAGACGGACGCGCGAGCGTCCCATGACTGTTGTGCGAGTCTTGCGACAGTCGTGTGACTGTCACACGCGCATCCCACGAGTGAAGCACGACCTGATCACGTGAAAAACAGCCCCCCCCCCCCGACAACTCACGATGGTGCCACGACTGTCGCACGACTGACTTGCGACACACCCACGACATATCTTTTTTTCTGTCGCGTCCCCATCGCCAAACCATCTTTAATGTGTCGTAGCCCTTGCGACCATTCAAAATAGATTTCTGGCACGTTGCAAGATGTGGCCACGACAAATATTTTATGGGTCTACCATGACAAAATTTCGTACGATCCGTTGTGCCCGGGTCTTTCCTCAAACGATATCTTCGTGGGTGTGTGCTCATGACATACTGGTGGCCTCTCTGGGACTTGGAGAGGGTGACCTCACCTGGGCCTTGCTAACAAATTTTCCCATCAACACTACTCGTACCAGGTGTCACACATGAATGGTGTGGAGGAGAGTCCATTCTGCTATGGCTAGAATGATCCTCATGACCCATTTTTCCCAACCTGGCACACTGTTCCATTCTATTAAACCTGGGCAAGGCCCTTATTTGTCTTTTTCCATTTGGTGGTGCCAGGCAAAACTCGCTGGCTGGGGAGAGTGACTACTACTAGGCCTCTTTGCCTGCTTCCAATCGGGGGTGGAGGACACCCAGCGACCTCGGGGTTCACCTGAGCGTGTTCTGGTTCTCCTAACTAAGGGGAGGCTCTCTCTAGCCCCATTACTGTGCCCTCCGAGCACCCACACTGTGCTCTCATAGCACCTATACTGTGTTCTCCTGGCACTAAAATCTACCGTGCTCTCCTTGGCAATGAACCTACCGTGCTCTCCTGGCACTGAACCTACCGTGTTCTCCTGGCACTGAACCTACCGTGCTCTCCTGGCACTGAACCTACCGTGCTCTCCTGGCACTGAAGCCAGCGTGCTCTCCTGGCACTGAACCCACCGTGCTCTCCTGGCACCTCTGATAGCCATCACCTGCCAGGAACCCCCAAAGCCCCGGTGCCCTATTTCCTGACTCACCAACTTCCAATACCATGTCACACTACCAGCAAGTATCCCCAAACCTTGGCCTGCACCTACCCCTCGCAGTTCGCCTGCACAATGGAACAGCAGCCAGAATTCATGTCAAATCCTCTAAGTCCCCCTAACCTCCACTAACTTGGTTAAGAGACTCCCACCGACAGGGTATGTTGTTCGCACTCACTCTCCTCATTCGCACAACCACGCCATTCACCCAAACACTTTAGTCATTCATTCCACAGTGCCACACACCCAGTCCACAACACCATCCAACACCTTTCACTTTTATGTGAAAACAAAAACACTCCAGTCCTTTGGATCCCACTTGGTCATCAAATTTAACTAATACACTTTTTCATCAAACTCCAATCAATTTGTCTCTACGTCCGTAGTACGCTGGCCTCCTCCATACTGCCCTAATTGTTTATTTCCAACAGTTTAAACAAGACATCAAAATCTCTTTACCAGCCCCATGGAACCTCTGCACGGTTCCAACCAGGCATTTCAGTCTTTCCTCAAACAAGCCACTCTTTGTCATCCACTTGTTTCAGGTGTGTCTAACGCTCTGCCTGTAATGTCTCCACTGCTTTTTTTTCAGTAATCACCCAAATCCACTTGTGCCACTCTTATCCCTTCTGTCATCTCTCAATTTGCAATCACTTTCGGTACAATTTTCAATCAATTTCTTACATCCAATATGGCCTGCTTCTTTGGCTCATTGGAAGGGGAGTGAGGGAACGAATCCCTCAGTACCCATTACATGACCCCGCGCCTTTCCGCCATGGCTCAAAGCGGTCAAGTCTCAATTGGGGTTGTGGTCCACCCCCTCCTTTTCTCCAGGGTTCATGGAAATCGGGTAAACCCCAATCGGTGGAATGGCCTCCCCCTCTTCTCCAGGGTTCACGGAAATCAGGTAAACCCCACTCAGCTAGCCAAACCCCTCGTGTGCTCAGAAAGGTTTGAAGACCAAGTGACACACGCCAGTGCCACTTGCTAATCATCTGCGCTCTACCCCAAAGTTCCTGCGAGGCTGACAGAGAAATTAAAATCCAATTTCCAAAGCCTGCTCTTGGATGCAGCACCTCTAACTCTGTAAGAACCCATGTGGAGTTGTCCATTATGGTTTTTGTCCCCTGTGTCAAGTTTTGTCCTGGTGGCATTTCAATTTTCCCTTGCACCTCTAACCTATTTCCTACGTCACCACTCATTCCACGCTCAGGACTCTCTCTCACACACACACACACACACACACACACACACACACACACACACACACACACACACACACACACACACACACACACACACACACACACACACACACACACACACACACACACACACAGCAAGCTCCACACATTCCAAGGCTAGGTGTTCACATTCCACACCTTCAACCTTGCCTGTGTACTGACAAACTGCCTCGCACTCCAGGGCTACATTCCCGAACACCACTTAAGTACCCACACACGTTTCGGCCTCGGCAGCACATACCGGTGCTGTCGTCTGGAGTGTGAGCTTACAGCATTCATTCACAGGCACTCCACACACACATTCAGGGGTCACGCATACGTGCACCCCCTCGGACAGAGTCTCTTCATTAATGTAAAATTAAATTCCTACCTTAAGCTAAGATTCTTGTCAGGTCAGGTTCGATCTGTGACCTGCTACAGGTACCATGTAAACCTGTACTAACCTGTTCCATGGTCGGGTTGTCGGCGACTAAACAGTCTCCCCCACCAGGTTTTCTGGTGAGGAGGGTGTTTGGACATGGACACCCAGCAGGATTAAAAACAAAACCTGTCAAAGGGCGGAGGAGCTCCTTGTGAGCCAACGGCCATCCATATCTAGTGCCCAACTGTGTCTGCGGACGTCCTCCTGCAGTTGGGTTACTTCTTATTAGGAGGTTGGTGGCAGGATTTGCACTCCAGCCACCGTAAAACGCTTCATTCCGCAAAACGCAAAAACGCAAAAAAATCTGAAAACCCACTCCGTGGGAGTACCTCCTGTGCAGCTTCCCTTCGCAGGGCAGCTCACCGGATGATGGGATTGGGGCAAAGCCTTCGGGACCCCCAATCTTTGATAAGAGGGAAACCACGGGGTAACATCCCTGGGTCAGATTGCGGGAGAGTGTGTCGGAGTGGTGCTGAGGTGTCGTCCACCAGACGGCGGTCTCCTTGGGTTAACCTGAGGCGGTCCCTTCGGGTGGGGGCCTGGAATGTCCTATCCCTAAGAGAGGATGATCACCTGTCTCTGTTATCATCTGAGCTCAAGCGTTTGGACATCGGGATTGCAGCTCTCTCTGAGGTTCGGAGACCGGATTGCGGCGAGATAATGGTGGGTGGTTACACCTACTATTGGTCTGGTCGCTCTGATGGTTACCATACCCAAGGAGTTGCTGTAGCTGTGTCCAATAAGCTGACCCCAATGATAATTGAGGTAACACCGGTCAACGAGCGTATTATGAGATTAAGGATTCGTCACTCCTTAGGGGTCATTTCCCTGGTCTCTATTTATGCTCCGACTGAGGCGAGTGATCTCACCGTGAAGGATGCATTCTACGCCACACTCGAGTCTGTGGTTGATCAGTGCCCCAGACGAGATACACTTCTAGTCTTGGGGGATTTCAATGCATCGACTGGAACTGATAGGGATGGTTATGAGGTGTGTGTTGGTCCCCATGGGTCAGGAACTATGAACCAGAATAGCACTAAGTTCCTTGACTTTGCAAGAAGTCATGGACTTAGGGTGGCTGGTTCATGGTTTCAGTGCCCACAAGCTCATCGCTGGACTTGGTATTCCAACGCTGGCGGTGTGGCAAAGGAGATTGACCATGTCCTCATTGACGGTCGTTGGAGGATGATCCAGAACTGCAGGGTCTACCGGAGTGCTCAGTTCCTCAATACTGACCACAGGCTTGTTGTAGCAACTCTAAAGCTGCACCTTAAATCCTGGAGAATGGTACCATCCCAGCCTAGGCTGGATGTTGCCAAGCTCAGGGATGAGAGAGTAGCTGAGGAGTTTGCGAACAGGCTGAGTGGACACTTGGGGGGTCTGGGTGCTTTGGGGGTCCTGAAGAGTTGTGGAGCACCTTCAAGACCACCGTCCTTGATGTTGCCGGTGGATGCCTTGGAGTTCACCGCAGGGCAAAGAAGAATTTTGTCTCTCAAGGGACACTGGATACCATTGACCAGAGTCGCAGGGCCAGGCTGAATGGCAGAGCTGAGCTGTTCAGGGAGCTGAGGCGTAAAACTGTACGTGCACTGAGGGTGGACAAGGAGGCCTATGTGCGAGGAATCTGTGAGGGGGTAGAGCATCACCTGTGGACAGGTGATTCTCGTCCCGCTTACAGGGGAATTCGCGCATTACGTTCATCCAAGCCCATCCCTCGGAGCACTGCAGTTCGAGCAGAGAGTGGTAGGCTCTTGACAGAGGAGTCTGAAGTGAAGGCCCGCTGGGCCGGTTACTTTGAGCGGTTGTACCAGGCTGATCCCCCAGCTGTCGAGTTGGACGTCAAGGGTGTTACAATCCCTGTTGCTGACCCTCGAATCAACTGTGGTCCACCATCGCTTGTGGAAACACGGGCTGCGGTAAACCAGTTGAAACGGGGCAAAGCTCCAGGGATCTGTGGCATCCATGCTGAACTTCTCAAGGCTGGTGGAAATGCTGCACTCGCGTCGTTGCATGCAGTTTTGTGCTCCGCCTGGAACACAGGCATCATCCCAACTGATTGGAAGAGGGGCCTTGTTGTCCCTCTCTGGAAAGGGAAGGGTGATCGCCAAGACTGCAACAACTACCGAGGGGTGACGCTGCTCTCAGTGCCGGGCAAGGTCTTTGCTCGGATAATTCTTGATAGGGTTCGCCACCATCTGCTTGAGCACCAGCGTCCAGAGCAGTCAGGCTTTACACCAAAGAGGTCAACGATTGACCGTATCCTTGCTCTTCGTGTCCTCACTGAACGCAGACGAGAGTTTCGGCAGGGGCTGCTTGCAGCCTATGTTGATCTCTGTAAAGCGTTCGATTCAGTGAATCGGGATGTCCTCTGGAGGATTCTTGGTCTTCGTGCGGTGCCACCGAAACTGATCGATCTGATGTCTGAACTCTACTCTGGTACTGAGAGTGCTGTGAAGTGTGGTGGTACCGCCTCTGACTTATTTCCAGTTGTTACTGGAGTTCGTCAGGGATGTGTACTTGCCCCCACACTTTTCAGCACTTGTATGGACTGGATTTTTGGGAGGATGTCGGAGAGATTAAGTTGCGGTGCATCGTTTGGCAATGTCAAGATCTCGGACCTTGATTTTGCAGATGATGCAGTCATCTTTGCGGAGACTTTAGACATCCTCTTGGGGGCCCTCGAGGTGCTGAATGAGGAGTCGGAGCCGTTGGGATTACGGATTTCTTGGGTCAAAACAAAGATCCAGGCTTTCGGTGACATCTTGGATGCTGCTGTCCTGTCCGTGTCTGTTTGTGGTGAGGATGTTGAGGTCGTGGATAGATTCACTTACCTTGGCAGTGATATTCATGTCTCCGCAGGTTGTGAGCCGGAGGTCAATAGACGTCTGGGTCGGGCCTGGGGAGTCATGGATTCACTGGATCATGGGGTGTGGCGCTGCCGGTACCTGTGCGGGAGGACGAAAGTCCGAGTCTTCAGGTCCTTGGTACTTCCAGTCTTGCTCTATGGGTGCGAGACTTGGACTTTGACCAAGGATCTGAGACGGAGACTTAATTCCTTTGGTACCAGGTCTCTTCGGAGAATCCTTGGCTATCGCTGGTCGGATTTTGTGTCCAACGAGCGGTTGCTGAGAGAGACTCGGATGAGATTTGTTACCTGCATAGTCCGTGAGCGTCAGCTGCGGCTGTATGGACATGTGGCTCGTTTTCCTGACGCTGATCCTGCTCACCAGATTCTCTCAGCGAGGGAGTCTCATGAGTGGAGGAGGCCAGTGGGCCGACCACGTGCCTCATGGTTGCAGCAGGTTGACCATCATCTCAAGGAGATGGGGATGGGCCTGGCATCTGCCTGGGGGATGGCCAGACGGAGGCCCCTGGAGTACCGGCGGAAAGTGGACGCAGCGACGCGCTGTTCTGGCACATGCTCCCATACCTGACCTGACCTTAAGCTCATCGTCCGCACCATGTATGCATGTGCCCACGTACCTGCTTCGTTCCAGAGTCACCTCGGTCCGGTCGCTTCTCTCCAGCAGGTTACTCATCATCGGTTCGCCACACTCCTCTGGGGCTGTCAGCTCCACATGCTGGACCTGCTCAAAATGTGTTTCATTCGTCAACAACCCCGTATGCTCCCTCAATGTCTCCTTCACCAGGGTTTGCTCTAATTGTGGTGTCATCCGACGAGTGATGTCAATCAAGTCCCGCACCACTAACATTCCTCCCTGTGGTGATGCCACACATCCCACATTATTGTGCTGTTCTACTTCCTGGCTCCATTTTCTTTTCCATTTGAGTCATTCTTCCTCTCCGAGCCTTTTGAATTGTTCGTTATCTTTCCGGAGTTTTTCCATCTCCGCGTACTCCAACCTTGCTCTCTCCTTTCGTTGGTCAGTTTCAAATTCATGTTCTTTTTGTTTCCTCTCCCACTTTCTCTCTTGTTCTTCATTCTCCAATCTCCTAGTTTCTTTCAATTGGTAGATTTCCTTTTCCTGTTTCATTCGTTGTTCTTTCACTACTCTTTCTTGCATCTCATTCTTTAATCTTACTTTGGCTTCTAACTGTTCGATCTGCACAGTGTGGTTCCTTAACGTTTCATTCTCCGTTCTCTTTCTTTCCTCTCTTAACATCCCTCAGCTCGTTTTGTAATTCCGTCTCTTTGTTTTGGTGTTTCCCTCATTCCTTCATCATCTCCGCACCTCTTTTGCATGCTTTCTCCTTCATTTCATCCATTCTCTTACCATATTTCTTGCTCATCTCCACACCTCTTTCACATGCTTCCCTCCTCATGTCGTCCATTCTCTTACCGTATTCCTTTAGTTTTTTTCGATATTTCTCTCCTCTTTTTATCTTCTGTTCTCAGCTTCCTCTTATCTGATCGCCTGATCTTACCTTTTTCTTCAGTAGTTGCAATTTCAAATCGTGTTTCCGTTTTTCCCTTTTCAGCTTTGTTTTCCATTCTTCTTCCAAGTTCTCTCTATCCCGGGAGTTACTAATTTGCTCTTCCTCTATTCTTTCATTCAGTTCGCTCTTCTCCTGTTCCACCTTATGGGTACTCCACTCTACTTTCCTCATTTCTCCCTGTCGTTCCTTGAACTGTCTTGACTTTTCCAACAATTCTTCCTTCCTTTGCTCCAGAGATTTCTCTCCTATTTTTATCTTCTGTTCGAGGCTTTTTCTTCTCTGATTGCCTGATCTTACCTCTTCCTTCAGTTGTTTCAATTCCAAATCGTGTTCTCATTTTTCCTTTTCTCGCTTTGTTTCCCATTCTTCCTCCAAGCTCTTCCTATCCCGAGAGTTACTAATTTGCTTCTCCTCTTTCCTTTTATTTAGTTCGCTCGCCTCATGTACCAAAAACCCACGCAACCAATCTACTTTCATCGTTTCTCCATGTAGTTCCTCAACTGTGCTGGCTAAGTCCTCTTCCAGCCCCCGAACTCGCTCCTGTGCATCGGCCAATTGTTGTGATTCCCTGTGCACATAATCCTCCTGAAACTCGTCTGCGTTGGCAAAGTCCTTTTCCAGCTCCCGAATTCGTTCCTGTGCATCGGCCAATTGTTGTGACTCCCCGTGCACACAACTCTCCTGAACCTCATCTGCGTGCCGTTCTGGCTCGTCCAACTTAATCTGCAACTCCTCTCTATAATTATCACCACACCTCCACTGCTCCAAGGCATCCGACAAAAGTGTATGAATCTCGTCAATGTACGCTTTGTCGTCCTGCTTCACCTGCCATAACCACGTGGTTTGAACCGGTGGGCAGGAGTGTTTTCTTCGTGCCGTGCGGCTCGTTGCGCTATTATTAGCCCACTCCCGCTTCGTGTCATGCCAAGGTGGAGCCGCGCCGCCATTTCGCGACTCCATCTTTCTTTATAATTTCGAAGTTTTACACCCGATCCGCTCAAAATAAAATCAAAGCAAATTTGGACCGTTTTTTTTTTTCTCTCGCACCTCTTGTAACCAATGATTGGGGTGCAAAATGCACCACAGGTCCAAATATCCCATGCCTGACACCAGTGTTGAGGATTCGGCGGTGGTGGGATTCTGACGAGTGCGTCAATCACTGTCCGTAACCAGTTTGGGTTTTTGCACCCTACTCTCGACAGCGAAATGTTACAGATTCGGCACCACCCTAACCACCGCCGGCTCCGGGGATGTCACGCCAGCTGGTTCGGCACAATTCTCGGGTTACGCATCTCGAACCGCGATTCCAAAATACACCTGTACCTTGCCAGCTGGTGGAATAGACCCCGGTTACAGACTGGTTTTGTCAGAGACCGAGCGGAGTCTACCAGTCTGTAACCATTTTGGTTTTTATATCCAAATCGAGCGGATCGTTCCTCGAAGCGGCACAAATTAATTCAAAGCGGCAACTTCATACAAATCAGCCAGATTTATTGGGGACATCGGGGAACACGACACAAGCAAAGCATTCACGACAATGTTATAATTAATCAATAACCCGTTCTTCACCCGGGAGCTACGGATTATGGGTTTCAAAGGGAACTCTAATGAGATAAACCTGAAACGACATGCAAACTAGACACGGACAGCATGCAGACAAGACACAGAGTGCTTGGTGATGTTTCATGGACGAGAGGAAAGTGTCAAAGGCACGAATGTGGCTCGTGACAAGCTGATGTCCACGGATTCGAGCCCCCAAGCTCGAGCACGCCGCGTGGCAAGATGGCGGCGCCGTACTCTTTCTTCTCAAGGCACCGCCTGCGCACGCCCTCCTCAGCGCGCTCTGACCCCGCGCAATGTCGATGGCACAAGACCGTCAGATCGATGGTGGGTCTCAGCTGGTTTCACACAAGGTCCAGCTTTTCTTTCTTGGCCGATTCCAGACTCGACCCTCAGGCTCAGCTTCTGCCGATCGCAGACTCGGCGCACTCAGGTTCGGCTTCTGCCGATCGCAGACTCGGCGCACTCAGGTTCAGCTTCTGCCGATCGCAGACTCGGCGCACTCAGGTTTGGCTTCTGCCGATCGCAGACTCGGCGCACTCAGGTTCGGCTTCTGCCAATCGCAGATGGTAGACAGACCTCATGCAGTCCCTTCCCTGCCTTTCATTCGGCTCGTTCCTCATGAAAACGGACACAGCCGTCCTGTGTACAGCCGATCGACACCACCACGGCGCTAACGTCACAGATCTACCCTGCCTTTCCTTTGTTCGCTCGCCTCGAAGCCCCCTGGCTCCTCCCCTCAGTTTCACTTCCTTGTCTAGGCCACTCCCTCTCAGCCGACTGGGCGGGGCCTCGTCCCGAGAGGGGCAGGAAGAAGAAGAAGAAGTTCTCGGTACACCACCAATGTACGAACAATAAACATGCACCCTACACCTCCAAACACACATGTAGCGTCCATTTACCGAACAACCTGGCTTAACATGCATTTAATGGGGGATCTGGGCTCATCCTATATTTAGTAACACACTAAGGGCCATTTCCACAACTATATATATATATATATATATATATATATATATATATATATATATATATATATATATATTTATATATATATATATATATATATATATATATATATATGTATGTATATATATATATATATATATATATATATATATATATATATGTATATATATATATGTATATATATATATATATGTATGTATGTATATATATATATATATATATATATGTATATATATATATATATATATATATATATATATATATATATATGTATATATATATATATATGTATATATATATAGTTATGATTATAGGGGTAGATGAACTGATTCAATAGCACAGGTAGGATTGTATAGTGTAGCATGGTCCGTGGACGGGTAGAAGCACCTTGATGAAAGCAAGTCAAGGAATTTGTCAGCTTAAGTGATACGTGTCACCATACGAGGGGTGGTGCGGTGTTAGTTAGCTTAGGGAGTAAAAATAAGTTCCCCTGTACGTGTTACCCTTTGTGATTTTCCCTACATTTATATATTCCAAGCCAGGCCCACAGAAGGAGAAGCCCCGCCATTCCGGGTTTGGAGGCGTGGAGGACATGCCCCAGGGGCGGAGGACAAGGAGGGCGATAAAAAGAGGATCGAAGGCGCAGTGTGCTTTGCAAGGGTGCTTCGGAGACAACAGATCGAGCAGGGCAGATTACATTTCTTGAGTGATCGAGCAGAGCCGATCGAGGAGGTGCCGGCCAGATTTGCGCGTGTAGTTTGTGGAAAGCTGCGACAAGTGAAGAGCCATTCTGCCTGCGTGTGCACGTGGATGGTGGAGGCACCTTCCTCCCAGGTTCGGCAAGAGACGATGCCATTTTGCTAGCAAGTACACGTGCCGGACGAAGCTCCTCATTATGACATCGACGGGGGCCAACCCTTGGCCAGGCTGAGCACCAGTGTATATAAAAAAGGGGGGGGGGTATTTTAATCTGTCACCCTTTGTCTGTGTTTGCGTCTGTGTGTGCGAGGCCTCGATCAGAGTTCTTCATTATATTTCTTTCATTTCATCTTCATTATTGTCCTTTATAAATATTTGTGTTTCATATATATATATATATATATATATATATATATATATATATATATATATATATATATATATATATATATATATATATATATATATATATATATATATATATATATATATATATATATATATATATATACAGTCAAAGCTCGTTACTATGCCACCTCGCTTCTATGCCACTCTCGCTATGATACCACTTTTGCACGGTCCCGACAAAATTCAATACAAAATAAATTTACTATGCCACCCCCTACTCTCGCTACCATGCCACTACTGTGTGACTGTTAAAAGGCACGAGTCGTGAAAAAGTCTGTATTGCGCAGTGCTCGATTATCACACTCACGTCCAAAGGCGAAGCGACGAACTACAGTCCAGCTGCGCACAACATAACTCAATACGTACACGCATAGTCAGACTGTGTCAAAACACGCGATTCTTCTCCCCGATGCCAGCCACAACAAGCCAATCACAACACGCACAACGAGACACAAAAAAGCGCGAGCACACACACAGACACGCAGGCACACGTACAACAGTGACATCATTTTTTTCAAATTCAGCCCATAATGTCAGCTCAGAAACGCAAGCGAACCGACTTTACGCTGAAGGAGAAGAAGGAGATCATCGATGCCGCGAAGAAGGAGCCGAATCAGTCCAAGTTGGCCAGGGAGATTAGCAAGAAATGGGGCGTCGAAGTTAAGAGAACCACCGTGAAGGGCATTCTCAGCAAGAAGGATGCAATCGAGGCTGCAATCAAAGCTGGATTTCCATCGAAGCGCATGAAGTTGACGCAGGCTCACGACCCGAAGCTTGATGAGGGAGTGCTCATGTGGCTGAAGCAATCAAGAGGACAGAATGTGCCTGTCAGCGGCGATCTGATCAAGGAGAAGGCGATGAAACTGGCCGAGCTGATGCACATCCCAGACTTCATGGCGAGCGACGGTTGGTTGGGCAATTTCAAGAAGCGCCACGGCATCACGTTCAAGACAGTGCAGGGCGAAGCTGGAGCGGTGGATTCGCAATCCCTTCTTGAGTGGCAACAACAGATTCTCCGGCCCTTACTCGGGCAGTTCTCCGCAGACGACGTCTTCAACCTGGACGAGACTGGACTCTTCTGGCAGCTGCTTCCGAACAAGACCATGGCTTTCAGGGGAGAGCGGTGTATTGGAGGAAAGAAAAGCAAGCAAAGGATCACTCTTCTGTTTGGGGCAAACATGAGCGGCAGCGAGAAGTTCCCTCTTCTGGTGATTGGCAATTCCAAGAAACCCCGTGCCTTCAAGAACAAAGAGATCCCGGTCAAGTACAAGGCGAACTCGAAGGCGTGGATGACGGCGGAGCTTTTCGAGGAGATGTTGCGTGCATGGGACGGACGACTCGGCCAGCAGGGACGCAGAGTGCTGGTCTGTCTCGATAACTTCTCTGGCCACCCTCCCGAGCTCGAGCTGAACAACATCCAACTGGTCTTCTTCCCACCCAACACGACAGCCAATTCGCAACCAATGGATCAGGGAATCATAGAGAACCTCAAGCGCCACTACAAGAAGCTCCTGCTATGCCGCCGGCTTGAGGCCATAGACGAGGGAAAGGAGTTCAAGTTCACGTTGCTCGACGCTCTACACGTCGCCCGGCGTGCTTGGGAGCAGGTCGGCAAGTCGACGATCAGGAACTGTTTCGCGAAGGCCAAGTTCATCGAAGAGGAGATCCAAACTGAGCCACAGGATGCGGAGCTGCCCGACATCTGGGAAGCTCTGCCTGCCGAGGAAAAGATGCACGAGAACGAGGAGATCGAGCTGTCTAACTTTCTCGAAGCCGACGAGCGCCTCGCGACTGGCGGGTATTTCACGCTGGAGGAGATTGTGGAGGAGATTCTGTGCAGTGAGGAGCCGGTGGAAAGCGAAGATGACGAGGTAACTGTCGAGGAGGAAATCGTTCCGTTCGAGGAAGCCCAGCGCGCTTGTAGCACCGTCCGGAAGTTCATGCAGCAGAGAAGCGGGAAGCCCGGTGTGATGCAAGCGTGCGATCGGCTAGACAACGAGATGCACGAGATCCGCCGAAAGAAGATGCGCCAGCCGACGATTCTTGAAAGCTTTGTGTGTCGTGAATTTCTCGCCATGCCATATGTTAGTGTGTGAACTCTGTTAGTGTGTGTATGTTCTCCGTTCGCTTAGCTTATACAACAGTCGTGCCTTTTACTTGCAGGAATAAATTTTGTCTAAAGATTAACTACAGATGGGTAACTTGAGAAAATAAGGCCGTTTTTACAAAATCTCGTTACTATACCACTCTCGCTACTATGCCACTTTTGCTCGGTCCCGACGGGTGGCATAGTAACGAGCTTTGACTGTATATATATATATATATATATATATATATATATATATATATATATATATATATATATATATATATATATATATATATATATATATATATATATATATATTGTTGCGATATTGGCGCCCGCTGGCGTTCGATCGGCCACGTGACTCGAATCGCGGCACGTCGCCCACCGGACGGACAATTCTGTCGTGACCCTCTCGAACTAACGCCGGGAGCTAGTCACGGGTGGGCCTTTCGGCCTCACCACGATCGTGCCAATCGGCCACCCGCGTGGGATAGGGTTGTTCGCCAAACTCGACCTACCTAAGTACCCACGCGGATGGTAAACCGGGGGATCGCACCTCGCCGCAGGTCGACTCCGGACACGGGCCGCTTAAGCGGTCCGTTCCGTGCTATCGGGATAACCGAGCGGTGTTATCGTCGGCCTCGACGGTTCCGATTAATTATCGGGCGTATTAAGCCCATCACGAACCCGTTAGGTGAAGCAAGATGGAGATTCAACAAAGGGAAGGACGCAGCAAAACGGGGAACAAGTTCACACAAGCACTTTATTCACACAGACACAGACACAAGCGCACATATACAGCCAAACCATAATGCACAAAAAAAAGCAAATGTAAGAAGAAAAACAATAAAGCAATGACGACGCAGAGCTACAACCGACTAAGACCGACACATGGCAACACTTAAACAGTTTTACTTCACCAGACTGGCGCCACACACACACACGTTTACACAGAACCCAAAAGAAATGGAAGTCGCGACTTCCCTGAGCGTGTCGAGTCCCTCTCTGACGTCCATCGACGGGGTCCCGCCTGGCCGCGACTCCGTGCCCGAGCGTGGTAGGCGAGTCCTCTCCTGCATGCCTCGCGCCTGCACGTGTTGGCCACACGACGCCATGGACCGAGTGTTTGGTGCTATCCCAGCGCGGATAGAGGGGAGGGGGGAATCGTGGATGGCCAAAGTCGGGAGAGGGGAATGGCGGACGCTCCTTCCCGCCAGTGGGGTCTTACAACTGCCCCACAAAAGATCCGGCCAGCGGCCACCAGGACGAGCGAGCCGGAAGACGAGAGCAACCACGAAGCAAGAGCATCCACCAAGCAAGAGCATCTACACAGCAAGAGCATCGACAAAACTGCTTCCCCCGTCTCCGACTTTTATATCCTCAGAGCTCCGCCCTGTTGCTCCGCCCCGTTCTTTGCTCCACCCCCCTTCGAGGCACTTCCAGAAAGGTCTCGAAGAGGGGCGTTCCTCCTCCCTGACTGCGTCACACCGTGCATCCGCTAATCGGGGGCCAGCTGCCCTCCCCTCGCTTCTCTCCACTCACACCAAGTGCAGGGAAGAATGGCGTGAAAAGCCCACCGAACGTCCTCGTTGGTTTTTATTTGAAATAAAAGATAGAGAAAGAAAAACGACTGACTCAAAGCGTCGCAGCCCGAATGAATCACATTTATTCCCTCTAAACAACGGGTTTGGGGCTAACTACACACGTACTTTAGAGATGTCTCACCTAAGGGACCTGGATGGTGGTTTGCGAATTTCCACAGCCGTAACAATATATATATATATATATATATATATATATATATATATATATATATATATATATATATATATACATATATATACATATATACATATATGAGCCTGGTGTGTTGGCGCAGTGGTTAGGGCAGCGGCTTGGGATCCAAAAGGTCCTGAGTTCAAGCCCCGTTGGGCCACTGAATTAATACACCAGGGGGTTGACTCAGCCTGTCATCCTTCCGAGGTCGGCGAAATGAGTACCAGTATACTGGGCCGGTGTATACCCCGGTTAAAAATAGGTGTACCATATCCCTGTGTGTCGTAAGAGGCGACCAGGGTTGCGTCAGGAAGGGCATCCGGCGTAAAACATGTGCCAAATCACTATGCGGATCATACGGATGATCCGCTGTGGCGACCCCTAACGGGAGCAGCCGAAAGAAGAAGAAGATATACATATATATATATATATATATATATATATATATATATATATATATACATATATATACATATATACATATATATACATATATACATATATATACATATATATATATATATATCACATTTCAACATCAATGAGCACAGAAGTGAGAAAGCCAGCTGGATTGAGAAATTCCAGGTTCAATCACTATTTTAGAGACTTGAAGACAACCACCCTCCACGATTACAGCCTCAATCAACGAGGGCAAGACTGTGGGTCTGTTCCATGCATCCTGAAGCTAAAATTTCTTTCAAGCTCACACCTTCTTTGCAAAAAAAACAAATGATCCACTGAGCTGCTCCACCAAGCACATGATGCTCAGTTTTAATAAGACTCATAAATGTGTGAATGCAAACTTCTTCATTACCTCCATCACCGAAGGTGTACGGAGGCAATATTTTCACCGCTGCTTGTCTGTCTGTGAGCAGGATATCTGAAAAGGATGTGGACAGATTCAAAGGAAATTTGGTGAACAGGTTGGGTGTGTGACAAGGACGAATTGAATCGATTTTGGTGAAGATCTGGATCAGAGAATATCATTAGGTAATTCTTTGCCATTGAGAGATGAGGCCAAAAATGAAATATAGTGTGATATTTTAAAAAGTTATGGACAGATTCAGACAACACTTGGATGTGTTGTGTATGTGACAAGAACAAGCTGGTTACATTTTGGTTAAGGTCCAAATCCAGATCCCACCTATCAGTGGGATACAAAACGTAAACTGTTCAGCCTGGCGGAGGTATGCACTCTTCTGAATGCCATTCTATTTCGACTCTGAAACATCAAACTAGAACTGCGTTGTTGATGGCACACAATCGCATATTCCCGCGCGCACTTATTTGTCCCACTAACGTAAGGTGAAATTTTATCTTGCAAAATGGATTGACTATTCCTTTTATTTTTTTAAATCAGCTCCCATGACGCCACCCCCTCTGGCCCGGCCCCTAGGGGCCATATAAAAAAAATCCGACAGTGTTGTGCACTTCCCCATACATATATCTACTATGTCCCAAAGTTTCAAGTTCCTATCTCAAACGGTGGAGGAGCTATTTTGACCCCCTATCCGCGAAGCACCCCCTACCCCCCAAGCACCCTCTGATCATGTGTTTAAAAAATATGTTGTTAAATGTATAACTCATGAATATGTTTGATTTAAAAAGCTATGACAATTTTTTTTTATAAATCGACCACCATGACCCCAACCCCCTGGCCCGGCCCCTCGGGGTCATATCAAAAATCCGAAAGTGTTGTGCACTTCCCCATACATATATCTACTATGTCCCAAAGTTTCAAGTTCCTATTTAAAACGGTGTAGGAGGAGTTACAGAGTAAGACAGACGTACGTACGTACGGACGGACGGACGGACGGCGGAGACGATCACAATATTCCCGCTTTTCTTCGAAAGCGTGGGAATAACTACCAAGAAAATGGCACATTATAAGCAAACGTCTCAGCTTATGTGCAACAAACCATGGCTGTAAAGGGGGGGGGGGCACACAAATTCTGACCTTTCAATAATTATTTGAACTTCCATCGTAAGTATGTCAAATTTGCTGGAGACTTGTTCATGATAAATGCTCACGACTAAGGTGAACACATGCAGACGATTGTGCAAAGAGAACCAAATTTGTTTTTCATCTTAAATTTGTCATTTTGACATTTTCTGAGAACACCCAATGTATTCGCCATTAACCTGAGAACCACACGTGTGGTCATCGTATTTTGAGTTCACCTCAAAACATGCTTTCTGAGATCTGCGAAATGCACACATCTCGAAAATGATTTCTGGTGACGTCACACTCATTTAATAACAGAAAAAACACATCACCGATACTGTTCCCTACCTTGGCTTGTGCAATAATAAATGGTGCTGAGAGAGTGGTGGTGGGTTCAGAGGGACTGTAAGAAATGGTGGGTGGAGCCAAGACAGTGCTAATGGGTTCAACATGAGCAGGACTAGAAGTTGAGAGGCTCTGGTTTGACGCGGGAAAGTTGAGTGCTGGCACCGGCGGAGTTGGATACTGAGCCAAGCACTCAAGGCTCACAACTGGCAGTCCACTCTGAAAGTAAAACACGGAGTGTGTTCGAAGGCGATTATCACTGCTTACGTGACAAAAGCTCTTATGAACATTTTGCATAAGGATACAGTGATCGACACTTATAAAGTGAGGCTGGCATGAGTGAGCAGAGAGAAAAGATGAGCAAGTAAAGTGAGCACGAAGAGTCCATGTTGCACACAAATTCATCACACAAATACCTGCGCCACAGCAATCAATGCAAGGATGGCAAAAAGTTCACTGCGTGCGAGCTGTCCAGGCATGGCTCGGTTGGCAAGGCTCCAGATAACACCCAATGTTTCTCGTGGAAGACCAGAGGACAGAAGCAATGGGTACAGTCGTGTCGTATCTATGCCTTTGGGTGACATAGTCGACTCGAGAACATGCCTGTAAACACCTAGTTTCAAGTGAAAGAAGTACAGACAAAAGTAAGAACAGAAAAGGGAGTGAGGGAGAGTGACAATGTGAGCAAGACTATAAACGCACGCACGCACGCACGCACGCACGCACGCACGCACGCACGCACGCACGCACGCACGCACACACACACACACACACACACACACACACACACACACACACACACACACACACACACACACACACACACACACACACACACTACCAGGCAGCATGTTGTCATTGAACAGCCAAGCTGGAACGGTTCTTTTTGCAGCATCCCGAGAAGAGTATGAGGCAGATGTTGTCTGGGCAGCTTCAGAGATGAAGAAGGTCGAGATCAGGGAGGGGACAACAATGGGAGGTATTTAACCTCGTACTTTTACTTACTTCAGAACGACACGTAACCTTTATTTCAGAAAAATTAATCAGTCAATAAAAAAATAAAAATTATACACCGACAATATATGACAGACAAGCAAAAGTACCCATCCCTTGTGACAGGAAAGGTTGAAGTTAATTTATCAATTTAAATTATTCCATGAACTTGAAAAAGGTTAATTGTGTTGCACTCAAAAAAATTCAGCCTTTTTTAATGCGAGACTAATTGGTCATCCTGTTTGACAAAAATCTATATATTGGTCACTTTGGCCTCAAAACGACTTCTGATGCCACGGACATGTAGCCCGTTACTTCCTGCACAAAATTGTATCTCTACCCCGAGTATAGAGTTTGCAGGTTTACAGATGTGGCCATGCATAAGGAACAAACCCAAGGAGGGAGCGAGACGCGCACACACACACGGTCCCTCTCTCTGTGAAACCTCGAGATATATATATATATATATATATATATATATATATATATATATATATATATATATATATATATATATATATATATATATATACATACATATATATATATATATATATATACATACACATACATATATATATATATATATATATATACATACACATACATATATATATATATATATATATATACATACATATATATATATATATATATATATATATATATATATATATATATATATATATATATATATATATATATATATATATATATATATATATATATATATATATATATATATATGAGCCTGGTGTTGGCGCAGTAGTTAGGGCAGCGGCTTGGGATCCAAAAGGTCCTGAGTTCAAGCACCGTTGGGCCACTGAATTAATACACCAGGGGGTCGACTCAGCCTGTCATCCTTCACAGGTCGGCAAAATGAGTACCAGTATACTGGGCCGGTGTATACCCCGGTTAAAATAGGTGTACCATATCCCTGTGTTGTAAGAGGCGACCAGGGTTGCGTCAGGAAGGGCATCCGGCGTAAAATGTGCCAAATCACTATGCGGATCATACGGATGATCTGCTGTGGCGACCCCTAACAGGAGCAGCCGAAAGAAGATGATGTGTGTGTGTGTGTGTGTGTGTGTGTGTGTGTGTGTGTGTGTGTGTGTGTGTGTGTGTGTGTGTGTATGTGTATATATATATATATATATATATATATATATATATATATATATATGTATGTATATGGATATAGAAATATGTATATGGATATATGTATACATATATACATATATGTACATATGTATTTATTGTTACGGCTGTGGAAATTTGCACAACACCAGAAAGGTCCTTAGATCAGTTATGCCGGTAAGTTTATGTGCAGATAGTTTCCCAACGTTGTTTAGAGGATTTTTTTTCGTGTTCACCGGGCTGCAACGCTTTGAGATAGCTGTTTTTCTTTTCTCCAACAATATTTTGGACCAATCATCCCCCAATAACCAAATCCCCACCACCAACATCATTCCCAAACAACAACAACTCAAACACCACCACCTTCGCCTATTTACCTCCACAACTCTACCCTGCAAACACCGCTTCACCGCCATTCTCAAACGACGCCCACAACAACCAAATCGCCACCACCATCGTTCCCAAACAACCACAACCAAACCACCACCACCTTCGCCCTTTTCCCTTCACTACCATCAACAACGCCACCCCGCAAACATCACTTCACCTCCATCCCGGAGACAACGCCATCTTCACGCTGTCAGGACGAGCGCTCCGATGATTTCTACCACGTCCGCTTTGCCAGGGTCCGAGTTCAAGGGTCAGGGGTCGATTCTCGCTTCCCCGGCCCTATAAAAGGGCAAGCAGAACGGAGCTCAGGGCCAGTCGGTTTTACGGAGCTCGAGGCAGTGTCGAGAGAAGTGTCGGTGGGTCGGTGGGTCGGTTGCCAGTGTTGGTGAACGGAGCTCGCAGTCAGTGGTGGGGGAGACGAGCTCGCCATCAGTTACAACTCAGTCTGGGTTCAGTTTTCGAGAGACGGAGCTCAAGTCAGCCTGTTGTAGGGAGACGGTCGTGGTGTCAGAGCGAGAGTTGGGGAACGGAGCAGGGACGCGGAGAGGGGCTCGGAGGCAAACCAGAGGGCTACGTGGAGACCACCGCCGAGAAAGGGGCGAAATGGAGACCACAGCGCGGGAGAGTTTGCCGGAGCCAAGGCGGTCCAGGGTGCTCGTTTGAGCGTCAACTCGCTCAGAGAGTGTCAACTCACTAAAAGAGCATCGACTGGCTGAGAGGGCATCGACGTGCTGAGAGAGCATCAGCGATTCCCCCCAAACCGAGCATCCGCGCTGAGAGAGCGCCGGTAACCCCGTCCGCTCCGTGGTGCCTGCTGTGTGGCGCGAGCCTGCGCATCCGGGTGGAGAACACCGGAGAGAGCTCACCGACCAAGCCGGGTGCCCGAGGACAGGCGCGGCCACACCAGGCCGTGGGGGAGTAGACGTCGTGACCTGCCCACTGTCGCGCCACGAGGGTGCGGGTCAGACCCTTCGGTCTCGTGGGCCTGACAGTTCATCCAGGCTCCACGTCACATTCGGTCCACTGACCTGTCTGCCCCCCTTGTCTTTGGGGGTGGCGTTTCTTTGCTTTTTGTATAAATGCATGTGGTGGCGCCGTCTAGCAAGTAGACTTGTTTAAGTGACTGTGTGTGTGCAAATAAAATGCTTTATTCGGTGGTAATTCTTTTATCTGCTTGCTTTGACTGTACATACGTGCATGATTCATTGCTGTGACTGTAAATACGTGTAATGTCTAATAAATGTGCTTATTGAACTGTTCCCCGTTCGTTGCGTCAAATTCCCTGTTTTGAAAGTGCCATCTTGCATCACGGAAGAAATTGGTAGAGGGGTGTAAGCACCCGGTAAACAGAATCACATCCATCGAGGTCGGCGATAACACCGCTCGGTTATCACTGTAGCACGGAACGGACCGCTTAAGCGGTTCGTGTCCTCGGCCGACCTGCGGCGAGGTACGATCGCCCGGTCGACTACTCGCGCAGGTACTTAGGTAGGTCGAATTTGGCGAGCAACCTTATCCTGTGCGGGTGGGCAATTGGCACGATCGCTGTGAGGTTAAACCCCCACCCGTGACTATCTCCTGGCGGTACTTCCAAGGAGGGTCACGACTGAATTGTCCGACCGGTGGGCGACGCGGTCACAATTCGAGTTACGCGGCCAATCGCACGCCGGCGGGCGTGAATTCGCAACACATTGTATGATTTTAAAATATTTAATTTGCATTTTATTGCATGAAATAAGTATTTGATACATCAGAAAAACAGAACTTAATATTTGGTACAGAAACCTTTGTTTGCAATTACAGAGATCAGACGTTTCCTGTAGTTCTTAACCAGGTTTGCACAGACTGCAGCAGGGATTTTGGCCCACTCCTCCATATCCTTCAGGTTTCGGGGCTGTCGCTGGGCAACACAGACTTTCAGCTCCCTCCAAAGATTTTCTATTGGGTTCAGGTCTGGAGACCGGCTAGGTCACTCCAGGACCTTGAGATGCTTCTTACAGAGCCACTCCTTAGTTGCCCTGGCTGTGTGTTTCGGGTCGTTGTCATGCTGGAAGACTCAGCCACGCCCCATCTTCAATGCTCTTGTTGAGGGAAGGAGGTTGTTGAAAAAGATCTCGCGATACATGGCCCCAACCATCCTCCCCTCAATACGGTGCAGTCGTCCTGTCCCCTTTGCAGAAAAGCATCCCCAAAGAATTATGCTTCCATCTCCATGCTTCACGGTTGGGATGGTGTTCTTGGGGTTGTACTCATCCCTCTTCTTCCTCCAAACACGGCGAGTGGAGTTTGAACCAAAAAGCTCTATTTTGGTCTCATCAGACCACATGACCTTCTCCCATTCCTCCTCTGGATCATCCAGATGGTCATTGGCAAACTTCAGACGAGCCTGGACATGTGCTGGCTTGAGCAGAGGGATCTTGCGTGCGCTGCAGGATTTTAATCCATGACGGCGTAGTGTGTTACTTTTGGTTTTCTTTGATACTGTGGTCCCAGCTCTCTTCAGGTCATTGACCAGGTCCTGCTATGTAGTTCTGGGCTGATCCCTCACCTTTCTCATGATCATTGAGGCTCCATGAGGTGAAATCTTGCATGGAGCCCCAGACCGAGGGAGATTGACTGTTATCTTGAACTTCTTCCATTTTCTAATAATTGCGCCAACAGTTGTTGCATTCTCACCAAGCTGCTTGCCTATTGTCCTGTCGCCCATCCCAGCCTTGTGCAAGTCTACAATTTTGTCCCTGATGTGCTTAGACAACTCTCTGGTCTTGCCCATTGTGGAGAGGTTGGAGTCTGATTGATTGAGTGTGGACAGCTGTCTTTTATGCAGATAACGAGTTCAAATAGGTGCAGTTAATACAGGTAATGAGTGGAGAATGGGAGGACTTCTTATGGACAAAACTAACAAATCTGTGAGAGCCGGAATTCTTCCTGGTTGGTAGGTGATCAAATACTTATTTCATACAATAAAATGCAAATTAATTATTTAAAAATTATACAATGTGATTTTCAGGATTTTTCTTTTAGATTCTATCTTTCACAGTTGAATTGTACCTATGATAAAAATTACAGACCTATACGTGCTTTGTAAGTGGGAAAACCTGCAAAATCGGCAGTGTGTCAAATACTTGTTCTCCCCACTGTATATATATATATATATATATATATATATATATATATATATATATATATATATATATATATATATATATATATATATATATATATATGTATATGTATATGTATATGTATATGTATATGTATATGTATATGTATATGTATATGTATATGTATGTGTATATGTATATGTATATGTATGTGTATATGTATATGTATATGTATGTGTATATGTATATGTATATGTATATATATATATATATATATACATATACATATACATATACATATACACATACATATACATATACATATACATATATATATATATATATATACATATACATATACATATACATACATACATACATATCTCTTCATTATGCCTGGTGTGTTGGCGCAGTGGTTGGGGCAGCAGCTTGGGATCCAAAAGGTCCTGAGTTCAAGCCCCGTTGGGCCACTGAATTAATACACCAGGGGGTTGACTCAGCCTGTCATCCTTCCGAGGTCGGCGAAATGAGTACCAGTGTACTGGGCCGGTGTATACCCCGGTTAAAATAGGTGTACCATATCCCTGTGTCGTAAGAGGCGACCAGGGTTGTATCAGGAAGGGCATCCGGCGTAAAAACATGTGCCAAATCACTATGCGGATCATACGGATGATCCGCTGTGGCGACCCTTAATGGGAGCAGCCGAAAGAAGAAGAAGAAGAAGAAGATACACATCTCTTCATTATGTAAAGTTTGAACATCAATTGCACCCTGACTACATGTATGTCTATTAATTATGTACTGTTGGAACGTACCTTTACAACCTTTCGACACTTTAGACTGCTGACACCTCTTCGAGTTAGACCTTTGAAGACCCTTTAGATGGCGTTCGACATTTACATCCTTTAGACCGCTTATGCCTCTCTACACCTTTCAGCCCCTTGAGACCCGATATACCACGAATTCAAGAGACCCGATATACCACGAATTCAATATACCCTCAAGATTCTAGAACCTTGACATCCTTGAAGCCTCCTCAGACCATTAAGACCCACAAGACCGTTAATAATCTTCAACACCCCTGAAGATCTCCATGACCCTTGAGACTCCTCATACTCTCAAAACCCCCTAACACTCCTCAAAGTTCTCCCTGCAAGACCCCGTAAGATCCCCAGACCCCTAAAAACTTTAATATCCTTTAAGACCTCCTAAGACTCAAAAAACACTTTAAAATCCCCAAGACTCATCAGACCCTCCAATCTACTTTCTTAACAATCCTCTTGAGGAAGTTCAGTCACTCAGATTCCTGGGTCTCACTATCAGCCATAATCTTTCTTGGGCAAAACACATTTCAAAGTTGGCCTCCAAAGTTAGCTGCTGAAAGGGCATCCTCCATCATGCATCGTACTTCCTTGGCAAACCTGAACTCCGTTCCACCTGCAAGGCCTTCATCCACAGATTGATGGCGTACCACTCTCCCCTCTGGGCTGGCTCATTGCCTCACACCTTGCTCAGTTTAACATCGTGGAAACCAAGGCCTTTTAGATTATTGGAATCTTCTGCAATGAAGCCAAGTCTACGCGTCTA
>NC_140976.1:46109867-46144867 GCF_056783735.1 Eptatretus burgeri
AGAGGCAGAGACAGAGAGAGAGGCAGAGACAGAGAGAGAGGCAGAGACAGAGAGAGACAGAGAGAGAGGCAGAGACAGAGAGAGACAGAGAGAGAGGCAGAGACAGAGAGAGAGGCAGAGACAGAGAGAGAGGCAGAGACAGAGAGAGAGGCAGAGACAGAGAGAGAGGCAGAGACAGAGAGAGAGGCAGAGACAGAGAGAGAGGCAGAGACAGAGAGAGAGGCAGAGACAGAGAGAGAGGCAGAGACAGAGAGAGAGGCAGAGACAGAGAGAGAGGCAGAGACAGAGAGAGAGGCAGAGACAGAGAGAGAGGCAGAGACAGAGAGAGAGGCAGAGACAGAGAGAGAGGCAGAGACAGAGAGAGGCAGAGACAGAGAGAGAGGCAGAGACAGAGAGAGAGGCAGAGACAGAGAGAGAGGCAGAGACAGAGAGAGAGGCAGAGACAGAGAGAGAGGCAGAGACAGAGAGAGAGGCAGAGACAGAGAGAGAGGCAGAGACAGAGAGAGAGGCAGAGACAGAGAGAGAGGCAGAGACAGAGAGAGAGGCAGAGACAGAGAGAGAGGCAGAGACAGAGAGAGAGGGAGACAGAGAGAGGGAGACAGAGAGAGGGAGACAGAGAGAGGGGGACAGAGGAATTGAACGTCATGCAAGAGGGGAAGGAGATTCGGCAGGGGAATGGCTTTGTCTCTCTGGGTGGAAAGGTTACCGGGGATGGTCATTCGAAGCCACATTAAAAAAAAATGTCGTATTTCAATCCAATCGTTCAAAATGAGTACGAGTTGGAAAACCCACAATCACAGAAAAAAGGTAAAGGAGAAAAAAGGATTATTGATGGAAGGAAGGAATGAGGAGGAAATGAGGTCATTTGATGGATAATAATGGGACGTCAGAATCCTGAGAACGAAACTATTCATTTGATTCCTTTACAAATATTCAGATTTTAAATGTTGGAGGTCAAGGGAAGGGTTTTCTTTTTTTTTTTAAAGAGTGTGCTGGGAAATGTATGGAAAACAACTAACCATTTTTCTGTGGTGTTGATGGTTGGTGGATCCTGGTCTCTCGACTGAACCCCACAAGGTTCCCCATCATTGCCTCCAGTGCATTATCCCTGTTCTCTGCCACCTGAAATTCCCAAAACAAAGAAGAGAGTATACAAACAACAACAATAAGTCAGGCAATAGCTCTTCCCGACAAAATATAAACCTAAAAATGCTGACAAAAAACTCATCACCAGTTTTAACCAAGTGTACACACATATTTCAGATGGTGCATCAATCACACCAGATGGTAATAAACAGATGCAATGGAATTGACAGCACAATATGAACTCCAAAGGGAAACAAGAGTAAATGTCAGGCAAGCTGATGACAACCTCAGTCTCCATGACAAAAGCTTGTCAGAGGGGGAGGGGATGGGTGTGTGACGGAAGAGGGGGGTGGGGGTGTGTGACGGAAGAGGGGGTGGGGGTGTGTGACGGAAGAGGGGGTGGGGGTGTGACGGAAGAGGGGGTGGGGGTGTGTGACGGAAGAGGGGGTGGGGGTGTGTGACGGAAGAGGGGGTGGGGGTGTGTGACGGAAGAGGGGTGGGGGTGTGTGACGGAAGAGGGGGTGGGGGTGTGTGACGGAAGAGGGGGTGGGGGTGTGTGACGGAAGAGGGGGTGGGGGTGTGTGACGGAAGAGGGGGTGGGGGTGTGTGACGGAAGAGGGGGTGGGGGTGTGTGACGGAAGAGGGGGTGGGGTGTGTGACGGAAGAGGGGGTGGGGGTGTGTGACGGAAGAGGGGTTGGGGGTGTATGATTGAGGAGGGGGGTGTGGGACGGAAGAGGGGGGTGTGGGACGGAAGAGGGGGGTGTGGGACGGAAGAGGGAAGTGTGAGATAGAAAAGGGGGGGCACGACAGAATAGGAGGGAGCGGGTGTTTGGATAAAAAAAGACCACATCAATTTCAAAATCACAATTTCCTTCCCACAGCCCTTTCACCATTAGCCAAAACACAACGAAAATAATAATACAAGAGGAATAAAAGACCAAACAGTCGGCTTGTAAAATGACAGACAGAGGTGATGGCTCCTGGAAAAGTTGAGCACCAAAGAGCAATCAATAAAGATACCAAACAACCAGGTGGAAAGGTATTGTTGGATAAGGCACAAAAAGACAAAACAACAGCATGAAACTGCAGTCATTTGCATTACCTTTGTTTTTGCACTGCTCATCATCTGCAACTTTTGTTTCTGTTCCTCAAACTGCCTCCGCTTTCTCTCTTTCTCTTCCCTCTTCTTATGCTGTTCTATGATCTTGTGCTGCTCATCCACCATTAATCTCCACATAAAACAGAAAGAATTGCAAGAATAGCAAGAATGCGTGAGCTGTTCTCGGCCATAAACAACAACTGCAAACATGAATTTAATGAAACACGACTTGAAGAGAAAAATTAAAAGGACATTAAAAGAAGCTTTATTTTGCAAATTTTTTTTTGAAAACTTTACATACTGCTGGCTGGCAATGTAAGGAGGTGGTGGTGGCCTTGTCGAATAGAACTGCTGTTGCGGAAGAAACATGGCACCAGTCGTTACCATTCCCATGGATACAGTGCCCTTTGAAAACAAATGAAATAAAATAAATAAATAAATAAACTTGAGCAACACCTTCACACCAAGATTAGGATTGCTGCAGTAAGCAAGAGTAATATTTTTTAAATAAAAGAAAGAACTTCTATATTCAGATGTTCATTCACCTGCATTGGCAAAGCATGACTGGACACAGGCACCACAATCTGTCCTCCATAACTCATCGTGGGTAAGGCTCCCATCATGCCAGCATGGAGTGGGATACCAGATGTTGGTGGCATCATAAAACCAGGAGCTTGAGACATTTGTTGCGGTGATATACCTGGACCTGTAAATGAGAATCATCGACGACCGCTTGCATTCTCATACTTGAGCATGCAAAAAGGAAGGTGCATGAAAAAAAACAACTACAACAGCACTCGGGAGAGCGCATACCTCCGCCAGGCTGAACAGTTTACATTTTGCATCCCACCGATAGGTCGGATCTGGTTCCGAACCTGAACCAATATCTAATTGGCTTGTTCTTGTCATCTAACAACTTCATCCACCTAGTTTTAACTTAACTCATCCACAACTTTTTAAGAAACCGTGTTACTGTCGTTTGTGGCCCCATCTCTCAATGGTGAAGAATCACTTAAAAAATTATAATATCCAGATCCGGATCAGTATCTTAAACAAAATCGAATCAATTCCTCCTTGTCAAACACAACCTCCACACCGCATCCACCCACAACTTTTTGAGATATCCAGTTCACAAACAAACAGACAAACAAACACAGACAGGGGCGAAAACATAACCTCTGTCCACCTTCGGTGGCAGAGGTAACAAAAGATTAGCACTCAAATGTAACTTTAATGATGGGTAAATAGAAGTAAAATAAAAAGACTTGAATCTTTAAAAGACAATAAAGTTTGAAAAAATAAAATAAAATAAAAAAGGGACAAAAAAAATGTGAGGGACATTCCAAGAGTAATGCCCTCGATTTTTATTTTTGGGAAACGAGATGTGTGCCGGTGGTGATACTTTGTGTGCAGGACGAATCAACGCTTCTATGTCCCAGTGTGAAGATTCACCTGATGCCAAGAGGAAGCGCAAAAGTTGGCAGGATCCAAAATGGCGTCTTCCAGTGAAACGAGTTAGAAGCAAAGAGCTGGAAACGACATCTTGGTGGCAGAGAAGCAATTGGTGGGTGAAATTCACAAATTTTGGAGAAAATCATGAGAGTTGTCACATTACATATCATTAATATTTTGGGTGAGGTTTCATGCTTTGACATAAAAATTTGGCTGAAAAAAAATATATATTGGGGCATGACTTTTAGAATGACCGTCGTTTATTATCTCCGCCACCTGCGATGGATGGAGGTTATGTTTTCATCCCTGTCTGTTTGTTCGTTTGTGTGTAGGATATCTCAAAAAGTTATTCATGTATTCGGATGAAATGTGGTGGGTAGGTTGGGTGTGTGACAAAGACAAATTGATTATATTTTGGTGAAGATCCGGATCCGGAAACTAGAATTTTTAAAGTGACTTTTCAGCACTGAGCAAGAGGCAAAAAATGATATACAGCACGACATCTCAAAAAGTTGTGGACGGATCGGACGAAACTTGGTGGATAGGTTGGGTGTGTGACAAGGATGGACTGAATCGATTTTGGTGAAGATCTGAATACAGATCCGGAGATATGAGCTCCACAGAGTGCCCTTCTTGTTCAACTTAGTTTTTGTCCGTCACGGCGAAGTTTCACACCTGCATGAAACTTCGAAGGGAAAACAAACTGAAAAACAAAGATCTGCAAGAAATGTCACCACAGTTCTCTCCTTTAATTGTTAAGTAGTGGTGTTTCACCATACAACAAAACAGCAGAGAAAATAGATAAAAATTCACATGTTGATGCCACAGCAAAGCAACTATCAAGTCAAAGGATAAAGCAGCGTTGGCCTTTATTTACATTGAGCAGGAAGTCCCTTGGGGAATGCAATCTGAATGTTGTAAAGGCTTTAAAACAAAAATTCTACAAAATGATGGATTTGTCTTTGCATTATAAAACAAAAAGCTTACCTGTTGGCATGTTCCCTCCAACTGGAAACATGTAACTGTAAATAGGCAAAGAAGGGAAGGAGAATGGTAAGTGGAAAGGAAGTAGATCTGAGACAGGAAACACAATTGCATCGTTAAGACTGCATTGGAAATGTGTTAAAAAAAATTTTTAAGTTGTCTTCATTTGTGATTTTGAATCTGATATTTACAAATATCATGGAGTGAAAAAACATTTTCCATCATTGCAATAGTAACAAGACCAAGAAAAAGAGCAATCAGAGATTGTAGACCCTCGCCAGGACAGCTTTTTGTGTCGTTTGTTTTGTGTGGAATTTGTGTACTGGTGTGTTACATAATTAATAAGAGACATAATTGGAACTGCTACTTTATAACTGCTGGCAGTGATGACCGGGTACCAAGACGTCCGATGCAACCCGAGTTTGATCAGACACCTGAACCTGACCCATGACGTTTTTAAATTATTCATTTGAATTTAGAATGGCATTAAAATAAATTCAATTCAGATCAAATGGAACACCAAATAGGTACAGTGCTGCATTGGAGTAATCAGAAGGAACCCAAACAAGCAAGAATAAAAGATGAAGTCATCAGGAGGAACCTGGATTGGATTCGCATTCAGCTGTGACTCCTCTACCCTCAAAACCCATCCAGGCACAGCCAAGTGAGCCATATTGGAACCCCCCCCAAAACAAACAAGAAATGCCACTTTATAACTGCTGACAATAATGACTGGGTACCAAGACGTCCGGCTTCAATACAGCCCTGCTTTGATGCAACACGGGACTGACGAGTTACGGACCGAGTAACATGAAGTGTTCAATTTATTTGATACGTAAGCAGTTAGCCCTTTTTCCTGGGACATTGTCAGTATCAATTGAATTGAAGTTTAAATTACTTGAACACAAAACAAAAAGTGTGTGGGAAATGTCACCGTGGGTCCTCAGGGTAAACCGGAACTCCACCGAGTAATATGACCCCCCCCCCCCATAGTCTCTCTACTATATGGGATTGATGAGTTGTGGACCCAGTAACACGCCACGTTCAATCAATTTATTACGTGAGCAGTTAACCCTTTTTCCTGAATACTTAGTCGGTATCAATTGCATTGGTGTTTAAATAACCTGAACATAAAGTAATAAATGTGGACTCCATCGGTGCAGAGGGTAAAGCGGGATTACTCTGAGTCTAGTGAGGTCCCACACATTTCTCTTCAACAGAGGATTCACAAGTTATGGACCGAAGAACAGGTTACGTTCCATCTATTTATTATGTACACAGTTGACCATTTTTTCTGGGGCCATCATTGGTATCAATTGAATTGCTTATCCTGTACCCTCAAACACATGCAGGTGCAGCCAGGTGAGCCTTATGCAACAAAAAAAAAATTCTGAAAGTTCTCAGATTAAAATAATTCAATAATTCTGGCTGCCAGACCTTGTGGCCGATGGGGTTGAAATTTAAAACATACATTCCCCATTGCTGCAAGATAATAATTGTGAAGTTTCACATTAATCAATTCAGCGATTCCAGAGTAAACATTATTTAATATTTTTCCTTCAATCTAATATGGCTGCCAAACCATGTGACATCAATTATTTATGAACAAACTTATATCCACTAGTCTGGGAGAATGTGTGTGTAGTTTCCCCTTGAACAGGCTAGCCGTTCGGGAGAAGATTTTTGAAGGTTTTTAGGTTAAATTCAATATGGCCACCAAACCATGTGACCTATCAATTAGAAATTAACAAATTTGTAAAATGATGCCTATGGGAATGTGTGTGTAAAGTTTTGCCTCGATCTGTACAGCCGGTCTGGAGAAGATTTTTAAAAATTTCAATCCAAAATAGCTGCCGAACCACGTGACCCGACATCATAAATTTATAATCTGCCTCTCATGGGGTAGGGAATCACACTTGTGAAGTTTCATGTTAATCGGATAAGGTGCATTTTTCCATCCAAGATGGCCACCAAACCAAGTGACTTGTGACATCACAATTTTTCCCATTTATGCAGCAATTGCGTTGGATGATAGTTGCAAAGTTTCACTTCGATAGGATTCAGTGGTTCCAGAGAAAACATTATTTAATATTATTCTTCAATCCAATATGGCTGCCAAACCATATGACCGAGCAATTATTCATGAACAAACTTATATCCCCTTGCCTTGCAGAATATGTGTGTGAAGTTTCCCCTTGATCTGACCAGCCTTTCTGGAGAGGATGGTTTGAAGATTTTTGGGTACATTCAATATGGCCACCAAACCATGTGACCTATCAATTAGAAATTAACAAACTTGTACAAGGATGTCTGGGGGAACATGTGTGTAAAGTTTCACCTCAATGTGTTCAGTCGTTTCAGAGAAGATGATTAAAAAAAAAATTCAATACAATATGGCTGAAGAACCACGTGACCGATGACAACATAGATTCATATTCTGCCTCTAATGGGGTATGAGATCACGCTTGTGAAGTTTCGTGTTGATCGGATAAGGTGCGTTTTTCTATCCAAGATGGCCACCAAACCATGTGACCATAATTTTTACCACATATGCAGCTATGGCAAGAGATGATAGTTGCAAAGTTTTGCTTCGATAGGATAAGTGGTTCCAGAAAAAAAAAACAATTTAATATTTTCCTTGAACCCATATGGCTATCATGTGACCTATCAATTATTCATTAACAAACTTGTATCCCTTAGTCTTAGAAGAGAATATGTGTGAAGTTTCCCCTTGATCTGACCAGCCGTTCTGGAGAAGATGTTTGAAGGTTTTTGGATAAATTCAATATGACCACCAAACCATGTGACCTATCAATTAGAAATTAACAAACTTTTAAAAGGATGTCATGAGGAATGTGTGTGTAAAGTTTTGCCTCAATCTGTCAGGCCGTTCTGGAGAAGATTTTATTTTATTTTTTGATTTGGCTGCCGAAGCACATGACCTATGACGTCATTAATTTTTTTTTTCAACTGTGAGTTGTTGCGTAGATGACGCTCAAGAAATTTCAACTTTTTTCCGATGCAGCGTTCTACGCGTCAAATTTTCACCGGGATACCACTTCACCGATGATGTGACGAAAAAAAAAGATCACACTTCTTCCCCATGGTGAGTTCTTGCCAGGTGCCAAATTTCAATTTTTTCCATTGTGCGGTTTTGAAGATACAGAGGTCCAAAATTTTTCTGTTTCTCAAAGATGGCGCCCGTACGTAACCTGTGACATCATAATTATCAATAAAGTATGCTACCAAAAAAAACATACTACGGTGAAAATTTTGTGTCGATCAGACTTACGGTTGCCGAGAAAATGAATTTTAAAGCGAAAAAAACCTCCCGAAAATTGCCAAAATTGATGGCGGAAGAAAAATAATAAACAGAGCAAAAACAATGGGTTACCCAGCCTTGTCGGCTTGGTACCCGAACAAGAAAAACCCCCAAAAAACCGATATAAAAAATTAAATAATTCTGGCTGCCAGACCATGTGTCTGATTAAGTTGAAATTTAAAACATGTATTTCCCATCACTACTAGATCATAAATGTGAAGGTTAACGTCAAATGATTAAGCGGTTCCAGAGAAAACATGATTTAATATTTCCTTCAATCAAATATGGCTGCCAAACCATGTGACCCATCAATTATTCCTTAAACTTGTACACCCATGGCTTGGGGAACACTTGTGTGAAGTTTGCCCTTGATCTGTTTAGCCATTCTGGAGAATATTTTTTTTTATACGTTTTTGGGTAAATCCAATATGGCTGCCAAACCATGTGACCAATGACATCATGTGTGTGAACCTTTTTTTCCTCATGGACAGGCGGTCATACGTGTAAAGTTGCGCCTCTGTTCAGCCACTTCAGAGAAGATTTTTGAAGATTTATAAAAAAATAATATAAATATGGCTGCCGAATCACGTGACCAATGACATCATCAATATATTTTTTTCTGTGGACCATTTTATCCCAAGATGACCCTCAAAAAGTTTCATACCGATTGGATGCTGCGTTCCACATATGCAATTATGACGTCATAAACGAGGGCACCTATGATGTCATTTTTTAAAATCCAAAAAAAATCACAGTCATTCCCCATGAGTACTTGCTGTGTGCCAAGTTTCAATTTTTTGAAGTTTCAAGCCAAGTGAAGGTCCGGATCCAGATGTGGATACGAGAATTATTTAATTTTAAAAGTCATTCTTCACCGTTGATGGGGCCAAAAACGATGCAGTACTGTAAAGTATGATATTTCAAAAATGTATCGGGCAAAATATATGTTCTCGTGGATCAGGCATTACGTTGCGGAGGTGTGCGCTCTACCGAGTGCCCTTATGGTTTTAATGGTTATATTTTTGTGAATTTTAATAATGTGACTTCATAATCACATTCATAAAACTACTTTACTCCTCATTGTTGGAAAAATAAGGTGCCTTTGAGGTGTCTATTGGGTGAAGGCTAGGAAAGATCTTGACTCTTGGTATGGGCACCTGGCTGATGAAGCCGAGGAAGGTATTCATCAAAACGACCTTAGACCTACCTTCTGGTCAATCCAGCGCATGCGTAATTGTCGAATTTCAAATAAAAACAAAAGCAGTATTCCGATCATGAAGGCAAGCGGCACCCCCTGCTATACCAATGAGGAAACCCTCAACTGCCGGAAAGAACATTTTGAGCAGGCACTCAACTTTTCCCCTGCTACACACTCCCCCGGCTTGGAGGAAGAGGCACCCACAGCTGGCGATGAGGTCACTGTACGTATGGATCCTCCATCCTTGTTGAGCTCCGTCATGCAGTGAGGAAACTCAAAAATGGTCGAGCTGCTGGGTGTGATAACATCACCACAGAACTGCTGAAATGTGTGGAGACTCCAATTTGTGACGTAATACTTTGGCTTTTTATAAATATCTGGAATTCTGGGGATGTTCCAGCCGAGTGGAAAAATGGCAGAATTCCCATCTACAAAGGCAAAGGAACCCACTTCAACTGCAGTAGCTATCATCCGATCACCATATTATCAGTCCCAGGGAAAGTTTTTGCTCATGTTCTCTTGAACCGTATTCATCCCCTTCTGCTCCAACACAGATGCCCCCAACAATCTGGTTTCACGCCTAACAGGTCTACAACGGATGCCATATTAGCCCTCTGTAGTCTTGCAGAACTTCATCAGGAATTTCAGCATCCATTAAATGTGGCGTATTACGACATCAAAGCCGCATTTGATTATGTTGACCGAAAATCCCTATGGAAGGTGCTGAGAGGCAATGGAGTTCCATCATCACTTCTCCACCTGATTCGGAATCTCCATGAACATAAAACAGCCCGCGTCAGAGTGGACACCGACTTATCACCACCTTTCCCCATGTCTTCTGGAGTTTGTCAGGATTGCATCCTTGCTCCCTCCTTCTTCTGCTCCACCATTGACTGGATAATGCCAAGGTGTACAGACCAGATTGGAATTAATGTCGGGAGAGAAATCATCACTGATCAACTCAATGCAGATGACACTGCCCTATTTGTGAGAGACCCTGTTTACTGGCCGGATGTGTTGTGTGAATAGGTTGTGAAACTGACGCTGTGAATCGGTTGCCAAAAGCCTAGGCCTTCAGCCCTCATGGCAAAAAACTAAAGTACAGAATGTTGCCATTGGTCCTTCTCCCTTGCCAGTTCCTATCTCTCGTGTAGTTGTGGAGTCAGTGGACCATTTCACCTACCTGGACTGCAACATTCATTCATCTGGATGCTGCAGCCCTGATGTACAGAGACAAATTGGCATAGCTGGCTGTCATGGGGCAAATAGACGCTGTTTGGAAACAGCGGAAACAACCTGCTTAGTTTACCATCAAAGCTCCGCATTTACAGAACATGCGTCCGACCTGTTCTCTATAGTTGTGAGACATGGACACTTGAAAAAGGACCAAGACGCTTTACAAGCTGCTTTCTTTCCACATGCGATGTCAACATCACATCCTTGGGGTACGATGGTATGACCAAGTTTCAAACAGGACTATTCGTGAGATCACTAGACTCGGCCCCATCACACTCGATATTGCAAGGAGACGCTATTCTCTGTTTGGACACATCTGCCGTTTAAATGAGCATGTACCGGCTTGTATTTCCTTGTAATTTGCCACGAATCTTTACCAGAGTCAGAGTCAGAAAGAAAAGGTGTGTTTGAATTACTTTATGCGGATGATTTAGTCTTGATTGCAGAATCAATGGAGGAGTTGGAATTACAGTTCAACAAATGGAAGAGGCGTTTGAAGGCAAAGGTTTGAAAATCAACATGGGGAAAACGAAAATTATGGAATGTGGTGAAGAAACAGGGGTTATTGAATTGGCTAAGAAAGATCCATATGGAGTTTGTGGTAAAAGAGTGGTAAGTCATGCCATCAGATGCAGTTCTTGTCACAAATGGATTCATGATCGATGTACAAATGTGAAAAGAGTGACACAAAGAATGAATGGTAGTTTTGAGTGTAAAGCCTGCATCAGAAGAAGAAATTTAAGCCACGAGGATCAGGATCCGGATTCGGAGCAAAGATTGAAAGATCTTGAGAGAGTAAGCAGATTTTGTTGTCTGGGTGACACCATCAACAGTAGTGGAGGCAGCAAGCTTGCAGTTACAAGAAGAACGAGATTGGGTTGGATGAAGTTCAACGAGCTTGCATTAGTGATTAGTGTTATGTGGTAAAAAAAAACAACTGCCTTTGAAGTTGAAAGGAAAGATCTATACCACCTGTGTGAGAGCAGTAATGGTTTATGGGTCAGAGGCATGGACTGTGAGATCGGTCGAAGAAGGTCTCTTGAGTAGAACAGAAAGAGCAATGATCAGAAAGATGTGTGGAGTGCAGTTGGTAGACAGAAAGAACATGAAGGAGTTGATGGAAAGGATTGATCTGAAAGATACAATAGTGGAGGTGGTAAGAAGGAGTGGCTTGAGATGGTTGGGTCACGTGCTAAGAAAGAGAGACAATGAGGGAGTTAAGAGAGTATGGAATTTGGAAGTGGAGGGGAAAAGGGTAAGAGGAAGGCCAAAGTTGAGTTGGAAGGAGTTGGTTATGAAAGAAAGTCAGAAATTGGGATTGGGAGTGGAAGACGCAGAAGATAGAAGAAAGTGGAGAGCTGGAGTTATGTCATGGAAGGAGTGAAAGTCAGGGGAAAGCAAAGTAAGGGGGATAATACTGACTTAAATAAATGATGATAATGATGATGAATATGAAAATCCTGTTCAAATTTCTCATCAATCGGATGAAAATTGAGGATTATAGAAACTTGAAAAATGTGTTGACCTTTGGCCTATGTTGACCTTTTGACCTCAAGCACAATATGGTTCTTGCTTATGACAAACTCTACCATGTGGTGAAGTTTCGTGAAGAATAGTTTAAAATTGTGACCTGTAGGTGATAAACATAAAAAAACAGACAAAAAAAAACAAGAAAGACTGTGCAGAGCACGATACTTGCAAAATCCACCACCCCCCAATGGTTGCCATGGATACATCAAATTGTCCATTTCATTAAGATTAAAATTCACAATCAAAATCAAAGCTCAGGTCATTCGGATGAAAATTATTTTTCAGATTGAAATTGATGATTTTAGAAGTTTTACCTTTAGTTGACTTTTGACCTCAAAAATAGTTGCTTTACAAATTCAGTGATGCACTGCAATTGCTGCTTAATCGGATGAAAATTGACTTTTCAGATGAAATTTGATGATTTTAGAAGTTTGACCTTGAGTTGACTTTTGACCTTAAAAATAGTTGCTTTCCCAATTCAGTGATGGACTATGCAATTGCTGTTTAATTTTCAAGTCAATCGGATGAAAAATAACGATTTTAGAACTCAGACCTCAAGATGACCTGTGACCCCAAAATCAATAGGCTTCTCAGTTGAGACTTCTATAACTTGTTAAAGTTTCATGACTATCCGCTTAGAATTGTGACCTCTAGGCGACTGACAAACAGACAAACAGACAGACAGAAAAACAAAATCGACTGACCAATATACTTTTGATTTTGCAAGTAACAAACAGATAAACAGAATAACACACACAAACAACCAATATACTTGAAAAATCTTCGATTTTCGCAAGTACGTAACAGACAGACAGAGGTGAAAACATAACCTACTTCCACCTTCGGTGTAGGGGGTAGAAATAATAAGTAGCGGCACAAAGTACACCGCCCCCATGCCAAATAATTAAATAACAATCCTCCAGTTGTGTGACATGGCTGGGGTACCTTCGGCGCCCGGAGATGCCACCTTGCAGCACATGGAGTCGGAAATGAGTGAGTCAGAATACAATAATTGATTGATAAATTGCATAATTAAAATAAATAAATATTGATCATAAGATAATTAATTTCTAAATCAATTGGCTAATAGCATACCTAAAAACCACGACTGCTTCATCAGAATGTATAACTTATTGAAAATTAAATAATGAATTGATTAATAAAAAAACAAATTAAAAAAAAATTTCACCAAAGCACAACTTCACTTTTGTTCCCAAATTTCAGCTTCCGAGCTCAAAGGATAGCTGAGATATCGATGGAAAAACAAACAAGAAAAACAGAGTGAAAACTGAGTACTCCCTTCCTTTGGTGCCCGGCGTCATGCATCGCCTGGGTATGGAATTGGGAAGGAACAGTGTACAATAAAAGGGCCAAAGAAGTAAAAAATAGGACCAAATAAGGATGACAGCGAAAGCAACACAAATTTCCAAAACCCACTAAAATATCCTTCGTATGAACAAAAAAAAATGTCAAAAAATATGCCAGGCGTTGTGGGGGAACCACGTGGGAGGTCCTGTCTTGGGTTTCTTTCTGGACTCACAAGGAATCACAGGCCATCGCACATCGAATAAATTTATGATGTGGTGGGTCGCTAATCGACCGCAAACACCAATAACTCGACCATGTGACTTAGGGTCCTCCGTCTAACAAACCGTTTACCTAAGGGTCACATGACTTCCTTACCGGGGAATGCGCCCTCGGTATGTATTTGTGCTAACCAGATAACCTACCAAATTAGTTGCAGCCAAGCGGAATTGCCAAGTACTTACCGGCTACGAAGCAAATCTTTGGGGAATAATGTCCCAGCTAAGCTCGAGTGCAGGCCATGCTGGACCAATGAAGGAAGAGAGAAAAACGAGCTGGGAACATTTCTAAACAGCACGTTAAATTACAACCAGAATGCGAGGAAAGTTATGTGGTCCAGTAAATGGGATTTATTGGAATGTACAGTTGGGAAAGCAAGGCATTTGTGGGGTGGGGCAAAAGGAAAACAATCTTACAAAAGCAGACACAGAGCAGAGTTCTACTGTTAGATCTAATTGTCTTAACTTACGTTATTGCCGTAGCACGTGCGCACACGTGCACACGCGCACACGCGCGCGCACGCACGCACGCACACACACACAACAGTGTCTTATGTTCAAAGAGGAACTTTCACATGCACTACTATTTGTAAGCAAAGGCCGAGAGAAGACATTATTTGGCTTTGGGGGGGGGGAGGACAAATCAACGAGTATGTGGCAGGGGTTCTCCACTTGAAATTAGTTGCAATCAGTGCAAGGTCCACATTAAAATGTTGGCTTTCCCTCCGGATTGCCATCATTCATTAAACAATGCATTTAAACGATCCAGCTTTTACTCGCTTTGTGACGCTATAAATCGCTGGCGTTGTCCCTTGGGAAACTGAGCATGTTTCCATCACTTGCTAAGAGGGAGGAAGGATAAAGTGAAAATGGAATTTTTATTGTAGTTGTTCAGGGTGGGGGGGGATTGCAGAAGCTTCAGAGTTGCAGCAAGCAGAACGAAAGGCACAAACTAGGGGATCGTTAGGCTTTACACTTGAATTACGCAGTGACTTATTGTTTGAATGCAGGATGCTGTTTGAATCTTGGCCCAACAACAAACCGTCATCCTGGTGTCTCGCAGGCAGGGCGAGGCATCCCTCGGATGGACGTTAAACTGGGCATCCCATATGCCAGCATTAGTTGATGGATGTGAAAGATCACAAGGTGTTCTTTGCAAAGAGGAGGCGAATTATCGCCAACACCCTGAACAACTACAAATTCCTGCCATAACCTACATGGGGCATTGCATCAGCAGCAAAGCCACAAACCCAGGAAATGATGCTCCTCATAGCCTGGTGCTCAATACAAAATTGAGAAGGAGGAGGAAGAGGAAGGAGGAGGAAGAGGAGGAGGAAGAGGAGAAGAGGAGGAAGAGGAGGAATAAGAAGAGGAAGAGGAATAAGAAGAGGAAGAAGAAGAGGAAGAAGAAGAAGATGACGAAGAGGAAGAAGACGAAAAGAAGACGAAGAGGAAGAAGACGAAGAGGAAGAAGACGAAGAGGAAGAAGACGAAGAGAAAGAAGACGAAGAGAAAGAAGAAGTAGAATTGTTTGCTGTGGGTCTTTATATAGACAAAAAAAATCTGATCAATTTTGAAATTTTTTTTGATGACTTGTTCAGAATAACATCAAAATCTTATTACAAATCCTTGTATCTGCTTGACCAGCATATCAAAATGTGTGCTACCAATTGCATGACCATGTGTAGCAAACCGTATGGGGATAACTGGTCTTGTGTCTGAAATATGACATCGCCCCCAAAATTCAACTTTGACAAAATATGTAAAATGTGTTAAAAACTAGAAAGCATCAAAATGCAAAGCCCGTCCGCTTTGTAATAAAATTAAATTTGATGAAAACATCAGTTAAAAATAAAATAGAAATAAAAATAAAAAATGAAAAATATTTTAGTGTTGTCCATATTATAATAATGAACGCACAGTCTCCCGCTGCAGGGACGGACTAGTAAAGGTTCTGAGTTTATTCACAGCATCAGCAATTTTTTTTTTTAATCCACTGGGAAAGTGAACAAATCATAGCATTTATTTTAATTATCACTTGAGTTACAAGACATGGAAATTGCAAGACTCATTGGTCATTTGTCCTCTAATGATCTCATCTGTGCGATCCATCATCGGCTCCTGTTTGTCGGTCTCATCTGCTGACGTGTGTAGATTTCTCGGGTTGAGGAATGCCATCCCACGCATCCGAATGAGCATCCCAAGTTATTCCTGAAATAATTAAATCGCGATGAAGAGCATTTGCCGGTCATGCACTTACAGTTCAACAACTCTGGCCATGAAGCAAGCATTGGCTCACATATCAATAGAATGGACTGCATTGTCTGCTGGTTGGACTTGCACCCAAAATCTTCCACCGATGGTATATCAGTTAGCGCCGTGTGTTCAGAACACCATAGAAAGCACCGATGCTGGCTTCAGAGTCGGTGATGTTTGAAGGTATCTTGTGTTGGTGGGAGACTGTCCAAGTTTAGGACCCCACGGAACATTTCTGTTCGACGTGAATTGATATTTTCAGCGCTGAATGATGAGCAGTACAGCTTCATGACAAATTCCTCATCTCTTTCGAAGTCAAACATACTTGGTTCATTCTTGAGTCGTAGCAATTCTGGTTGCACAGGTAGACTTTTCACCATGGCCATCAAATTGACTGGTTGCATCACAACCGTTACCTTGTGGTATGCTGGAAAAGTGACTACTATATCTGGTGGCAGAGATTCATGAAAAACGTGAATAGGGATGAAGCAAGGGCTTTTTGATGTGCCTGCACTCATCCATACATTGGTGGAAAAATGATGCTTCTGACGCATCAACAAAATGACGTCATCAGTAACTTTTCTGTAAACAATTATTCCATAAATATCCACTCTTTGATGCAACAAATACATGAAAAATCATTGTGGTATCCACCTCCTTGTGGGAGGATTCCAAATGTAGCAGCTGTGTGGGTTGACCAGGGTATGAAGAAAATAAAAAAAATAAAAAAATAAAACCCTTCCCTTCGGTTCATTGAACCTCCACCAACAACAACCATGCAATTCTGGGTGAATCACAGAATCACATGTTCGCTGTTGAGAGAGGTTCCAAGATGCATAACACACCTTAAGCAGATGTCTGATTTTTCTATGCAAGTGAAGAGCTGACAAGTAAATGGAAAAAAAATTCATGAAGGAAAAGAACTAACAAGTTGGCACTGATGAAAAGTATGCCACATGTAGCACCCTCATAGATCGCTGGTGACCAGAACTTGTTAACATAGGAAGAAAGCGATCGATCATAAAGGAGTAAAAATTGTCGTGTAAAACATTAAAAAAAAAATTATAATTAACAGTCCCAAAGTTTCAATTTCCAAAAAAACTGCACAAAACGAGCTGCCAATGAACTTGACGGACAGACCGCATCTTCCTCATTTAGTCCAGTAGAATTACACTATAACCTGAAACAAATGGCAATAGTTTTTTTTATTGCTGGATCTTGTTCAGGGGGTCACTCTGAATGTCCCAATATAAAATAGGACAAAATAGGACCACCGGAAGTGCCCTAATTTGCATAAATTCAAAATGGCCACCATTAAGCACTTGGGGGGCTGATATCTCCTAAACGGTGCGTTTTAGACCCCATAAATGTATTATTAGCAGATAGGAAAGTGACCCCAATGAATCCAAATATGTCGTCAAAATTTGTATATGACGTCATATATGTCAGAAATGACGTCATTGATATAATTTATGTTAAATTTATGTTTTCCTCAATGTTTTTGTAGGAAGTACATGTATGACGTTCTTTGGAAATATCCAAGTCTGAAATAAGTTCCATGAGCTATGCCTTGTACATTAACAAATTCAAATTCAAATGTATACCTCCACAGAGTCTGTCCTATACATGTCCTGGCTTATTCACATGATGAGGTTTTATTTAGTCTGAATCAATATTGGTGGCAACATCCCCCTTATTCGTGCATGATGGTGAATACTCTAAGCCATTTTTCCGACAGCTGCAACGTAGGGTGTCACAATCACCCTTGCATTGGCACCAGATTATTTTCAACAGATATTCCGGTGCAGGAAGCAAGTCCATCTTGCTTGGCTGCATTCGACCATCTGACAACGGTCCCCCAATCCGTTGGATTCAGTTCTTCTTTCCCCATCCAAACCTGGGCTTGATAGTAAACCCTCGGTGAGTGATATCTTGCTGCGTTGGATGTTGGAGGTAGCGTCTGTACTTGGACACTGCGAGCACTGGTAGCCAGCCAGCTTTGCCGAGAACTTCCTGGCTCTCAGGTCATCCAGGCTTTCTTCCATCTTTCCACCACATAGAAAGACAAGAGCGCTCTTTCCTGCTATATCTACGTCCTCTACCCCCAACCCTTCTTGAGCCAACTTTAGAATTTGCGACTTAAACTCATGATGATTTTGGGATTTCTTCACGGGCGGCCCTTTCCCTATCCCAAATATCCAGGATGTTGTGTCGCATCCAGCAATGGCATGGATCACTGGCAAGAGACTACACAATTCTTTCCCCAACTGCCTCTTGAGGCAAACAATGTCCCAGACTCTCCTCTTCACCTCCTTCTCCCCACACTTGCGTTCTGACCTGAAGACGAGTCCTTTGCAATCATCACCGCAATAGAAACACAACAGTGCAAGAAGATCTGTATCTTCTCCTATTAGTTGCGTACAAGCAGACGAACACCTTACAGCCGTTTTCACAATCAAGACATCAGCATCACCATCTGCGATTAGGGTCTTGATGCCGTTTTCACCCATCTTTTCCATCAGCAAATGTATAAAGCACTGCTTGTTCTCAGCATTTGCTAGGAAGTGTTCCTTTTTTGTAGTTAGTGGCATTTGGGGGGAAAAAGAAACTCGTGGACCAACAGCTCCCTTCGTTCTCCTCTGATGGGTAACATCTTTGGTGGAAGGGCCATGGGCGTATCCGTCAAATACTACAATGGCATTTTTGTAGTGCTTTTGGGCATGGGTGATGTAGTGATCACAGATTTCCTTGTAGGTGTCATCTTTCTTCCAAGGTATTCTGTAAAGGAGAGATCCACCATCTAGTACGTAGTACTCAGGGATGCGCTGTGGTGCATCTCCTCCAACTGCTGTTGGTGCACAGCTCTCAAGTGCGTCGGCAAGTTGTGGCTTATTCACTTCTCACATAACTCCGTGGGCATCAAACAAGGACGCAGGATAGCTCGAGAGTTCGTGCTTGAACAGGCCCTTCAAATCTCTGTTTGGTTCACTGTTCGCAACAAGGAGCAGGCGCTGGAACAGCAGTTGTGGATCAACTGGTACAGCAATGGTTTCATTGCCTGCAGAGACAACCTTCTGACCCATTATTTTGGCGGTGTTTGCCTTCTTAAATGAAAACTCGAACATATTCTGGACAGACATCTTCTGGAGAATAGCTGAACCAACTTCTTCTGCTTTATGTGGGTTTGCTGAACTGTGTGCGACGACTCCAGTTGCAATGTTCCTGAGGTTGTTTGACTGGACAAGTGGGTTTCAGTCTTGAAGGAATTTTGAGATTGTGTCGGTGTCTTTGCAGTCCCGGGCTTTTCTCGACGACGACATCTCTTTGTGCTGTTTGCTGTTGCAATAATGGGTCCCTGTTAGATTTTGCATACCCTCATTTACAGATGCACATGCAGGCACAGCTAACAACCATCGTGTCCTCTGAGTTTCCTCCATGCCGCGACCACAGGTCAATCCACCAGTTGACTTCAGAGTCCGCATTAAGACTTGTTCAATTACAAGGTCAGTAGAGAGACCCGCACAGAACCTGTCAGTTCTTCGAATGACAAATTTTCCAGAGCAGAACTGATGGTGAACATCCGGGCTAGTCTTCTCCAAGTTGAGCATGTCTGTCAGGTAAACATGGCTGGACTTCGTGTAGTGCGAATGTCCTGCGGCAGCAAGGTGTGGCAACATCTTCCGCAGTGAGGACAAGTGGAGGTCAAAATCGCTTGTTCGTTCTACCTTCAGAAACTGGAGAAGTAGCTCGACCATCGACATGTACTGCAGCCACAGTTGGCCCATTGGGAACTCAGCGATCCTTGATGTGTGTTTCTGCAGGACCTGGCTTATTCTCTTCAAGATGTAACGACTGCATGCTTCTTTCGCTTGAATATCATCCGCAAGTAGACAATCGTATAGCTGACCTGCCTCTGAGATCTGGGTGCACATCATCTCTTTCCCTCAATGTTATCATATTTGACTCTTCGTCTTCGTGGGACATAAAATCATATGCTTCACACAGAATCATTGAATTCAGAACTGCATAAATCAGTGTATGCCCACGTATAGCACTAGCATAGGCCTTGCCATTCAGGATGTAGTCTACTGCATTTTCGGCATAAACTAATTCAAGTGCTTCCCAAAGTCCTGAGGCATTCATGAGGTGTCCAATGGATCCAAGATAACTCATCATGAGGTGAAAACCTCCTAACTTGAGGACTACTTTCTTCAGTTCGCTAGATTTGTCCTCATGATGAATGATCGTCTGCGCTTTCAACCACAATGGTTGATCAAATGTCAGAATAGGAATGGTACTGTGTTTCCTGTTTTCTTCGACAACAAACAGCAATGTAGAGTAGATGCAGGACATGTTGGTGGGGTCTAAGTCTATCATCGGAAGGAAGTGTACGGATGATTTACCTGGATGTTCACCCTTGCATATAACTTGCATCGTTCCTGACCACCCTGGTCTACTGGGACAAAGGGGCAAAGAAATCTTCCAGAGAAGATTTAGGTTAGAGGTAAGATCATTGACAATTAAATCAGGCAGTTTCTGGAAAAGTAATGACGACTTTTTCCCAAGAAAGCTGTTGTAATAATGGATGGCAATCTGAGCTGCCGGGACCCCCATCATCTGGATAGGCTAAGAATCGTGGTACTGGCTTCTGACTTAGTACTTCTGGTGTACAAGCTACCACTATTCCCATACCATGGAATGTACCATGGCCATTTAAGGTGCGGAGGTTGTGGTCTTGATTGTCGGCAATGTAGTGGCCAAAGTTACCTGATATTGAGTAGGTCGTATCACTTGACCTGACTGCAGACTTGGATAAGCGCAAAACCTCATCATAGGATAAGCATAAGCCATGAGCATAAAGACTGTCCATCAAAAATCTAGAACCATACAAATGGTGCAGTTGGACACCTAGCCCAAATGGGATGGGCGCAAGGACGGTTCGAGGCCTCGTAGCTTGTATGATACAATGGCCTATTGTGGCAACCTTCAGGTCATTTGCACCTGGGAAAAGACCAGACAAAATAAACTGAAGTGATTCTGGCAAGTATTTCAAGTTAAGATCAATAGACCTAAGTTGAACTGGGTCTGGGTATGTTGATTTGGAAGTGTCCTGCACTTTAATGTCCGATTTGATGAGTTCACCTGCAGTCTTGATAATTCGTTGCTTCTCATCAGCTTCATTGTCCATTTTCGGAGTATCATAAAATTCCTGGAGGATCTGCGCTTGAGCTTTCCTGAATGTCACAATGTTCGGTCTGCCATTTATGTTCGTGATCACAACCCGCTCTCCAAAATGTTCAAATAACTTTACACGCATATACATTGGAGAATATGGGTCTTCACATATCTTTGACATTTCATCAACAAGATCAGTGACTGTGGTTTGTTCATAGTCATTTTCCTGTAGGTCAGCGATGACCTGCAGGAATGCCTCTTGTCGTTGAATGTTTGTCCGCCTCACTAGCTTAGTCGGTGGAATAATGCTGCTGGTGTCACTTCTGTAACAGAGTGGTATTTGCTTCCCTGTTCTGATGTTTACACTACAAACTATGTGGTAAATGGCATCTGCCGCATGAAGGTCAATGCAAGATGCCAAACGCCCCCGAACTTTCTCTGCCCAAGGATCGTTTGAGGGCCTTTGGTCGCATGCTTTAAAGATAGACCTCTGGAAGTCCCACGTTCGAACAGGGTAACAATCATTAGAGTTGGTGTCTGCTGACATCCCACAAAGGAAGCAGTGTTCCAAAAAGTTAAATATGGGTTCAATAGAACGGCGACTTGGTGGCTCAGGCTCCTCCCGAAACTTTCGTTTTAACGAAAACTGTATAGATTTCTTGTTGCAAAAGTCTAGTCTGCATTCAGAGTGGAACTTCTGCCCCACCATCACGTTGATGGCAACTCCTCTTGATTTTGCAACTTCCCTCACACTATTATATGGGCACCCTTCTCTGTCAAAGTAAACGTTTGTCGGCCATCGTCAAGCTGTTTCTCGCACATGGCACACTTTGTGTCATCCATGGTGTAGATGTCGCCCTGTGGATGGAAAATTAGTTTTTAGGATATTGTCAAAGCTATGCTAAATTCCACGAAAATCAGTCAAGTAGTTTACCTAATGCTATGCGCGTACATACGACGTCTAATACGCCACACAAACAATCTGAACCAAACACCATATACACAGTACGCTCTACAGCAGTCACTACACAAAGCATGCAAAATGAAATCAGTCATGCCCACAGTGTAAAAATAGCCGCATAAACCTGATGTATTGTACAGATACACTCATGATCACCTGAACAAAGAGTCATCTGGCCGTTGAGTCCATTTACCTTAGGTGACATGTGCTGGTGTCGGTTACCCTGATTTGGGGGGGGGGGGGAGAGGGTTTGTTGTATTCCATGTTGTGTTGCATAGTATATTTGTCAATCCCGATGTATACTATATGATAAGGGAAAATAAACTCTTTTGAATTTGACACCTGACGTCATATATGATGCCTATGATGTCATTTCTGACATATATGACGTCATATACAAATTTTGACGACATATTTGGATTCCTTGGGGTCACTTTCCTATCTGCTAATAATACATTTATGGGGTCTAAAATGCACCATTTAGGAGATATCAGCCCCCCAAGTGCTCAATGGTGGCCATTTTGAACTTATGCAAATTAGGGCACTTCTGGTGGTCCTATTTTGTATCGGGACATTCAGAGTGACCCCCTGAACAAGATCCAGCAATGAAAAAAACAATTGCAATTTGTGTCAGGTTCAGCCATTCTGGGGCTAAATCTACTGGACTAGCTGCCGACACTCGAGGAACAGCTGCCGGTGCTGGTGCTGGTTGCAGGTGAGGGGTTGTAGGTGATGCAGGCGCAGTAGTCAGGTCTTATTCAACATAAACAGGCTTTAACCTGTCAATGCTGACAGTATCATGCTTTCCATTGTTATTAATAATGCAAAACTTGTCAATACGGTGGATGACTTAAAACGGTCAGTCATACAGGGGTTGAAGTGGCTTCCTCAGTGTGTCGTGTCACACAAAAACATGAGTACAACTCTGAATGTTTGAATTGGCCTGGGTTTGCCTGTGCTGTAGCCTGGTAGGTGCAGCCTTCAGGTTTCTCAATGCGTCTACAGTCCATGTCCATAGTTGCTGGGATCGAAGTCATGATTAAACTGATTCGGTGCCACAAACTGTCTTGGAAACTTGAGAGTTGTGCCAAAAACTAAACTCAGCAGCACAGCACCCAAGGTTGAACTTAACCACAGTTCGGATACCGAGCAAGACGATAGGAAGACTCTCTGTACATCTTGTATTTGCATAGGCTGTCAGAGGTGCTTTCAACTGTTGACAGAATCATTCCACGAGCCCATTAGATGGTGGGTTATTGACTTCCACTCATATCATATTGTTGCGGTTCTCAGAACCGCATGCATCCAACAGATAGTGGGCCCAAGACAGTTATTCCATTAATATACGTGTAGATAGTCCCTTGCCTTTGTCTAGCGGGACAATAGGGGCATGCATTGCGATGATCTCATAGCTCGGTTTGCTTACATCATTTTTTATTCATTTCGTCCCTACTCTTCTTTTCGTTTGATTATTGCCGAGGTAAATCTGAGCCACGTGCACCTTCGCTGTGAGATGGGTCATTACGGAGCCAGCGCGTGCGGCGCCGCTGCGAGGAAACGATGATGCGCGGGCATTAACAGCGCAGAGCCCTCATTCCCAAGCGAGTCCTAAACCCAACGTGTGCCACGAGTCATACAGTGCACTTGGCAGTGCGGGATTATCAACTCGAGCTTCCGATGATCTGGGGAAGATTGCGGGTTGCATTAAAAAGGCATACGAATGAATACCTCTTAAGAGGCTGCACGAATGGTGTTTTTCACAACACAGGAAACAGCCAGCACGACGCCCACGCTGCAAGAAATGCATATGGAGGCCGATACAGGCGACTCCACGCCACGTTGGGCGGGAAACGAGTGTGCAAAGTGAAAGCGGCGCGATCCTTTTCAACCAAATATTTGACATATTGGTGTTCGCCCCGTGCACACGCTAGCAGTCGTGCGAACGCGAGCGCTGGCCACGTGCGTAATGGCCGAACCACGCGCACTGTATAGAATGTGCTCGAAGGCAGACACGTACGCCGCTCGTGAAACATGCATGGATTTATCCGTAACAATGTACCTTTGTCCCTCGCTGGCAGCAGCGGATTCTCCACGGATGGTGAACGTCTTCACGTCTCTATGGCCAGCGAAGCTGCGATCGAGCCGGGGAATGTTGTACAGTGCGGGCCACGTTGGCGCGCGGAGCGGGCGCGTTGATCGGCGCTGGTCGGACGCCCGAGCGAGCATGCGGTACCCTCGGCCGGTCGCCAGGGCATGGCCCGGGGGTTTGCGGGACCATTCGCCACCAATTTCGTTGTGGGGGATTCCTGTTATGTCGTGAGGTCGGAGCAGAATATTTCCGCTGTCTGAGATGACCTTGCCGGAAACGAAGTGGTGCGGTTTCCGGCCAAAGTTAGCGGGCCATGTGAGGGGTCGGGGCCAATCGGAGCACCCGATTCAGGTGATGACGCTTCGCTTCGGGGTGGCCCCCACCCCGTGATGCAGGTCCGATAAAGATCGGAGCGGTCCCTCCGCCTCTCTCTCTCACCTCGCCCTCGTCTCTGCTCAACATCGCCATGACCCACCTGCTGCTGCCTGGACTCTGCCTCTCTCGCTCTCGCCCTAGTCCCTCTGCACGACCCGCCTCCTGCTGCCTGGACTACGCCTCCTGCTGCCTGGACTACGCCTCCTCGTCTCCGCCCACACGACATCGACCCCACCCGCCTACCACTCCATCCACGCACTCTGGACTCCGCCCCTTCTCCACTCCTCCTTCACGAACACGGTCTCCACACGTGCTGCTGAAGCCAGAGACGACGTGCCAGCCATCCGGTGCCACACCACGGAGCATCCCCCCGCCTCCAAAACGTATTGGTGGCGCGTCGTGCAATCAAGTAGAAAGGTACTGAGATCGTGGCCTCAACTCCTCTCCCTTCTTGTTTCAATACTTTCTCTTCATCGGGTTTTCTGTGTCTGTGCGTGTGTGTCCTGGCACCTGTCTGCTTAAGCAAGACTGCAGAAGATCGTTATTGTTATTACTGTTATTATTTTCGCGGTAAGTCTGCTCTGTTTCCCCCTTTTGTAAGTTGCTTGTTTATTGGCTGCACCACACCTCTCTCCCCTATCTCTGCACAACACACCCCAATAAATCTTGATCGCACCACATACCTTTCCTTGCCCATTGTAATAAATCATTATTAGGAATATTCCCTGCTCGTTTATGTCTTTTCTTCCATTGATCCAGCATGGTCCAAATCCTAGTTTCTCCGGGACTTTATTCCCAACAACCCGCTCCTTTTAGCAGGTACGTCCTTGGCAGTGTTGCATGATAGGCTGCTTCCGATCCGGTAAAGTGATCCGATCCGGTAGAGTGATCCGGTTCAGACACGGCGCACCGAGGGAGTGTTCCCCGGTAATTGAATCACGTGATTAATTAGGTAACCCGATTAACCCATAGACAGAGGACCCTCGATCACGTGGTTGAGTTATTGGCGTCCACGGTCGGTTAAGTGACCCGCCGCGTCATGGAATTATCCGTGTGCGATGGCCTACAATTCCGGGGAGTCTAGTGGGAGCAGAGATAGCTTTCCCCCAAAGTGGTCTTCTCACCCAACCCCCAACAATATGTTGTTTCGCTGTGGTTCAGGTTCTCCTCCTGCCAAGTTGATCAGACAGAGCTCAGAAAAATGCTGATTCAAACTGATGACCTCGGTCTCTAGTTATTGTTGAGGGGGCACCAAACACAGCTACCCAGTGTGAGATAAATGCTTGTGCTACCGTCTCTGCTGTCCGATCAGGGATGGGTATTGCAACCGGCCAATGAGTAAAATAATAAATGTATGGGAACAGGTATGTATTGCCTTCTGATAGAGGTAGAGGTCCAACGAGATCAATGCGAAGGTGCTCGAATCTGGCGCCCGGTGTAGAAAATGTGCCAAGAGGACACCTGATGTGTCGATGCATTTTGGATCTCTAACATGCTATACAGGTTCTGAACCAGTCTCTGGCATCACGATTCACTCCCCGCCAGACAAAATGTTGAGTGGCTCTGATGCCAGGGTGAGACAAATTTTGTTGAGCACCAAAAACTGCACATTGATACTCACTAGGGGATGCAAGGGCAAGGATCAGCTGTGGAAACGTCACAGACAATCCTACCCTCAGAAGTGAGGAGTGGTATTTCTTTGAACTGGAGTGATTTAGAACGGGTTTTCAGCCTTTGTAGTTCATCACACTGTTGGGCTTCAGCTATGGTAGTGAAATCGATGATGTTAGATGCATCCAGAGCATTTATGTCAACACGGGAGAGTGCATCTACTGCAGAATTGTTTTTGCCACTGATGTGGCTCAAGTCAGTCATGAACTGGGAGATGAAATCAAGAGGTCGGACTTCTCTTGGAGAGTGACGATCAGGTCCTGACTTGAAAGCATAGGTCAATGGCTTGTGGTCCACATAGATAATGTCCTCCCTTCTCGCATATGCCGAAAGTGTTTGACACTCAGGTAGGCTGCTATATAGTTCTCTCTCTCAAACATGCTCTATCTGGTCTCTGCAGGTTGAAAAGGCTTCGAGAAAAAGGAGAGCGGTTGCCAGACGTCATCCACATTCTGCTGCAAAACTCCTACTCCCGTGTCCGAGGCATCAACTAAGAGACAGAGTGGTGCTTCAGCCTTGGGATGGACAAGTGTGGCCTCAGCCAACCTCACCTTCACCTCTTCGAAGGAAGACGATTATTTTTCATCGAAGGTGATAGGCTTATTTTTGCTCACCTGGAACGTAGTTCTGGGGATCTTATAGGATGGCATGTCGACCGTCCGTCCGCAAATACTTGCAACTTCTTCTCTGAAACTACACACATGATGTCGATGAAACTTGACCACATCCTTCATTACCCATAATGTCCCAAAGTTTTTTTTACAACATTAAACCTGGTGTCAAAGCCACCCAATGCTCGCCTGTTTATACATTTATCGTTTTTAAAAGACTAGTCTACTAATATTTTTTTTTTATAAAGCATTGCAGTGAAGTCTGATCCAAATAATTTTAAAGCAATATATGTATTTGTATATTGTAATCAGTAAAAAATAGTGTGGTGGATAAAAACATTAGAAAGGAAATAACTTGCACCAAGAACTTTAACATTTTCACGCTCACGCTCATGCTGACGCTCACGCCGGGGGTATCGCTATAGCTCTCTGTTCTTCGAACAGGCAAGCTAAAAATCGGAGTCTAAGGGGGTGTTGAGGGGGGGGGTTACCCCCCAAAATATGCATTTGCTTTCTTCTCGGAAACTACACACACAATTTCGATTAAACTTGCCCACGACCTTCATCACCCATGATGTACCAGTTTGTGGATACTATTCAATAAATCAGGGTCGAAGAAGGTTTATGGGAAGGGGGTGAGGGGAGGGTTGTTGTCCTCCAAAATAGGTATTCGCTTTCTTCTCAGAAGCTACACACACGATGAAACTTGACCACAGCCTTCATCATTCGTGCTGTACCAAAGCTTCTTCACGGCATTAAAAAAAAACGGGGTCGAAGTGGTTTTCCGGGGGGGGGGGTTGCCCCCCAAAATATGTGTATGAAACTCAGTAACCACAAATACCCATCAAAATAGTCATCGCAATCCAAGATTCAGTGTTAAAGATCTCTCCCCGCATGCGGTGATGGGCGAGTGATTCACTGCCTGAAGCCGGATTGATGTAGGCTGGCTTTTTCTTTTGAGAAAAGATGGTAAAACACTCACTTCAGCACCAGCATCCACGAAAAACCTGTTACCTTGTCGGTTTTGTGGAATCTGCGACTTGACGTGTCACTGCCAGACTGACTTGTTGCCGCTAGTCGCTGGCATTGCCGTTGGAATTTCCCTGCTTCAAAGGGTGGGACTGGGATGAGCATGGGCTGATTCATTTGTGAGCCTTTTCTCTATGCTTCAAATGGTACCAGCACATCTGTTTGGCGTGTTGGTGGACGCTCGAGCTGGGATTGTGTCTTCTCTATTGACTTCTAGATGGACCATGTCCTTGGCTTCTACTCTCTCTTTCCATTGACTTCGAGATGGACCATGTCCTTGGCTTCTACTCTCTCTTTCCATTGACATCAAGATGGACCATGCCCTTGGCTTTTACTCTCTCTTTCCATTGACTTTGAGATGGACCATGCCCTTGGCTTCTACTCTCTCTTTCCACCTGTAGTTGCATCACGAGAGCTTGTTCCTGTCTGGTCAAGTTCTCAACCTGGGTGGACAATGTGCAGACTTGGTCTGGTTGAGGTGGAAGTTGCTGTTGAGGTTTTGAAGCAGCTCAGATGTGCGTAATGGAGGACAAAGGAGAAGAGACTTACATCATCTTGTCGGCGAGGTCTGCCAGGTGTTCGATGTCGATAACCTCATTAGTTGAGACCAAGATCAGTTGGACATTGGTAGGAAGTCTGGAGAAACAGCATTTTAAAGATGGTATTCTCCAATACATTGTCCCCAAAGCAGCTGTATCATTCTTCGCAAAAGCTGAGAAGGCTGTCACCAAGCTTTTCAGAAATGAGTAGTTGGTGTCGTCTTTTGCTCTGAAACTGAGGTATGTCTGATGAGCTCAGCTTTGAATTTGGTACAACATTCCAAGGCTGGAAGAGCAATTAGGAGGTCCCTCACTCCTTGAGCTATTTCTGGCTGGAGAGATCCAACAACATCGGTAAAGTGTGTATCCTGGATGGTGAACTGGTCAGTAACTGCGCTTCAACTTGTGCAAACCACGATGTTGGATTGTTGGGCCAGAAGGGAGTTTTAAACTACCACTCCTCGTGACAGGGGTACCTCAACAAATGCACCTTGGTGGACGCCATCATCATACGGAGCTTCAACAGACATAAGAAGTCACATCGGGGTCACAAATATAGAAAATTGAGTTATCGACTTCCACTCACTAGTAAAAGTTTATGACTTTGTCCAGTCCGAGCGGTGTCCCATAAGCTGTTAAGCTCGAGTACGGTGAATACTGTCACAAGTTCAACTTGAAGGGCACTCGGGAGAGCACATACCTCTGCCCCGCAATGCCTGATCCATGATTACATATCGGGCCCAATACATTTTTGAAATATCATGCCATACAGTACTATATCGTTTTTGGCCCGAACTCTCAATGATGAAGAATCACTTTGAAAATTAAATAATTCTCGTATCCAAATCCAGATTCGGATCTTCACCAAAATCGAATCAATTTGTCTATGCCACACATCCAACAAATTTCATCCGAATCCGCGCACAACTTTTTGAGACACCGTGCGATATATATATATATATATATATATATATATATATATATATATATATATATATATATATATATATATATATATATATCTCATTTTAGCCCGACCTCTCAATGGTGAAGAATCACTAAAAATTATAGAAGTCAGATCTGGATTTCACCAAAATCAAATCAATTCTTCCTTGTCACACATGCAACGTGTCCACCCAGTTTCATCCGAATCTGTCCACAACTTTTTGAGATATCGTGCTATATATCATTTTTAGCCCAATCTCTCAATGGTGAAGAATCACTTAAAAAAATTCTAGTCGTCCGATCCGGATCCGGATCTTCACCAAAATCTAACCAGGTCGTCCTTGTCACATAACCAATCTGTCCACAACTTTTTGAGATATCCTGTACACAAACAGACAAACAGTGACAGACAGACAGACAAACAGACAGAAAGGGATAAAAACATAACCTCCTTCACCTTCGGTGGCAGAGGTAATAAGAAGCAAGAAATGGCATATCACCAGTGGGCCAATTCAGCATCCTATCCACAATATAAATGAGCCACGACCGCGGTGACTCGGGTGTCATAAATTACCAGTGCCCGTGAGAATAAGCTGCTCACGAAAAGGGGTTCGATGATAGTTGGCCCGCTGTTGAAAGGAGCAAAGACCCACTGAACAACACTGTGAACAACACACGTGGTACGAAGCTCTGCGGGTGCAGAGAGAAAGACGCTGCTGAGCAAAGGCCAAAGGGCCATGGACAGAACCGTGGTACGAAACGACATGAGTAAAGAGAGAGGAAATGTGTCGCTGAAGATAAGGCTGCGAATGCGGTTTAACTCCAGTAAACTTTAGTTTAACTCCAGTGAAATTCAAGTCCACAAGTCATTTCTCACGAGTGTAAATAGCGAGCCACCAGGCTGGAAAGCGTCCTCCACTCCCGTTAAAGCTTTCCTCTACGCTCGTCCCCTGAGAGGGAGGTCACATAGCCCAGCAGCAGCCAAGCAAAACGATTGGTGAGAAACCAGATAAAAACCATGCCTGCACTACTGCCATTGGTTGGACAAGTAAATGGAAAAGTACTAATAAGTCGACACCGATGAAGAGTACACGCCGGTAACCAACGTGTATCTAGTCAACAATCTTGCGTTGCTTTTGAAGGATACCATTTGTGGAACAGGAGTTTTAAAACCCAAAAATGCAAGACAATACATGTGGTGGTTTGATTTGCAAGCACTTGAATGGTATTTGTGGAACAATATTGCTTCTGGAAAATTAATTTCTCATTTCAATCTTTGTGTGTCACTGGGTCATCTATACATCATATATGTTCATGTATCATCTGTTGTTCATTCTAAATTCAACGTGAAAGAAACTGTGAATAAAAAATACCAACAAAAATCCCAACCCAAGTGTCCAAAGCTCAATGATAAACATTCCCGAAAGACAAAGAAACGTCTCCATGTTGACATAGTACAAAGACATGAGGACACAACGAACAGAGCGAAGAGCCTTTTAAACCAAGGATCGGTGTCTGGAGTCGAGACAAAGCGTCGGTTCTACCAAAACAGTATATATGGCAACAGTTACCATCTGAGATGGGTGGCCACATCTACGCAGCATACTCAACTGTGTGTGTGCAGGAATTTGGAATTTGTTCAGGATGCCAACGACAGCTCACCCACTCTTTGCAAAGGACACCATGGGATCTTTAACGTCCATCAAAGAATGCTGGCACACGGGACGCCTGTTTAACGTCGATCCGAGGGACGGCACACACATTCATGAATCATCCTGCCTGTGAATCACCAGCATGGCAGTTTATAGCTGTGCCGGGATTCGAACCCAGGCTGGACAGTTTAGAGGCGAGCGTGCACAGCTCCAAGCCATCCAACCAGCCCGAAGGATTGCGTCACAACCAGATGTCAATACTCCAGTCCACAACGTCACGCAACCTTTGCTTGTTGCAATCATAACAGCGGTGTTTTGTAAGTTACCAGCAGAGTACCCGCCCAACGGGCAATCTTGTTCCAAGCATGCAACGGGTTCTTCTGATGCATACCTTTGTTTAGGCAGTGTATAGGCAAGTCAGGTCAGGTATGGGAGCATGTGCCAGAACAGCACGTCGCTGCGTCCACTTTCCGCCGGTACTCCAGGGGCCTCCGTCTGGCCATCCCCCAGGCAGATGCCAGGCCCATCCCCATCTCCTTGAGATGATGGTCAACCTGTTGCAACCATGAGGCACGTGGTCGACCCACTGGCCTCCTCCACTCATGAGACTCCCTCGCTGAGAGAATCTGGTGAGCAGGATCAGAGTCAGGAAAACGAGCCACATGTCCATACAGCCGCAACTGACGCTCACGGACTATGCAGGTAACAAATCTCATCCGAGTCTCTCTCAGCAACCGCTCGTTGGACACAAAATCCGACCAGCGATAGCCAAGGATTCTCCGAAGAGACCTGGTACCAAAGGAATTAAGTCTCCGTCTCAGATCCTTGGTCAGAGACCAAGTCTCGCACCCATAGAGCAAGACTGGAAGTACCAAGGACCTGAAGACTCGGACTTTCATCCTCCCGCACAGGTACCGGCAGCGCCACACCCCATGATCCAGTGAATCCATGACTCCCCAGGCCCGACCCCAGACGTCTATTGACCTCTGACTCGCAGCCAGCAGAGACATGAATATCACTGCCAAGGTAAGTGAATCTCTCCACGACCTCAACATCCTCACCACAAACAGACACAGACAGGACAGCAGCATCCAAGATGTCACCGAAAGCCTGGATCTTAGTTTTGACCCAAGAAACCCGTAATCCCAACGGCTCAGACTCCTCATTCAGCACCTCGAGGGCCCCCAAGAGGATGTCTAAAGTCTCCGCAAAGATGACTGCATGATCTGCAAAGTCAAGGTCCGAGATCTTGACATTCCCAAATGACGCACCGCAACTTGATCTCTCCGACATCCTCCCTAGAATCCAGTCCATACAAGTGCTGAAAAGTGTGGGGGCAAGTACACATCCCTGACGAACTCCAGTAACAACTGGAAATAAGTCAGAGATGGTACCACCACACTTCACAGCACTCTCAGTACCAGAGTAGAGTTCAGACATCAGATCGATCAGTTTTGGTGGCACCCCACGAAGACCAAGAATCCTCCAGAGGACATCCCGATTCACTGAATCGAACGCTTTACAGAGATCAACATAGGCTGCAAGCAGCCCCTGCCGAAACTCTCGTCTGCGTTCGGTGAGGACACGAAGTGCAAGGATACGGTCAATCGTTGACCTCTTTGGTGTAAAGCCTGACTGCTCTGGACGCTGGTGCTCAAGCAGATGGTGGCGAACCCTATCGAGAATTATCCGAGCAAAGACCTTGCCTGGCACTGAGAGCAGCGTCACCCCTCGGTAGTTGTTGCAGTCTTGGCGATCACCCTTCCCTTTCCAGAGAGGGACAACAAGGCCCCTCTTCCAGTCAGTTGGGATGATGCCTGTGTTCCAGGCAGAGCACAAAACTGCATGCAACGACATGAGTGCAGCATTTCCACCAGCCTTGAGAAGTTCGGCATGGATGCCACAGATCCCTGGAGCTTTGCCCCGTTTCAACTGGTTCACCGCAGCCCGTGTTTCCACAAGCGTAGGTGGACCACAGTTGATTCGAGGGTCAGCAACAGGGATTGTAACACCCTTGACGTCCAACTCGACAGTTGGGGGATCAGCCTGGTACAACCGCTCAAAGTAACCGGCCCAGCGGACCTTCACTTCAGACTCCTCTGTCAAGAGTCTACCACTCTCTGCTCGAACTGTAGTGCTCCGAGGGATGGGCTTGGATGAACGTAATGCGCGAATTCCCCTGTAAGCGGGACGAGAATCACCTGTCCACAGGTGATGCTCTACCCCCTCACAGATTCCTCGCACATAGGCCTCCTTGTCCACCCTCAGTGCACGTACAGTTTTACGCCTCAGCTCCCTGAACAGCTCAGCTCTGCCATTCAGCCTGGCCCTGCGACTCTGGTCAATGGTATCCAGTGTCCCTTGAGAGACAAAATTCTTCTTTGCCCTGCGGTGAGCTCCAAGGCATCCACCGGCAAGATCAAGGACGGTGGTCTTGAAGGCGCTCCACAACTCTTCAGGACCCCCCAAAGCACCCAGGCCCCCCAAGTGTCCACTCAGCCTGTTCGCAAACTCCTCAGCTACTCTCTCATCCCTGAGCTTGGCAACATCCAGCCTCGGCTGGGATGGTACCATTCTCCGGGATTTAAGGTGCAGCTTTAGAGTTGCTACAACAAGCCTGTGGTCAGTATTGAGGAACTGAGCACTCCGGTAGACCCTGCAGTTCTGGATCATCCTCCAACGACCGTCAATGAGGACATGGTCAATCTCCTTTGCCACACCGCCAGCGTTGGAATACCAAGTCCAGCGATGAGCTTGTGGGTGCTGAAACCATGAACCAGCCACCCTAAGTCCATGACTTCTTGCAAAGTCAAGGAACTTAGTGCAATTCTGGTTCATAGTTCCTGACCCATGGGGACCAACACACACCTCATAACCGTCCCTATCAGTTCCAGTCGATGCATTGAAATCCCCCAAGACTAGAAGTGTATCTCGTCTGGGGCACTGATCAACCACAGACTCGAGTGTGGCGTAGAATGCATCCTTCACGGTGAGATCACTCGCCACAGTCGGAGCATAAACAGAGACCAGGGAAATGACACCTAAGGAGTGACGAATCCTTAATCTCATAATACGCTCGTTGACCGGTGTTACCTCAATTATCATTGGGGTCAGCTTATTGGACACAGCTACAGCAACTCCTTGGGTATGGTAACCATCAGAGCGACCAGACCAATAGTAGGTGTAACCACCCACCATTATCTCGCCGCAATCCGGTCTCCGAACCACAGAGAGAGCTGCAATCCCAATGTCCAAACGCTTGAGCTCAGATGATAACAGAGACAAGTGATCATCCTCTCTTAGGGATAGGACATTCTAGGCACCCACCCGAAGGGACCGCCTCAGGTTAACCCAAGGAGACCGCCGTCTGGTGGACGACACCTCAGCACCACTCCGACACACTCTCCCGCAATCTGACCCAGGGATGTTACCCCGTGGTTTCCCTCCTATCAAAGATTGGGGGTCCCGAAGGCTTTGCCCCAATCCCGTCATCCGGTGAGCTGCCCTGCGAAGGGAAGCTGCACAGGAGGTACTCCGACGGAGTGGGTTTTCAGATTTTTTTTGCGTTTTTGCGTTTTGCGGAATGAAGGGTTTTACGGTGGCCGGAGTGCAAATCCTGCCACCAACCTCCTAATAAGAAGTGACTCAACTGCAGGAGGACGTCTGCAGACACAATTGGGCACTAGATATGGATGGCCATTGGCTCACAAGGAGCTCCTCCGCCCTTTGACAGGTTTTGTTTTTAATCCTGCTGGGTGTCCATATCCAAACACCCTCCTCACCAGAAAACCTGGTGGGGGAGACGGTTTAGTCGCCGACAACCCGACCATGGAACAGGTTAGTACAGGTTTACATGGTACCTGTAGCAGGTCACAGATCGAACCTGACCTGACAAAAATAGGCAAGTGATAGCTGTATATATATATATATATATATATATATATATATATATATATATATATATATATATATATATATATATATATATATATATATATATATATACACACACACACACACACAGTAGACTAGGTGTAAGTCGGCAGCGTGTAACTCGTCACTTCGCCTAAGTCGGCAGCGTCAAAAAGTCCCGAATTTATCTCATGTTAAATCCCTTTGAATTAAGGGTCATCCCTCTGTAAGTCGTCATCTCTAAGTCGTCACTTCGTCTAAGTCGTCAGATGTTGTCCATTCCCACGTAATGGA
>NC_140976.1:46147367-46184867 GCF_056783735.1 Eptatretus burgeri
ACACACACACACACACACACAGAAACACACACAGAAACACACACACAGACACAGACAAACACACACACAAACACACACAGACACAGACACAGACAAACACACACACAAACACACACAGACACAGACACACACACAAACACACACAGACACAGACACACACACAAACACACACAGACACAGACACACAAACCCACACACACGCACAAACACACGCACAAAAAACAAGCGCACGCACACACACACACACACACACAAACACACACACACAAACATGTGCACACACAAACACACACACACAAACACACACACAGACACACACACAGACACACACAAACATGTGCACACACAAACACACACACACACAAACATGTGCACACACAAACACACACACACACAAACACACACAGACACACACACACACACAGACACAGACAGACACAGACACAGACACAGACACAGACACAGACACAGACACACAGACACAGGTCCATGAATTCCAGTGAGGATGCAAAAACCTTTCGACCTGAAGATCCACCCTGAGTAGAAGGGCTGACAGGAGACATCGGAGAGATTCCTTCACATTTCATGACAAACGTAACCACAGTCACAGTAAGTACACGAGCCGGACTGAGAGTCGACGATAAAACAAGAGTTAAATGGGACAAGCGGAGGAGTGTCGGAGGGTGACGAACCTGTCCGAGGTACAGTACACTGTACACACCTGGACATGTAATTAAAACCGAAACACCGTCAGTAAGATTTACAAGATCCCGTAACCGTCACGTACAGCTTCTGGAGAACGATAAAACACCCAACATAAACTGAGCACCCACAACGACCCCGTCCCCTCGACCGTTGTGCAGGTGGGAAGAGGAACGCGCAAGAGCACTCACTTGCCAGGAGGGCAACCAGGCGTACCTCCAGGAAACGCCATATTCCAGCTCCGTCCTGAGGGCGTCATTACTTCCGGGTTCTTCTCCTTTTAATAATTCCCTTTCATCAAATAATTTTCTCGACATTTATGGAAATATATATTTATTCGTAAATGGACACAAATTATTAATTGTAGATCAAAAAAAAAACAACACAAGCACGTGGAGTTAGGCTATACACCGCCCAAAATGAGCACGAATGAATTATGACATTTAATTTAACGTATAAGAAAGCTTAACTTGAAAATGGCACGTGTTGATAAAAACGTTTTAAAAAATAACCTGCGGAATGCCTGACGCCAAAACATTTGGCCATTCCCTCAGGAAACGGAATAGAAAATATTTACTTATTCTCAACCCAGACAGTTGCCAAACTCACAATTCATCATGATCGTCATCGTGACGTCTGAATTGTGTACGCTTTGTGGCGTACGTCTATCTATTACGTATGCAAGGGAGTTTTATGGAGGACTTTATTGGAGGGCCAGGGCATAGTCCGAGTGTTGGCCACAAAAGCGTGTATTAGGGTCCGCACAAGGTTTCTCCGCATTTTTGTGATCACCAGACCATCTGAATGAATATTCCCATTGATGCCACTCTGGGACCCTTGAGCATTTTTGTAGAAATCCATTAATATGCAAATTAGCGGTGGCCATTGTCGAAATTACTATTTTTCTATATATCTCCAGCAGTAAACATCCAAACAGCCTGGTTGAGGTGTTTACACCCATGTTTTATGGGTCACTGGTCATGATAAACCCACTTACAATTTAATAACATTTAAATTTAGCTCATTAATATGCAAATTAGCAATCACCAGAATCAAAATAACAATTTTTCTTAATATCTCCAGAAGTAAGCATCGAAACAGCTTGGTTGAGGTGTCCAAACCCATGTTTTTAGGGTCACTGGTCATGATAAACCACTTAAAATTTAATAACATTTAAATTTGGTTCATTAATATGCAAATTAGCAGTCGCAATGATAAAAATAACAATTTTTCTTAATATCTCCAGAAGTAAGCATCCAAACAGCCTGGTTGAGGTGTCCAAACCCATGTTTTTAGGGTCACTGGTCATGATAAACCCACTTAAAATTTAATAACATTTAAATTTAGCTCATTAATATGCAAATTAGCAGTCAGCATTATGAAAATGTAGATAAATAGACATGTAGATAAAACAAAAAAAACACTTCAGTCTTTGTGAATATAGATCACTTTATTAGTCATACAGATTCAACAATTGCAATGTATGCAATGAAAGCAATGAAAGGACAGTATGCAATGAAAGCAGCTAACAACATGAACAAAAGAAGACATTCCTGTGTAAGTCAAATGTTCATATATAGAACAGGTTTGTAAACCTTATGAAGGCTACTTCAGTGCTTGGTGTCTCATTCAGTGTCAGTCATCATCAAGGGCAAAGGCAGCAGCTGTCTTGGAGCGCTCATTCCTGCAGCTAGTATCTCCATGGCACTTACAGAAAACTGTGCATGGTAACTTGGCTGCTGTGCAGCGGCATTGAGCTGTGTAGCATTGCTTGTCGGAGGAACATCCACATCATATTAGCTCCAAGATCTCTGGTGGTGCAAGAGTGACGTTGGGCGGCAGCGTGATTGGAAGTAATGATCTTGATGCCTCATCACGTTTCCATCCATACTGAGTGGGATCCAGAGGTGGTGGCTGCAGCTCAGCAGCTGACTTCCAGATTGCTGTCTGGATATGAGCACGTCGCACGTTTTGTTTAAAGGGCTCTGTAGTTGGAGACAGAGCCTTTAGGTCTGGTGCTTTGATGGCATTTGGTTTCGCCATCTTCATAGACCACACCTCTTTGCAAACATCAGACATGTTGCTTCTCTCCTTGCTACCATAGCAAACAGCCATGAACACAGTGGCTTTGGCAATGACATCGTCAATAGATGCATCCACATTCCCAAGTTTTTGAAGTGAATGGCCTGCTGTGAGTGTCTTCTTGCCACTCAGTTTACCACTACCATACATCTGGGCAACGGTGTCACAACCTGTGAGTGCGTGTAAAGCTAGTAGGTCTTGCACCATCCCGGCATGCTTTCTGGCAGTGGCCCCAATGTCGATCAATGATCGGCCAGGACATGATGCTTCCATTGTTACGCAGCATTGCAGATGAAGTTCTGCGAAGTGATACCAAGCAAGATGAACACATCAGTATCACATCTGAACACATCAGATAATTGAGGTAACACCGGTCAATGAGCGTATTATGAGACTAAGGATTCGTCACTCCTTAGGTGTCATTTCCCTGGTCTCTGTCTATGCTCCGACTGAGGCGAGTGATCTCACCGTGAAGGACGCATTGTATGCCACGCTTGATATCTGTGGTTGATCAGTGCCCCAGACGAGATACACTTCTAGTCTTGGGGGATTTCAATGCATCGACTGGAACTGATAGGGATGGTTATGAGACATGTGTTGGTCCCCATGGGTCAGGAACTATGAACCAGAACAGCACTAAGTTTTGTCTTTGCAAGAAGTCATGGACTTAGGGTGGCTGGTTCATGGTTTCAGCGCCCACAAACTCATCGCTGGACTTGGTATTCCAACGCTGATGGTGTGGCAAATGAGATTGACCATGTCTTCGTTGATGATCTAGTAAACTTGCCAATGCATCAGCTCCGATCCAGCTGCCGTTTGCGCTGAGAAGATCTGCGACAGATTTAACGCCCTTGTCGGTAAAGCGTTGAATAAAACACCTATCAGCAGGCATATCATGGAAAAGGGAGTTGTAGAACAAAGGTTCTTCCAGAAACATCTGTTTCGTGTAAGAATGTGTAGCTCTTGTTATTGTCAGAGCTTGCCACGCATTTAGTATGCTCTGATAGAAACCAGAGAGGCGGGATGTGTCGATTTTGGAAAGGTCCATCAGGAAAAGAGAGTGGTCATAGCCGAGCCTCCCAGCCTGTTGCAAAAGGTGACGAGCGACGTTGACCCATGGTGGAGAGGGTCGCGTGTATAGCATGCGAAAAGCAACCGAGAGTCGAAAGGCCATTAGTCAGCTTTTTCTGTCAACCAGGCATTGTCCTCCATCGGTCAGTGGTAAACTGAGGACCCCAGGTCGCAGCCAGTGTTTTCCGTCCCAGAAAAAGGACACGAAGCACTTCTGGAGCTGTTGAAGCAACGCCGCTGGAGGATGCAGCACGAAGAACCTGTGCCATAAGGTGGAGGCCACCAGTGTGTTGATGACCAAGACCCTTCCACGACATGACAGTTGTGTGATCAGACCTTTCCATTTTTGCAGTTTACCCTCAACAAACTCAACCAGACCAGCTCAAATTTATGCTACTGTGGTATTATTACCTAAGAACACTCCAAGGTATTTCACACGATCATTGGCCCATGACAGTGGAGCCAATATGACAGTGGTAGGACAAGTCTTGGCGCCAAGTAGCACAACGGACCGAGCCAAAGGGCGCTCGTTTTGTTCCAATTTACTTTGGCTGAAGAAGCTTTTTCAAATAAGGACAAACAATAACGAACGATGTTAACGTCATTGATATCTTGTATGAATGCACATACGTCATCGGCGTATGCCAGTACCTTGATGGGCCGTTCAAGCTGGGACAAACTAACCCCTGTTAGTCTGCAGCGCAAAAAAACCAGTTGAGGTTCGATGGAGAGAGCATAAAGCAACCCGGAAAGAGGGCAACCTTGTCTAATTCCCTTGTTAATAAACAAAGGTGCAACAAGTTCATTGTTTATCTTAAGCACACTATAAATATTATTGTATAGTATTTTAATATAAGAGATGAAGGTTGAACCAAGTCCAAACCGCTCAAGTACTTCGAAAAGGTACCGATGGTCAACACGGTCAAAGGCTTTCTCCTGATGAAGGAGAAGTAGTCCTAAATCTTGAGGGTTTTCCTTGCACAGTTCAATGATGTCTCTCACAAGGGAGATGTTGTCATAAATGGAACGTTTTGGGACACAGTAACATTGGTCTTCTCTCAACAACGAGGATAATAAGGAGTAAGACGCGATGCCAGGGCTTTTGAAAATATCTTATGGTCCATACATAACAGGGAGATAGGATGCCAATTTTGAATACTCAGCATGTCTCCCTTTTTTGGGATGAGGGTAAAAAGAGCTCGTCGGCAACTCCGAGGTAGCTCTCCAAGCTGGCAGCTTGCGTTCAAGGTGTGAATGAGTTCTGGACCCAATAAGTGCCAAAACTTCTTGTAAAATTCTGTTGTAAGTCCATCCAATCCAGGTGCTTTCCCAATGGCAAGGCCGTGCAGGGCAGTGCCAAGTTCATCCAAGGTGATGGGTCTCTCCAGTTGGGAACGCCCATCTGCACACAACACTGGCAGGCCGACGGAGATAGAGGCAACACTGACAGGATTTATTTGTTCCATTGAATATATTTTCGAAAAGTATTCCTTCACGAAAAGTTTGATTTCTGATTGTGTAAAGGTAATGGATGAATCTGCTAATCGCAGCTGAGAAAGCTGTTTACTGGGAAGACGTTTCTCTAAGGAAAAGAAGTACTTGGTTGGTACGTCTGCCTCATTCAGGTGTTGCACCCTCATCCGAAACAAGGCACCACGTGCATTCCTCTCGGTTATTTCCTTTAATAAGGACTGTTTCTCAGTTAAGGTTTTTTGTGTTACTATTACAGTAGACTAGGCGTAAGTCGTCACCATCGGGACTGAGAAAAAAGTGACGACTTAGAAATGTGACGACTTACGTGTATGCGAACATTCATGATGACTGTAGGGTGAAGGATGAAGTTGCGCGTGGCCTGAACACATACGTGTGAGAGCCGGCTATTGTACCAAAAGGAAAACACAATCCTCGGGGCATAGGTGGGGGTGAGTTGGTGAGTTGGAAAGTGATCAAGCAAAGATGGAATTCATGAATCAGTTTATCAAAAGTAAAGATAATGAACAACTCTGTAAGACAACTCGTATAGCATTGGTGATGGTATGGTGACAAATTACATGACACACAGTCATCGTGGTGATGATTACCACTCAATGCCAATGTGCAAGTGAGTGCGGTAATGTACAAAACAAGCCAAGATAAAACCATGATCGGACTTCAACACTAAGCTCGATCGATCCTTTACTTCTTCGCGAAGTAATCCGTTATGTTTGAATGCCTCAAACTCTTGGGCATCTGGTGCATGAGAAAGGATTCAAACCGGTCATTGTATTCCATGATGTTGGCTGGGCAATCCTTCACCGAAAGACAGTATCGGCCGAATATTTGGCCGAATTGGCCGAAACCGAATATTTGGCTGAGCCGACATTTGCCGAAACCAGATGATGAGCACGTCATCGACATCTTCAAAGGACACACATTTCACGCATTTCACACTTCCCACCGGCCTCACGATCTTCTCCACTTGTCCAAATATCTTGCCCTTATTCTTCAAGATATCATTCAATGTCTGCCGTTTGATGTCCAACTTCTCAGCTATGTGTGTTTTCTTCATCAGTGGATTTGCCTCGCAAAACTGGATAATGTCGTATTTTTCTTGGTAGGTTTTAGTTGTAAGCTTACGCTTAGTCGCCATTGTCCTGCCTGCAGTGCGATCAACGTGTGTACGCAGTTATAAATAGCCTATCACTGGCGGTGTAAACCAATGAGCGAGCATCACGATTCCATGAAATCGGGCTTCTCACGAGGCAGCAGTTCCATGTGACGAGTTAAGTGCTAATTTACTTGAGTTTCCATTACGTGGGAACGGACAACATCTGACGACTTAGACGAAGTGACGACTTAGAGATGACGACTTACAGAGGGATGACCCTTTATTCAAAGGGATTTAACATGAGATAAATTCGGGACTTTTTGACGCTGCCGACTTAGGCGAAGTGACGAGTTACACGCTGCCGACTTAAACCGAGTCTACTGTATTTTGTCCGATGACTCGTTGTAGATGTAAAATCTCTAACTGTAATATTTTCTTCACTTCATGGTCAGCCCTTGTTGAGAAAAAACGATACTGTTGACAGAACCCTTGAATTTGGGTTTTTACTAAATCCCACCATATCAATGGGTTAACGGAACAGCTGAGCTTCTGTTCTCGGAGAGCCGTCCAGAAGGATTCAAAGGCCTGAATGAAGTTGAGGTTTTCTAGTAAACTGCTATTGAATTTCCAGTGAGAGCTCTCTGGACATGGTTTAGAGAGTTGAATAAAGACTCGAGCTTGGGAATGGTCAGAGAAACCAGAAGGCACGATATCGGATTTATAAACTCCATGTAATAAATGAGAATTTACATCGATGCGATCAAGCCTCGCAAGTGAGATGTGGTTGTTTAAACAACGACACCATGTACAAGACCGATCAGAAGGGTGCTGCACGCGCCAAATATCATGAAGATTATATTTCGCAATGATGTTTGCAAAAAGTTTTGCGGTACATGGTTGGGGTTCCGGCCCATTCCGGTCAAATGAAGCATTAACAGTACAGTTAAAATTGCCACCATAATTCGACAAGTCTGCAAATCCAGTGTTTGCAGGAATTTTCTCAGTTCGGCAAAAAGGGAGATCCGCTCGTCATTTTTGCTTGGAGCGTACACATTGAGAATTGTGAACTTGATCTGATTGAAAGAGAAGGTCACGGAGGCAAGGTGTCCACCAATAATACTCATAAATTTAAGGCAGGACGGATGGAAATGTTTCCCTAAGACAAACATGATGCCTGCCTTCGACGTGGAGTTGTTACTGAAGAAACATTCTTTGTCCATAAATAGTCGCCACTGAACCTGAACAGATCGGACAGCATGGGTCTCTTGTAATAAAGCTATGTCGAGACCGTTAACCTCTACCAACTGTTTAATTTGGATCTTGCGGAGCGGACTCCCACCACCATGAACATTTATTGTTCCAATCTTGAAACTGGCCATGAGGAAAATTATAGTTTCTAAGAATAAGATCAGAAGCGGGATAATTGATTAGGATCCCTTTTCGCCTTGGCAATCCGTTTTTTTAAGCGGTGACGGTGTGTCTGGTGGAAACCGAATAAGTCAGGCTTACGTACGATAGCTTGAGCACACTCAAGGAAGGACGATAGATCTGGAAAGTATTCCGTCAGGTTTATATTGTTTTTCCGAAATGTATTTTGTAAGAAGAGTCTTATTTGTTCAGGGGGGGGGGGTAGGACTTTGATCGTTGAGCTTCTCCACCATTTCCACCTGACTGTTCCTGTTTGCTTCCTCCAGGTCAGATTCGTCAGAGTCAGTTTTAGTTTCCGAGTCACACAAGCTTGTACTGTCCTGCATATCTATACTGTCGTCAGTATTGATATACGGATCTGTACTGGTAACCACGTTTATGTGCTCTTCCATTGTGGGAACACCTGGTGAAGTAATGGAAATAATCGGGGGAGTTGATGAAACAGAAACACCATCAGTGGATGTTGCGATATCGCTTCCCTCGACCGTAACGGTGTTATCGACCTCCAACGGTGTGGAGGTATACAGTACTTTGGGGGTCTCTCGTAAAACATCCATTTTAACATTTCCTGAGTTTCCAGCTTCACCACGTGATGAAATGGGAGCAGTAACGGTTAACATTTGTGTCACTATTTCCCGCTGACAAGGATTTAGGGTTAACATTTGTTTCGCTATTTCCCGCTGACAAGGATTCAGGGTTAACATTTACCAAAGTGATAGCAGGATCATCACTGGTGGTCTGTGTACCACACCCTCAATGGACTTTCCAATGGGAGAGTTTTTTAACGAGTGAAACAGTTTTCTTCACTGCAATAACAGGTAAAGTGGTCTCTGTAAGGGGGACGTCTCTGTCCTCACCGGCAAGTAGGCTGAACTTGTTGGTCGTAGGTACCGGGGTCCAGGTCCATTCCGGGTCCATTCCGGGTAGGCCTTGTAGAGTGACGTCAGTCACAACTGCGGGAACATTACCGACAGATTCCTCGTTTGTAAATGCTCCCTTCTTCTGGGTTAAACGACCATCAGGTAAAGTCTTTCTCTTTCTTGATGAAACGATGGTGAAACCATCCCAAACATCTGTTTTGCTGTTTAGACTATCGGGCTGAGAGGCCTGGGCCTTATTACCGGACACGGGATTCACTTCCTTCACAGTCGAGGAAGAAGAAGAAGACGTATTCTTGTTGACGAGGTTTGTTTCATCGTTCGACGAGGTTGATTTTGGGCAAGATCGTTTCAAGTGTCCGAAATTACCACATTCGAAACATTTCAGGGTATCAGTGGTTACGTAGACTTGGTTATCATGATTATCAATTTTGAGTTTTAAAATGTTCAAGGTTCTTTCAGCGTTAGAGGGAGGAAGTACCACATAAGCTTGTCTCCGAAAAGACATCACATGCTTCGTCCGATCGTCCTGGCTCCGTAAAGGTAACATGGTGACCTGAGAAACCACAGAACCATAACGAGATAATTTGGAGATCAGCGTCTGATTCTTCAGGAAAAGAGCGTTCGAGATAATGACCTTCACGGCCGGAGTGTCCAGAGGGGAGACGAGCACGAAATGTCCGTCGTCTGTTGATAGTCCGGTCGATACGATTTCGTGAACCAGTTCTGTCTCAGACACGAAGATTACCACACGTTTGTTCATTCGTGAGGCTGCACGAACTTTGTCAGTACCGAATATGTTTCCCGTAGCGATAACGAGATCCTCGACGCTGACGTCGTCGGGTGCGACACAGACGACGCCATGTATTCTTGTTAATGCTTCAAATGCCGAATAACGGGAATAAGAAGTCATATTTAGGAAGGGGGAGGAAGGGCGATTACTCTCGTGCAGTAATTAAATACGAGCCGAGACAGGTTTCCAAAGGAAATAAACACAGCTACATTGAGGAAAAAAAACGATCAGTTGAAGGCCTGGGATGGGCCGCCAACTGAAAGCTATCCACAAGAAGCTGTGGGCTCTTTCTCTCTCTCTCTCTATCTCGGGGAAAAGGTATGCGAGTAGAAAACAGGGGGATGGGGAGGGAAGGGGAAGAGATGAACCGAAGGGTAAACCGTGAAATAAACAGGGACAGATGGGCGGGGTGGGGCCACGACGGCGCGAGGGAAGGCCGGATCGTGAGGTCTAACGAAGAGGAAAGGGAAGAGGAAAGGGAAGAGGGGAGGGTGGGAGCACAAATAACGATGCGTAGAAGGAAACAAAGGAAGGGATGTGAAAAACGATGTGAAAGGGGATAGAACATAGAACGGTGCAAAAACAGGGCAGATCACAGCTCACCAAGACCACACAGCCGCCATGACACTCCACTCGACTCACCAACAGCCAGCAGGGGGCGAGAGAGAGAGAGAGAGAGAGAGAGAGAGAGAGAGAGAGAGAGAGAGAGAGAGAGAGAGAGAGAGAGAGAGAGAGACAGAGAGAGAGAGAGAGACAGAGACAGAGACAGAGACAAAGACAGAGACAGAGAGACAGAGAGACAGAGAGACAGAGAGACAGAGAGACAGAGAGACAGAGAGACAGAGAGACAGAGAGACAGAGAGACAGAGACAGAGACAGAGACAGAGACAGAGACAGAGACAGAGACAGAGACAGAGACAGTGTTGGCAGCGCTTCGCTCACCCAACACAAGCCGGCGGACTTACATTCGTCCCAACATGAACAAGAGCTCAAGTGAGCACAATATACGCCCGAACAATTTTTTTTGAAATATCACACAAAAATAAACAAAGCGCTTATTTTACAATGACTCCTGTCTTTGACAAAAAAAATATCAGACCAGACCACGCCAGCAATGAGATGAGGGCAGAGAACCAGACTAGCGCCAGCGAGATGGAATCAGACCACGCGCTCGAGCAGACAGAGCGTAATTATTTGCTCTCCTTTCTTTCGTCCCCTTCTCAGGCGCGGTCCGCTAATGCGTGGCCTGCTCTCATTGGGCGGACCGCGTGTCGCTAGAGTCCCTTTATAGAGAGAGTAGCGACATAGAGGGTCCGGGAAAATCTCGTCACGTGATTGCGTGGAGCCATTTTGAGTCCATCGCGGACAGGATGGGACGCATATCGGTCAGGGTTTTAACGTTCCCGCTGTACGCAGCATTCTCATTTGTGTTTTACATCGATTTTACGACAAAATGACAGGTTGTTGTGCCTTTAGGTGCACTGATAGAACGGAGAAGGGATTCAAGATGTATAGATGTCCATCTGATGCTAAAAGACGGAAAATCTGGGAGGACAGAGTCAGTCATGTTGGATGGAAAGCAACTTCTTGGTCAGTTCTCTGCCAGGTCAGTGTGATGGTGGTCATGGTCCCATATGCGTATATTTGTGTGCTGCGAGTGAGACTGGCCTTTGCTTTGGCTTTCCAGGCTTGTTATCCATTGCTCGTGGATTAATTAGCACTTGAAGGGGAAGGCATCTTTATTTAAAATTAAGTTTGAGTTAGAGTCTTCGAGCTAGATCAATTAATATAGGGTCTAGACTCTAGATCATGTCTCCAAAGTCAGACTCAGACTCAAAGTCAAAGTCAAACTAAAGTCAAAACAAAGACGAATGAACGGAGAACGGGCTAACACGGCCCACTCTTCAAAGGCAGGGTTAGGGTCAACACTAACCCTAATTCTGACCCTAACCCTAACCCTAAACCTGACCCTAAACCTAAATCTAACCCTAACCCGAGCTTTTAAGAGTACGTTATACCAAAGATTTAAATCTATTGGTGTGGGTGTAGACTGCCAGATCTCAGGATACTAAACAGGTCGACACCCCATAGAAGCGTAGAAGGGAACCCATCAAACTTCTGAGTGTAGAATGGTCGGGACTGGCTTTTACCTTCAGGGAATGAGGAAAACATGAGGGAAACTAGGGAAACAGGGAATGAGGGGCCGGGAGGGGTGGGCTAATCTATTTTTGGTGGGATTAATATATGATCGGCAACATGCAGCAAAGTTTAGATTAATGATTTAAATATGAAAATTAAACAAACACAAATATATACCCACACACTATAAACAAGGTCAAACAACTGCAGAAATACAAAGATAACTCTTAACATTGTACATTGTACATTGTACATGTATAAGCAGGGAGGTGAGAGTTCGAGTCTCGCTCTCGCCTCCCTGAAATCAAAATGAGGCTGAAATAAGCCGCACGTGTACTTGTCTAGTTCATTCCTTCTTTGTCATGGTTCTAAATGTCTGTGACTGTTAAATCACAAACAGCTCTGTGAATTTCTTCTTTATCATATGACTCTTAGTTGTCATAAATCTTCTATTTTGTCATCTTCACATAATTTGTTCATTATTATCAACATGGAAAAGACCATTCCCATCTCTCATACATGGAGAACATAATGGAATACACGGTTCAATGCACTAGCGCCATACGGCGGCTCCGCACGCGCACCGCACTGAATGGACTCAAAATGGCGTCAAATCGTTAGTTGTCGCTACTCTCTCTTTTAAGGGACTCGACGTGTCGCTGCCCCACCTTCTTGCAAAGGACCGCCCCGGCTTTGATCCGCTCGTCGCCCATTGGCCGAAAGGGGCACCAAGTCCGCTGATTGGACCGGGGGGGGGGGCATGACGGCCGTCGCAGCTGACCGCCCTCAAACAAGGAGAGGAATATGGTCCTGCGTGGGCTGTGCCTATTGGTCGACCATCGGCAACCTCGATCGCATCCCCCGGATTGGGCGAGAGAGACGTCAGATCCTTGTGAACTCCGCCCATGTATGTGCTGATACACATGTGTGCAATGGTGCCGGTGGAGGATGGTGGAAGGAAGCAAAGGCAGATGTCGTCAGTGTTGTGGTTGTTATAAAAATCCGAACTATCAAAATAACTCCGCAGCGCATGAACATCCAATTCCCACTAGACTAGGGACGGGACCCTAACTAGAAACACACACTTACCCATATAACTGAGCTCTAGGGGATGGCTGTCTGTCTGTGTGCGCAAGGCTTCCAGATTCGTAACAATACTTCCAGCAGATAAGGCTGCAAATAATTGTGGTTTGTAAAAAGTTTTTTGTGGAGGTTTCATTAAGAGAGTTAGGCAATGAAACGGTTACTTTCACGAGTTTAGGAAATAGTGTTATGGATTTGGAAGCCTTTCGCACACAAACAGTCAGCAGTCCCCGTAGCTCAGCTATCTCGATAAGTATGTGTTTATAGTTCGGGCCCACCCCCGATGTCTAACGGGAATTACATGTGGGCGCTGTGGGTTTCTTTTATAGTCAGGTTTTTGTTTTTTTTACATCGCCAACAAATCTCCTTCATTCTTCGCTCATCGCCACAGCTCCGACTCCAACCCTTACACAATTAGGAAGCTCATCACCTCAAGGCGACTTCGCCTTAGCCAGATGGAGTGTTCGGCCCGACCAATGAGGGGAGGCCACTGATCACCCGACAACCACTCGTCCAATCAGGAGGGAAGTGGGAGGGGAAGAGATCCCTCGGACCTGGCAAGAAGAGCAGAGTGGTTGTCAGAAGCAGAGTACTGCAGTGATCGTGTCCGATTGTTTTGCGGTGGCTCCTCGTGGTGGCTTGGGCTCGGTCATGGTCTGCGGTGGCTCCTCGTGGTGGCTTGGTCTCGGTTGTGGTCTGCAGTCCTTGGTGGTGGCTCATCGTGGTGGTGGTGGCTGAGCAGCCAGGGTCGTGGGCCCGTGGATTTCAGAACGTGGGTTTGAGTCCCACCGTGGCGGTTGGAGTGTGGTGTGACCGCACGAGATGGGAAGGTACCCGGCCAGGCTCTGTTCCCCCAGCTCGCCTTCCCTCTGGGCTGAGGGGCCGAATAAAGACCCACTGGGTTCAGTGTATGTGTATATGTGTATGTGTATGTGTGTGTGTGTGTGTGTGTGTGTGTGTGTGTGTGTGTGTGTGTGTGTGTGTGTGTGTGTGTGTGTGTGTGTGTGTGTGCGTGCGTCCGTCCTTGGGCTCCGTCTAAGTAGAAACTGTTAAGTACCTGTGTTCCTTGTAAATTGCATTTCTAATATTCTGTTTTAACTCTGCTCTTTTCGTGCTCCCCTGCCCCGTTATAAATAAACCCCCAATTGTTCAATGTACCAGCTCGTTGTTTGTCACTTTCTTTCATTGGTTTCCCAACTCCCGAACTCCCTAACTCCCAAAAAACAGGCTTGTCACCAACCTCCACCCTTTTGCTCTTTTCTCCCATTTGTAGAACTGCCTTCAGGAAGCTTGTCAACCTCACTTCCCCTCAAGGACTTCAAGCAAGTGATATGCCATCTGATGACATTATCCATGCCCAAGTAACCCGACCTTCTTACTTGCAGGTTACTCCATAATCCCACATAATTTTCTCATCATGATCCTCCACCCACCTCATGAAGAAATGGAAATAACTGATGACCAACACTTCTAATCTTAAGAGTAATGTACAAATGATGTACTTTGGAAAGGGGGGGGGGGGATAATAATAACAAGAAGGTATATACAGAATTGTGCTGCTACATGGAAAACTGCAGGGGCTCTGGCTGCACAAACACTCCATGTGACAATGATGAGGATGATGACGACATTGTCGAGTTCTAACTTTAATACGCTTGATTTTTCTCAACATGTATAGTAAGTTTATAATGGATGTAGTTTCTGAGTTTAATGCGAATTTTCATTTTCATTTCGAAACATTCGTCAGGCAGATGTGATTGCCCCGAGTGGAATTGTGAATTTTGTCATGTTTCAATGATTTACATAATTATATTGTATTGCCATAGACTTGATTTAATATTGTGTCTTCAACGTTTCTTATTTTTTTTTGTCCAGGAGGCAAAATCAGTATCAGGTAAATATTATTTTTTTCCAGACAAAAAATTGACATTTTTGGAGAAAAGCCATAATTTTTTATTTTACTCTCAATACATTTCACTTTTTTTAAATAATTATTCTTGTATATCAATATACTGACCATAACTAGAAACAATTAGAATGAAGAAAAACATATATTTACAAATTAAAATATCAATCTTTACAATTTTCTCATTTTCCCCGAAGCCGGGTGGTGGCCATATTGGATTTCCATGATTTCAGGACTTTCCCCCCCGGAGGATCCCTTAGGACTTTTTTTCTGTCACTGAGGACATATCCAGGAATCAAAATCTGTTGAGTTTGCTTTTGTTGCAATTTGTGGGAGGTCATCTGACATTTTGACCGTACTATAAACGAAAGTCTGCATGTGTAAGAAAACAACATCGGCCTAATTATTAGAAACAAAAAATGTCATAAAAAGCCACCTACTCATTAGGCACATGTTATAAGAAAAATAATACAGATAATATTACAACACTAATAATAATTAAATAAGTTAGATTTCAAAACTTGCTTTAAAATCTGGATGAGTGGAAGTGTGCCCCATGCCGCATGGCCCGCTTCATGCAGTGTTTGTAATCCATCACAGCAATCCTTGTGGGTCAGTCCAAATCTTAATTTGTCAATCTGTTCCATTGTTTTCTTTTCACATTGTTCATTGTTGAAAAAGTTGCTTCACACGTGCATATAGTCCTGACAAAAAGTGATCCCTCATCCTATAATGGCGGCCCACACATGCTGCACTTTCACCTCTTACCAACGCATCGAGCAACTCGAGTGTTATTTCGCACAATTCCATAATTTTTCTCTGCCTTTTGGCACAATTAATTTTGTCCCATCGTTTTATGTTTGTGAGCCATTATTAACTGCTGTGCGTCCACTAGATCTTGCGGATCTCGTATTACAGGATCTCCGCATGTCATTTCCTGTTTGATGATGATTCATCATTAAATTGAGATTCGTTCCCGTATGCCGGTCTGATCAGTACAATTAACTGTGCGCAAGAAACAAGAAAATCCTCCTAACAGGAGGTACTCGTACACGTGGAGGCAAACGATGACTCATTTGAGCTCAAAAACCATGATTGGCCCAAATTAAACATCGCGATAATTAAATCGGAATACAACAGGTTGCCCATGATTGGTCGAAACCCGCGATATTAGAGCCTGCGATTTTTGAGGGTTGACTGTTTACTATTCTGCCACCTACTCCATATTAATATCGAGTGCAGCCTGTGGCTGCTGGTCCCATCATTGGTTGGGACGCGGCTATGCCGCTGATGCAGTGTCCCCCTTACCAGTACACTGGTACTCATTTTGCTGACCTCGGAAGGATGACAGGCTGAGTCAACCTCCTGGTGTATATTAATTCAGCGGCCAATGGGGCTTGAACTCAGGACCCTGGGATCCCAAGCCGCCACCCTAACCACTAAGCCAACACCAGGCTACTGCCACCTACTAAAGTTACCTTTATGCTTCTCGTTGCTACGCTCATTTGAAACCATCGGGTCGATCTGATAGCATTAATGGCAGATTATTATTGGGTGTTTTCACATTTGTCGATTATATATATCGGCCACACGTTGGGGCCGCACTTTCGGCCACCAGGGGCCGCCAGTGGCTCCCAGGCCGTGCAATGAAGAACAGGGATTTATATGTGGGAAAGCCATCTAGTTTACTTATGTTGACTTCTCTTGAGTGTCCATCTTGTTTACCCCGCGTACTCCTTCCCATCCCTCTCCCTTCCACAGATCTCCCAATGTCTCTGTTTCCCACTGTTTTGTGATTCCCTCTCCCACCCCTCTTGTCTCCTGTTCACTTTGTAAAACGTTCTGCGCGTTCACTCTTATATGAGCCTCGACATTGTATGCAAAAGAAAAGGCCAGCCACACTAACCACTCATCCAACACCAGGCTTCAACCGCAACCAACACTTCTATATTGGAAAATAAACAAAACGTCAGCAATTCTTGGACAACCATACGTCTATCGTTCGTACAACCTTCTGTTCAGAACCGCCATGTGATCCTTCCTCTTCCTAACACCGGTTATAGTCTGCAAACCCAACACCAATAAAACGAGCGACTTCATTCGACTACCATAAACTCAATGTCAGTGTTACAAAGGTGAATTAAAAACAAAACACTTGAAACGTCTTTGAGACCGTCTCATTTGATTGGTTGGGAAGATTGAAATGATGAAAACTTTTACCCACATTTCGAGTCCACATCCACGTGGCTGGTTTGACATGCTCACTCAAACTTACCAAACAAAGCAAAAGATAAGACGGCCAGGTGGAGGGGGGCAGGTAAAGCGTCACAATGCGTAATACACATACAAACCACATTCGGTCATCATTTTTATTGGGTGTTGTACAGAGAGCGAGGTGCGGGCAACATGTCCCTGACAGCAAAGGATTGGCTGACCCTCCTGCTGACCTACCTTTTGGGTGGTGCTTGTGAATTCTGAACGTCCACACTGGAGGACTCCCTGGATGATGGTGTAGACTTTCAGAAAGAACCATAACCATATTATGTTCCGTATGGTGAACGAGAACCAGACTCGGGTGTGTTTTGGTTGGAGACTTGGAGTGCCCGCTCCGAGTCTGGGAGGTCGATGGTTCAAACCTTGGCCGAGTCACACCATGGACTTTTGAAATGGTGCTTGCTGCTTCGTTGCTTGATGTTCAGCATTTCAAGGATAGAGCATGGACAAGCAATGCTGGGAAGAAAACCACCCAGGATAACCCTTGTCGAGAAAGTGCTCCTTCAGCACCGACGCTCTTGAGAGTTCGGTCCATCAAACATCAAAATAGTGAAAACTACAACTGTACTCGGTCCACCAGGTTGAACAGGTAACGTTCTGTATCCCACTGAAAGGACGGATCCGGATTCGGACCTGAACCAAAATCGAATCAGCTTGTTAATGTCACACAACCAACTCATCCACCAAGTTTCGTTCAAATCCGTCCAGAACTTTCTGATAGAACCTGCTCACAGACAAACACACAAGGATGAAAACGTAACCTGTGTTCACCTTCGGTGTTGGAGGTAAATCGGACTGGGGAGGATGTACACAGTACGACGGGTGTGGGTCAGGGACAACTTGCACCATATTGTAGTCAATTTTGGGGTGTTGTTACAACCTGATAAACCACCTGATGATGATCATAAATGAGGAAAGGTATTTCGAGCTGATTTCAATGTTGTTAACAATGATAACACGTTTCATGATTAAAAAAAACAATTACATATAAATTCCAACCTTTTCAAATGTATATTTCAACGAAAAGGGCTGACAATATTATCACACCTTACTAATGTGTACACACACACACACACACACACACACACACACACACACACACACACACACACACACACACACACACACACACAAACATATGTACACACATACACACACAGACATATACACACACACACAAACATATGTACACACATACACACACACACATAAACATATACACACACACAAACATATGTACACACATACACACACACACACACACACACAAACATATGTACACACATACACACACACACACAAACATATGTACACACATACACACACACACAAACATATGTACACACATACACACACACACAAACATATATACACACACAAACACACACACACACACAAACATATGTACACACATACACACACACACACATAAACATATACACAAAAACATATACACACACAAACATATGTACACACATACACACACACATGCACACACAAATACACATAAACATATACATAACCATATACACACACACACACATACACACACACATACATACACACACATGCACATACAAATACACATAAACATATACATAACCATATACACACATACACACACACAAATATATGTACACAAATACACACACACACACAAACATATGTACACACATACACACACACACACACATAAACATATACACAAAAACATATACACACACAAACATATGTACACACATACGCACACACACATGCACACACAAATACACATAAACATATACATAACCATATACACACACACACACAAATATATGTACACACATACACACACACACACACACACACACACACACACACAAACATATGTACACACATACACACACACACACACATAAACATATACACAAAAACATATACACACACAAACATATGTACACACATACACACACACACACATGCACACACAAATACACATAAACATATACATAACCATATACACACATACACACACACAAATATATGTACACACATACACACACACATGCACACACAAATACACAAAAACATATACACATAAACATATGTACACACATACACACATGCACACACATATACACATAAACATATACATGAACATATACACACACACACATACATACACACACATGCACACACAAATACACAAAAACATATACACATAAACATATGTACACACATACACACATGCACACACATATACACATAAACATATACACACACACATATGTACACACATACACACACACACACACATGCACACACAAATACACAAAAACATATACATAACCATATACACACATACACACACACAAATATATGTACACACATACACACACACATGCACACACAAATACACAAAAACATATACACATAAACATATGTACACACATACACACACATATACACATAAACATATACATGAACATATACACACATATACATACACACACATGCACACACAAATACACAAAAACATATACACATAAACATATGTACACACATACACACATGCACACACATATACACATAAACATATACACACACACACATGCACACACAAATACACATAAACATATACATAACCATATACACACATACACACACAAATATATGTACACACATACACACACATGCACACACAAATACACATAAACATATACACATAAACATATGTACACACATACACACATGCACACACATATACACATAAACATATACACACACACACACATGCACACACAAATACACATAACCATATACATAACCATATACGCACATACCCACGCAAATATGTGTGCGCACATACACCCGCATGCACACGCAAATACACATAAACATATACACATAAACATATGTACACACATACACACATGCACACACATATACACATAAACATATACACACACACACATACATACACACACATGCACACACAAATACACATAAACATATACACATAAACATACATAAACAAATACACATATATACACACACACAAACATACGTACACACATACACACATACACATAGACATATACACACAAACATATACACACATAAACATACATAAACACGCACACGCATATGCACACGCACGCGTGCACACACGCACACACGCATACACACACACACACACACACACACACACACACACACACACACACACACACACACATACACATTGAATTTTTTATTTTTTCTCCTCCTCCATCTTCATTTGGAGCTTCATCTTTCTGTTGCTCCCTTTGTTTCTTGTTATCCCTGGCAGTGAGGGTTTTGTGGTTTCAGCATCCTTGGAACCCATGAACAGTTTTCGGGCTTCGCAAAGAAAAAGAAGCAATTTATATTTGCTGTGTTTATGTCCTCCAGGTGAAGCCTCTCGTCTCGGCAGAGGGAGAGAGCACTCACCGTCCAAGCCGGGTGTTCATCCGTGTAAAAAAAATCCGTGATTATTGCACACCGCCCCTGTCGGTAATCATGCCCTGGTCCATGGTCATGCCCTGGTCCATGGTCATGCCCTGGTCCATGGTCATGCTCTGCATGGTCATGCCCTGGTCCATGGTCATGCTCTGCATGATCATGCCCTGGTCCATGGTCATGCCCTGGTCCATGGTCATGCTCTGCATGGTCATGCCCTGGTCCATGGTCATGCTCTGCATGATCATGCCCTGGTCCATGGTCATGCCCTGGTCCATGGTCATGCTCTGCATGGTCATGCCCTGGTCCATGGTCATGCTCTGCATGGTCATGCCCTGGTCCATGGTCATGCTCTGCATGATCATGCCCTGGTCCATGGTCATGCCCTGGTCCATGGTCATGCCCTGGTCCATGGTCATGCTCTGCATGGTCATGCCCTAGTCCATGGTCATGCTCTGCAGACTTGTTCCTCCAAACAAGCGGATGTTCTGATCATGAGACACTGGTCGTGAGTGCATGGTGTAAAGGTCACATGAATTCGATTCTCACATAAAACAGCTCCAAGCCCAGCCCCGTATGCTCGGCCAACACAAAGTCCCGGAGGAGCGCACGCAGCACGTACCACAGCAGGCAGACAGCAAGCAGGCGAAGCGCCCCACAATGGACCGATGGCTCATATGGACAGGTCTTTTCATCACCGGCCTTCGTCTAAACCGAGAATGTCTCCGAGTGCAGGCTCTACCCGTTCTCGATAATAACGGTGGAACTCCAGGTGTGCTACCCTCCGGTAACAGGTGGCTTTCACACTCTGCGCGCTCCAAGAGGCTGGCCTACCCGGGGACGCTGTGGTGTGGCACAGGTACCCTCGCCGAGTCCTTCGACGACCTTGGTACGGGCAGTACTTTTTGCTTCTAAAAATTTTTTTTTAACCCCAACACTGGAGTCGGTCCAGCCACGTGGCTGCGTTTTGCCGTTTCCATAGTTTTGGGGTTGACGTCACACTCGTCCAGTTTTCATCATTTTGGGTTTTATTGAACATTGCTCGCACGTGTGTTCCTCCTTGGCGTGGTTTGTGAGCACTTGGCCGAATGCATCTTTCATTTTCCTTTGACACCTCGACACGTTTCCCCACCATTGAGGATCTACATCCCGCATCGTCGTAGCAACCTTCATCAAAAAACAGTGTTCGCGAGTGTCGCGGAATCTCTGCGGGCTGGTATGGACATATGAGCCACGCGTTGAACGCATCCCTTTAAACTGAGAGTCACCGATGTTCCTTCCTCATTCGGCTCAGATGCTTAGCCTCTGGTCCCAGGATAAGCAGACACTTGAGGTCGCAATGACGCAATAATTGTAGAAATAACAATTGAGAATTGAAACATTTAATATAAATTTAGTTGTACATTAGGGATCTTAAAAATGATGACGTCATCTTCAGTCAAACCCATGATTCGGTACAGGAGCCAAAAAGACAGGTGACCTGTGTGCTGAAGCCTTCGCTAGTGCGTGTGGAAGATTCCATTCACATCTTTCCAAAAGAGAAGGCCATTGTGTTTTGGCACCACGGATACATTTCTGTCCTGATCTATGGGGGACATTCAACGGGATACATGTGATACAAGTTGAATTCATGCATTTGAGGTCAGAAGAATACCGGGTGTTGGCTTGATGGTTTGGGTGATGGGCTTGGGTTTGAAGGATCCTGAGTTCAAATCCCACTCCGCTGTTGAATTAATACACCCGAGCTTAGCTGGTACGTTATTCCCCAATAATCTGTTTTCCGAGCCAGTATCTACTTGGCAGTTCCGCTCGGCTACATCTGATCTGGTAGGTGATCTGATTAAAGCAAGTACGTACCGAAGGCACGTTCCTCGGTAATGAGATTACTTGACCCTTCGGTAAACGGTTTTAGGAGGACCCTAATTCACGTGGTCGAGCTATTGGAGTTTGCGGACGATTGGCGACCCGCCGTGTCATGAAGTTATTGATGTGCGATGGCCTACGATTCCGGTGAGTAACCCAAAGCAGTCCATCTCTTGCGGTCTCCCCGTGACGCCGGGCCCATAACAATATACAGTATATCTGTGCAGTGTCTGTCACATGTTGTCACTGAACTGCTCCCTCAAACTTTGAGGATACTCCTCCCTCCTTTGTCATGTTAGGTCAAGACAGATTATATCTGCGGCTTGCTACAGGTACCATGTAAACCTGTACTAACCTGTTTCATGGTGGGGTTTTTTTTTTTTGGTATACCTTGTCGAGGCTCGTATGAGAGCTAACACACAACACACAGCAAGGGGGGCATGAGACAAGAGGGGCGGGAGTGGGAAGGACAAAACAGTGTGGAACAGAGACATTAGGAGATCTGTGGAAGGGAGAGGGATGGGGCGGGGAACGTGGGGAATACAAGATGGACATTACGGGAACTTTCAGGAAGGAAAGCAGGGAATTTGAAGGAGGTGGGCTTGGGGTGGATTAACGGGGGTAGAAAAGATCTAGGATTTGGATGGGGGGGGGGGTGATAAGAAGTGGTGGTGAACAGCTGTTTTGAAGGTCTGGAGGTAAGAATGGGATTGAATAGAGTGAGGGAGTTTATTCCAAAGGTGGGAAAAAAGAGGAATGAAAGAGTGAAGGTGAGCAGTGATTCGTGATTTTGGTAGTTTTACCAGAAAGGGGTTGCTGGCGGATCTTGACCGCCCTGCGGAAATATAGGGGGGGGGGGAGAATATTGTAGACAGAGCAAGGGGGGGTGAGACCAGGGGGCGACTAAACCGTCTCCCCCACTTGGTTTCCTGGTGAGGAGGATGTATGATATGGAAACCCAGCAGTATTAAAAACAAGCTCGAATGAGCTAGGATCCTCGTCCTCTTAATGATGACTTCATAAAAACGAATATGACGTCGTTGTGATGTATCAGATTTGCGATAAATTATCTGTGCTAATGCCCAGCTAGATTCCCGCAAACAAAATTCAAAAAGCTTGCCTCGTTTCGGAGATAATGGTATAGGCGATTTCCATTCGTGGCGACATTATGTCAACTTTTTTTCTAGGAAGAATTTCCAAAATCTGAGATGGTTCTTGTCTGCGCAGGGTATTTTTACATATATACGCCAAGTTTCAGGAAGTTTCTATGAAAGCTGTAGGCTCTGAAACAAAAAAGTCCACACGAACAACAACGTGAGTAAGACTTAGAGATCCTCCACGAGGATCTAACAAAACCTGTTAAAGGGCGGAGGAGCTCCTTGTGAGCCAACAGCCATCCATCTGTTGTGCCCCACTGTGTCTGCAGACATCCTCCTGCAGTTGGGTTGCTTTTTTATTTTTTATTTTTTAGGAGCTTGGTGGCAGGATTTGCAATCCGGCCACCACAAAACCCTTCACTCCGCAAAACATACTAAAAACGCAAAGAAAACTGAAAACCCATTCCGTGGAAGTACCTCCTGTGCAGCTGTCCTTCATGGGGCAGCTCATCTGATGATGGGATTGGGGCAAAGCCTTCAGAACCCCCATTTTTTGGTGATAGGCGGAAAAACTCCAGGTAACCTGCCGGTTTGGATTGCGGTCGTTTATATATATATGTATATATATATATATGTATATATATATATATATATGTATATATATATATATATATATATATATATATATATATATATATATATATATATATATACATATACATATATGTATACATGTATAAAATAACAATAAATAAAAGGCATAGGTTCATGAAATTCGCTGCATGTGATGTGTAACACATGCAGAATAAAACGAGTGTTCATTTACATCCGTAGGATGTCTAATAAATAAATTTGATGTAAGCACACCTGACGCTAGGCCGAGGCTTCAGACTTTGGCACGCTTACGAGACTGTACCGTCAAAATTAAACGTCCCAGAAGATAAGCAAAATCGGGTAACATTTGTACATGCAGCGTTTTAAAATAAAGCTTCTTGCAATGAAACTTCATGCCTTCCAGTCTCCTTGAATATTTCGAATAAAATAATTCCAGCCCTTCAATTTTACGCGCTTTTGTATTAGTAATTAATAAATAATTTTAAAAGCATCACTTCAACGTAACTGTGATCCCCTCTACATCCCGTTCCCTTTTCCCCACACAGGTGAATACACGAGTACAGACAGGTGTTGTCGTAAGCATGATACCTGTGAGTACCACATCAATGGTTTTGAGTCAAAGTACGGTTATCAAAACTACCGCTGGTACACGATCTCACACTGCGATTGTGACCTTGAGTAAGTTCCATTTTTTCCCCCCCTTTTTATGCAGAAATAAAATTGTAAAATGAAAGTTCCTTTGATTAAGTAGCCCTGATTAATCAACAAGATAATCAGAATTCGTCCAAATGTTTTTTCCCCCCTAAAGGTAATCCTTATAAGGTGTGTTGTTTGCCCTTCATATCAAAATAAGGCAGGTCACATGAAACATGCGAACCACCTGGTCAATCTGTTTATAGTGCAGAAGCTGCTGTCCAGACTGCATCCACACTCCGAGATAGCGAGGAGTGCAACATGGCCTTATGGGACCTCCAAGAAGACCAGCCCACTTGCTAACCACAGTCCAGACAGGAATTTGTAATTTGAATCAAATTTATGAAGGACGAGCAAGTTGCCCATGCTCGCACAAAATCCCAAACGGGGTCGGGATTGGGGCGGAAGAAATGCAAATGGCATCTTCTGTCATTGAGCCGGAAAGCTGGAAGCAACAATTCATATTTATTGCCACATCTGATGCAATTTAAATGCTGTCATGGCGGCGAGGTACTCCATTTGAAACTATTTGTTCGATATATGTACCTTTTTATGCCTATTGAGTCTGCAATAAGAATTTTCATTGGTGTCAAAGCCAGTAACCAATCACAAATTAATATTAGGAGGATTTTCACATCTTAAGTGAGTCTTCTCAAAAATCACCCAACCAACATCAAAGGCAAGTTGCCATCCTGGGTATTCTCCATGGAGCTAAAACATTCCTGAGCTACACCAACTCATCATGGTGTTTAAGGCTTTCATATGGAGCTCCATTTTTTTCATATGAAAAAGCAATATGGAGTATGGTTTCTCACTTTGGCCTGGGACTACTGCTTCACACCTTGCTCCTTTTGATGGGGTCGAAAAATAAGGCCTTGTTCTACCATACATAGCTCAAGACAAGAGGTGAATTACCAAGGACCGTCACTCTCCCACCAGCAGCAAGTTGGTGGGCTCTCTATATTTTATACAATCTTTCATCTGAACTTGCTCTTCCATCACTCTCCTATCTCTACCCTTCCCAAGCCACCCCAAGTCACCCATGTTCCTCAAGAAACCATCACCACCCTATCAAAGTCCAGACTGGTTGCCTACCTGTATTAATTTGCCCCCTTATTCTCTAAGTTGTGGAATCGCCTCCCTGTGTCCATTGTCACAGCCTCCTCACTTGTCTTTCCAATGCTCTGCTCATCACTACCTCATGTGCTCACCCATGCACATCCACATCCACATCCACTATTTATTATAGATGCTGATTTGACCCACTCTGCTGCCCTTTGTTGCTTGGCTCCTTCTTGAGCATAGACCCTTGCATAAAAATAATAATAAAAAGTTTGCCCAAGCAAATTCATCACCAATAAAAAATCAGTTTTTACACTTACAACAAAAGTGGAAGGTGTTTTTTGCAACTCAGAACGTCACCAGGGGGGCACTGTGGGAGGGGAGTGTTCTTCCTCATGATCAAACGGAGGATCAAATACTTCACTGGCGTCATCCAAAGGAACCCGAACAAGCAAAAAGCAAAGATGAAGTCATCAGGAGGAACCTGGATAGGACTCCAGTTTTATCTGCTACTCCTCCACCCACAAACCGATCAAGGCGCAGCCAAGTGAGCCTTATTCAAAAAAAAAAAAACAGCAAAAAAAAACAAGACCGCAGATTCAAAAATTAAATAATTCTGACTGCCAGACCATGCGTCCAATCAGGTTGAAATTTAAAACACGTACTCCCCATCATTACGAGATCATAATTGTGAAGTTTCACGTCGATTGATGCAGCGGTTCAAGATAAATAATTAAAAAAACATTTTCCTTCAGCCGCTGCTCCACAACTCTCAATCCCCATCAAGGTGCAGCCAAGTGAGCCTTACAGAAAAATTTCTGCAATAATTAATTTCTACTTGGACAGGTAAAGAAATAAAGAAAAAGCAAGAATTAGAATGAATAAAGAGAAATGTGAAGAAGTAGAAGGGAGTTTGAAAGGAACAAAAAACAAAGATGTCGGGAAGAACCCGGACAGATATATTTCAGGAGTTACTCCCCGAGCAGTGTCAAGTCTCAGTATGATTCTCCATGTTGACATGAACCTGAATCCATCGAGAAAACAAGTCACACACAAACTCACTGACCCAGATAAAAATAAGTGTCTTGAAATGGCTCGGTGGTTTGTGGAGACAATTGAGGAGTGGACTGGATTTCTTAACGACATATTTGGTTCTCCGACGAGGCTCACTTTTTTTTCTTAATGTCCAAGTAAACTCAAGGAACAATGTCTACCGGGGCACAGCACCGCCCGATGAGGTTCGCCAGAGACCCTTACACCCAGTCAAGTGCACGGACTGGTGTGCATTGAGCAAACATGGAACCATCAGCGGACTGTTCTGGTTCGAATACGAGGACGGCAATGCCTTGACCCTCAACTGTGTGTTACATTTAAGTGCTGAATGAGTTCTGAGCTGCTCTTGATCACAAGACAAGCTTTCAAAGAGAAGAAACAATGGTTTGTGAAGGATGGGGCAACTCTTCACACCACTAGATTGTCACCCGTGAGTGGGTGACAAGCCACTTCGGTGTGAGAGCGATTGGCCGACACTTCAGCATCGAATGGTCTCCACATTCCCCTAATCTGGGCCCACTAGATTTTACTTTTTAAAAAATCTTTGGGGAAATCTGAAAGCCAATATATACAAGAATAACCTTCGAAGCATGTATGAGCTTGAACAAGCAATCACAGAGAACGTTACAGTCGGTTCATCCCATTTGCCGAATGTCAGCAAATAATCAACAACTTCACCCGTCGTGTTCAGATATGGATTCAGCGCGCAGGTGGACATTTAGATCATGTGATCGACCGAGTGTCAAACTAAAGTCTTACAAGTTATGGTTCTGATATTTGGTACACCAACGTCACACAATATGTAGCATGTACTCCTGAAGTTTTATTTAATTCAGAATAAAAATGAATGTATTGTGGATATTTTTATGGGTTTGATTGTGGGTTTTTTTGGGCACACCCTGTACCAGTTGTATAATCGGAGAGACTGCAGTGATAAAAAAAATACCCCTCTTCAGGAATATTTGAAAAAAGATACCAAAAAAATCACAACAAAAGAACTCCAACGTTTTCCAACTGAATTGACGATGAAATGGCAAGGGACCACAGTCTTAAGAGTAGGCTAAAGAAGAGGAAAATGAGGATGTTTGTAAGACAAGGATCTTTCACTTCAGAGAATCGTTAATACGTGGGTTGGTCTTTCTGGAAAGGTAGTGGGAGAAAAAATGGATGGTAGATATGAACTGGAATTAGATAGGTTCCGATAGAAGCACTGGGGATAGATGCACGCATGGATATTGGAAAGATTGGAAGGTAGTGCAGTTAGTGATGGGTAATTCATTGTACACATTTGCAGTGATTCTGATGTCTGTAAAAGGGTCTCGTCAAAAGGTGAATGTGCTGTCTGTTTGCACATGCCTTACCTTTCAACTACCTTTACACCAGCCACGTCAGTGTGTGTGTGTGTGTGTGTGTGTGTGTGTGTGTGTGTGTGTGTGTGTGTGTGTGTGTGTCTGTCCTCCATACCTCCAAAACCATGAAACATAGCAGCCTGAAATTTTGCAGGAGTTTAGATTAATTAAAATTCCTCTTTTGAGAATAATTAACGACCCTATTTAATTACATCCATTATCAAGCACATCCTCGTCTACCTCGTTATCGATAGGGTTTTAAGGCGCATCCTCGGTTACCTCGCTGGGGTCTTAATTCGCCATTTTGTTCGGCCTGCTCAACAATGCCTTGAGTTGGAACAGGCCGCAATGGTTTATGAACGATAAAACACTCAAAATGTTTTCCCCCCCACTCTCTTCACTCATATCATCGAATGCCTCATCTACATACATATGGACAACTGTTTGCATCGCCCTTGTAAGTGCTATAGTTTTCAAATTAGGAGTTTGGCTCAATTTCATGCATTCTATGATACGATTTTCCACGATCTACCCTCACGGACTAATGCAAGTAAATAATCGAAATTTAATTCGAGTTTGGAGGATCGCATCAAGTGGATTAAATAACTTGAAATTGAGAGTCAAATCTGCAAATGTTAAGAAATTGGCGATGATTAGTTTTTTTGCAGTATGGCCCATCACCAATCAGCTTGCCAAGCCAGCCACTCCTTATCAACCATTTAATTGGAGTGCTTGCTTGAATGCTTGACGCTTCAGTCACATTTGGCTCGGTGGCCGTAGGGTCTAAAAAATCTACGGCCACTAGCAATTATACGGCGGCCGCAGTATTTCCACGGTCACACAATGTAGCAGTCACATATGTTTTTATTTTTCGGGGAGCCGCACGGCATATTTATAAATTGTGGAGACCGAAAACGTGGGGGTGCCGTACGGTCTTTGATTTGATGTCGCACGGTGACCTTAGGGCGTCCCTGCGGCGGCCATAGAATTTTCAAGGCAGACGCAAGGTAGCCTCAAGATGCCCACAAGGCGACCGCAGGGGGGCCCTAAGACGAACGTGCGGTCAGACGGACGGTAACGAGTGGGTATATATACCAGTTCTTTTTCATATGTATATCATATCTCATATCTGTCACATAGATTGTGGACCAGGTTATATACAGATGTGCTGTATAATATATATGTGCTGAATAAACTGTATAATATGCTGTAATAATATATAATATGAAATGTGATGATGTGTGTGGCAAACACGTATACTCCGATCTCTAGCGGTAGTGCACGGCGGACGCACGGTCGACGCAGGCTGCCACGGAGGCCGTACGTGGGATGCACGGCGGGCGTAGGGGAACCGTGCCTCGACCCTGCGTTGTCCGTAGGTAGTCACACAGACTACAAGGCCACCGTACGGTGAACACAGGGACACCTTAGGACTACCCTACGGTGACCGTGGAAATAGTGTGGCCGCCGTAATTTTTTGGGGGTTGGCAAAATTCATTTTTCATTGATAAGAGTGTACGGCAGCCACACGAATAACGCAAGCCCACCGTACGCTCTACATACGGTCGACGTGGAACACATCTACGTCATGGCTACGGCTTCTTGAATTGCTACGGCCAACCGAGAAATGAAAAAAGTTATAACTGCGCGCTTTAATTCCACGGAGACCCCATACGGCCTGTAAAAGATAGCCATACGGCGTAGGGCCACCCTGAGGCCACCTCAGAAACTCTGCGGCCACCGCACGTTTCTGTCAATTCAGGGGGGGGGGGAGGTACGGCCGCCGTATCCTAGCCGTAGAGCAAATGTCACTCATGCTTGAGCCACTTTCTGAGTGCCCTCCAGTCGATGGCGGTACAGTTCATGTCCCAATCGGGGTGTACAGTCGGCAGTTGCTACAAGGTAGAGGGACATGATTTACAAAGGTGATATGGTTTCTTTTTGTGAGTTTCAAAGCAAAATATATTTGGTATCAAAAGCAAGTTTTCTGAACTGTTTGCCGCATTAACATTTTTTCTAAATTCCTGAGCCAAATTTTTTTTTTCCACCTGGCCCACTCAGCTGTTTATAAAGATTAATATTTGTGTACGTCTCCTTAAAATGTAAATATAAAATGCAAAATTGTTTTAAAAATTCGTTTATTGAAATTCCCCCAAAACGAGGGTGAAACAACTCCAGGTTTTTGGGTTGTTTCCGTAGTCGGTAATCAAACTGACTCCAACCTGCCGATTCCTGAAAAATTGCAGATATCAGCCAAGCACAAATATATGTGTGTGTGTGTATGTGTTGTTCACGAAGCATAACATTTTCTCTCTGCTGACTCCCATCCTCTCACCCCTCCTCTCTCTGCCCCATCCTCGTTTTGCCCCCTCCTAATATAGTGCAGCACCCTCCCACACATATGTCGCTGTCTCCGGACACGCCTGGGCGGTGTTTGTCGCTGGACTTCTGTGATTGAGAATTTGTGGCTGTAGCCATCTTATTCACCCTGTGTCCTCCCCTTGCCCTCATTCTTCTCAGTCTCCTTCGATTGTGTTCCTCGACCCTGCTGTTTGTGCCCCCACCTCTCTTTCTGCTATTCTTTTCATTTTATGTGCTGGTCCGTTCTGTGTTCTTGCTCCTCCACGAACCTCGATAATATATATATATATATATATATATATATATATATATATATATATATATATATATATATGTTTTCCAAATCCTCCCAATGACCAGCAGGGCTCTATAATATGAAATTGTTCAGATTTTATCAGGGGTTCCATTTCACTTTTGATGCAGAGTATTTTAAACTTTACTTCTCTTCAACCGTTTCGCTGCATATCATTATTCTGACATTGTGAATACTTCTTTGCAGATTCAAAAAGTGTCTCCTAACGTCCAACGAAACCGATGCTGCCCGAGATATTGGCCAAACATTCTTCAATATGATTGGAACACCCTGCTTTGATTTTGAAGAAACTGAAACATGTGCAGAGAGGAGTTGGTATGGTGGGTAAGTTTCACAATATAGTTTTGTTTTGGCCAAGAGATAAAGTCATTGTGGAGAAATTGAACAGTTTCATCAATATCAGAATGTGCTGGGAGGATGGCCTAGGCCCTAGAGATATGCACTCTCACTCTAAGTTGTCTAGCCTGGGTTAGAATCCCAACCCAACTATAAACTGTCATCCTGGCAATTCACAGGCAGGGTGATTCATCAATGGGTGTGCCGCCTTTCGGATGGACGTTAAACTAGGCATCATATCTCCTGGTATTAGTTGGTCAACATTAAAGTTCTTCGCGAACAGTAGGCAAACTATCATTCCAAATTTCCTTCACCTTCAAACGTCAGGCCTCGCCAGCCGGTTCATGAAAAACTTGGACCAAAAATGCTCGCTGAACAACCCCACAATAAGGTGGGGATAACTGAGGCTGTTAACAACGTGCTTGTAGTGGTAAGTGAACACATTTGGTCATCTAATTTCAACAACAGATCGAGTTTATTTTCAGTGACTTGTTTTGAGATTTCTTTGCTTTTGAAAGAGCCGTTTTTTGATCATGCGTAAACATGTACTTGAGTTACTAAAAATTCTGTATTCAAGCTATGAACTCAATTTGTGAATGAAAAGCATTTTCCTTTCACAGATGCAAAAGACATCAAAAGACGAAGGTTGCAGCTGTTCGAGAGCAGGAACTTTACCATTTTCAACCTTTTGCGCCATCGACAGCGTCATCAGCTGAAAATGGTGATGATGCATCTCAAGACACCATGCAAAAAAACATGTCATCCACATTATCACCTGGCCAGCACCCTGGTCTCAGAGTACCAGGGGGGATCAGGGACCTCCATCAGATGCAGCTACTGTCAACGCCATCTTTGGCATTCAAGGACTCCCCTGAGTTTCAAGACCCACCATCTGCTGAGCTACTTAGTAAAGTCACTGGGATCAGATTTGTCAGGAGATGGAAGAGGTGGCTTGGGATTTGCAGGAACAAAGGCCTTTCAGGACAAGCAAATACAGAAAACTGCCAAGACTATGTCAATCGATCAGCCACAACACACTGGGAGAGAAGTTCACACGCTGGAGCATGGATGCGCATTTTAGATTCTTCGAATGAGAACTATTTTTACGGCCTACAAAAGACGAGTCGAAGGCTTAGACAAATATGTAAGATTTTATCCTGCTCGCAGAGAGTTGACTCAACAGATGTTGGAACGACTCCAGGCTGGCTTGGAGAGCATGCACAAAACTATTCTTTCCAAAACACAAACACACGATGGGCCGCAGCCTCCACCAACTCCAATCTGCTTATCGAAGCAAACTACAACTTTCAAAATGATTCCCAATCAGAAATGGCACAAAATAAACTTTACAGTCCGTCATCTGGTAGAAACTGCAACGGACCGTTCAAGTCTCCCAACATTCCTCATGATGTAAAGGCATTGCCAATTACGCAATGCCAAATGGTCAACTGTACAAATTCAGCAAAAGTAATTTCGAAGCACACAAAACATTCTGAGAGAATCAATTCCACAACACCGGGTGGCCAGAAAAGATGGAGGAAAAAGGTGAAAACCATATCTGCAAGGGTATTTGCTCACCGACGAGGAGGATTCATGTGTGAATGCTTCATTTGCAGACGAAACAGGAGGCGGCATTATAGGAGCAAAAAGCAGATTCGAGTTTTGTTTCCAATGTTTCCAGGAATTAATGCGACATATCGGAGTGCAAAAAAGCAATTGGAAACGTTGCTCGATGCAAGAACAGAATCCAAGAGTGATCTCAATCTCAACCTGCAGGTATCTTTGGGCAAAGAGTTGGAGCAGGAGGACAGGGATGGATTTTTGAGTGTGAACATTGACAGACGCAAAAGATGTCAGCAGAATTGCAGATTTAGGCCCAAAATGAGAAGGGTGAGGAGGAACAAGTGCTGCAGGAGGAGGTTATTGAAGTTATTTGTGACTTATACGGGCCAAAAAAGATAGAGACTTCCCTTTATGTCAGATGTTTCAAGACAGGTGCAGCAGCTCCATAGATTAGCAATACGACGTACATACAAGAGGTTGCACAGGTAAAGTAAATTATATATTGTCAGGGCTAGCTACATGTTACGTACGCCAATGTGGTTGAACTTTTGACACTCACAATCCTCCTCACCCCCCCCCCCCAATCCCCAACAACCATGATGCATTGCATAAGTACTGGTCTGAACTCTCTGCCTCCTCCCCATATTCATACATTTTGGGAATGTGATTCAGTAAATGCAATCTCACAAAATAGCTGTTATTTCACTGTCCTGTCTTTTATTTGTTTGTTTGCAAATAATATGACAATAAGATCAATACAATGCTCAAAAATAGCAAAGAATTATAAATATAAATGTACGAGCTCGCCTTCGTGCCTTTGGCACGCCATATATCACCACTAGTACTGCAGCATAGCAAACCAATTGTTCGACTTTTCATAAAAGCACCAAAATTGGTACATATGTTGATTAATGTATTCTGAACAATTCGGGACATGGAGCCACTCAGATTTTGCCTTGGTCACCATTTTCCAAAATGGCCGCCATTCTACTTTAACAACATGGGATATCTGTCATTGTTATTCTCTTTGTAGGTTTCTCAGAGGTGATAAATACTCCATGTGATGTGCATTTACAAAGGAAAACAATACAAGTGTCATTTGTGTCGATTTATTATATTTCCAACAATTGTATTGGGGGAAAATGGTCATTTTTATGGGAAAATCCATTTTCACACACAGCATCAGTGACAGGTTCAGAAGTATTTTGTTGTGGTGGTGCCAATCCAAATGCCAATGAGGAGACACGTCACCATGAAGAAACACCGCGTGCACAGGAAGCATTTTCCAAAGATGTACAATCACTTGTGGCTGTCATTGAAGAGCTGGGGAATCCCTTCGAGGAGGATAGTCCAGATTTGTTGGTCCGAGACACCAAGGAGATTTCCGATCCTGCAGTGATTGAAACAGTTCGCACTGCCAAGAAGATTGGACAAGAACAGTTTCAGGCATACTTAAAGGATTGCCTCATCGACAGAACCAAGACTATTGATGAACCTATAAAGAGAAACAAACTCCCCCTCTTCGGAACAGACAGAAGACCAAAAGCACCCAAAGGAAAGGAAGCATCTGTGAAGAATGATATGGCCTTATTTGCAAGGCTCTACATAGGCTGCCAGAACCGTGATGGGAACCTGGACGAGTTCTTCCGTCATGAAAATCAAGCATGCCCTCCCGTGTTATCTGATGCAGGTAAGCTACACCTGGGTAGCAAAAGCGACTTGCTGGTGTGCCTTGAAGGCGTTGCTGAAGCTCAGTCTGATGCACCTGCTGTCACTTCTGTTGTCCTTGATGGCGCAGTCATCGTGCAGATGTTTAAGCCTGGCACTGCCAAGACATTTGAAGAATATGCCCATCAAGTCTTCATCCCATATGTCGAGGGGCAGCTTCACGTCTTCGACCTCGTTTGGGATAGCTACAAAGATGGCTCCTTGAAGATGGCGACAAGGGAGATACGAGAAAAAGGGGTGCAATGGCATGTGGTGAGCACCGCAGCCATACCAGGAAACTGGCAAAGTTTCCAATGTGTCGACGCAAACAAGGTGGAGCTCTTCACCTTCCTATCCGATGTGCTGGTGCAGTCCTTCCATGACGAGGCAAAGGAGCTGGTAGTCACTGATGGTGAAGCAGTCATCTGCCTTCCAAGGCAGGAAGATGAAAGCTCTCTGGCTCCATGCGGTCAAGAAGAGGCGGACACTCGCATCATGCTACATGTGGCCCATGCTGCAGAACATGACCACCGTCGGATTCAAGTTCGAAGCATAGAAACCAACGTTGTCGTCTTGGCGGTGATGGTAGCCCAGGCACTACCATGCGTGGATGAACTCTGGATTGCCTTTGGGACAGGCAAGAACTACCGCTACATCCCTGCCCATGAAATATCTGCCTCTCTCGGTTCACAGAAGGCACGTGCCCTCCGTCTTTCACACCATGACCGGATGTGACACGGTATCAGCATTCGTGGGGCATGGGAAGAAATCTGCCTGGGCCACATGGAACTCATTTCCAGAACTGACAGATTCTCTTGTGACCCTGACCACCACGCCAGTCAACATCCAGGATGACACAATGCACTGCATTGAAAGGTTTGTGGTGCTCTATGACCGCACCAGTCCATATACGGACGTCAACAAGGCCAGAAAGAAACTCTTCGCCAAGAGGAACTCCGTCCAGCGCATCCCACCTACCTACGATGCTTTGGAACAGCATGTGAAGAGATCAGTCTTCCAGGGTGGCTATGTCTGGGGGCAGGTCTTGGTCCCTCAACCCGTGCTTCCATCACCAACAAGCTGGGGCTGGCGGCAAACAGAAGATGGGTCCTACGAACCGCTCTGGACCACACTCCCTGAGGCTTCAAAAAGCTGCTTCGAGCTGGTGTCGTGCAGCTGCAAAAAAAGGCTGTAGAAACCGCTGCAAATGCAAGAAGGCTAATCTGCAATGCACTGGACTGTGTGCTTGTGAAGGAGAATGCCAGTAGACAGACGCGGTAGACACAGACTGAGATATCGCCCTCGCTTAGAATGTGCAAATGCAAAGTCGCATTGCTTGTAAAAGTGTTGACTTCTTGATCCAGAGCCAGTACACTTGAGCTCAGAAACTCATATTGTACTAGACTGATGTATGCGTGTACCATGTGTCCTGGTATAATGGTAGTCGACAGTAAACCGTAGCCGCTTCAAAGTGAAGTGTGCAATAATTTGACATTTTCTGAGTTTGTCATTATCACGATTATCAGTTCCCTTTTCAAAATAGAGTAAAGTATGTAATCTATAATGCAATTTTTGTTGATTCCAAACCCATTGAATGTGATGAATATCATTTGACTCTTGTTCTCCAGCCAATAATGGGTATTTTTCAGCGAAAAGTTTCAGGAGAGCAGCAATTTACAAATCAAATAATGCCTTTTTTACCAAAAATACTGGCTCATAACATTTGAATACGCCTTTTCATGGTCAATTTGCTGAATTTTACACTTTCCTTATACCTACCACCAATACAATAAGAAAATAAGAGTATATAGCCAATTTCGCTAAAGTAGAATGGCGGCCATTTTGGAAAATGGTCGCCGAAGATGACAAAGGCACAATCTCAGGTGGCTCCATATCTAGAATTGTTCGGAATACATTATTCTACATGTGTACCAATTTTGGTGCTTTTATGCAAATTTGAACAATTGATCTGAAATATCAGACGACGCTGCTGGACTACACTTGACATTATCACCCTCATGATTTTTCATAAGGTTGGAAAGTTTGAGCTTGTGTGTCCGAATGGCCTCCTGCACCAAAGTTCCGTACTATTCCTCGTCATACGCAACAATGGGGGCAGGATAGAGCTTGTAGCAGGCATGAAGCAGGTGGTGCGTGGGGGGGGGGGGTGGTGACAATGATTGTGGCAGCAGTGTGGTGATTGTTGTGGCTGCAATGCTGCACAGGACATGGAGGTAAAGAGGCACAAAGGCGTGCTGAATCTCGTCACAGCCCTGCGTAGTCAGAGATGGAAGGAGAGAGAGAGAGAGAGAGAGAGAGAGAGAGAGAGAGAGAGAGAGAGAGAGAGAGAGAGAGAGAGAGAGAGAGAGAGAGAGAGAGAGAGAGAGAGAGAGAGAGAGAGAGAGAGAGAGAGAGAGAGAGAGAGAGAGAGAGAGAGAGAGAGAGAGAGAGAGAGAGAGAGAGAGAGAGAGAGAGAGAGAGAGAGAGAGAGAGAGAGAGAGAGAGAGAGAGAGAGAGAGAGAGAGAGAGAGAGAGAGAGAGAGAGAGAGAGAGAGAGAGAGAGAGAGAGAGAGAGAGACAGAGAGAGAGAGAGAGAGAGAGAGAGAGAGAGAGAGAGAGAGAGAGAGAGAGATAGATGTTCTGCCAGTGGTGCAGCTCCAATTTCAAAACTAGAGGGAGAACTGCCAAACCAGAATGAGAAGTCGAACAGAACTGCCATACTCAGGTGTGGTTACAGCACTCAGAAAACTTTGGCACCACTCTTTTTGGTGATACATTCCATTCATTGGCCATCCACTTCTGTGGGTGTGCCATTTTCTGGGCTGTCCCGCCCCAATGTGCGGTCCCAATAAAAATCCTTATGTCCTACTCTAAGGCTCCACAGCTGGCCCCTCCGCCATGGCCTGCCGTCAACTGGCCAAATAGTTTGTGCTGTTTTTCCAATAGCGCAATGTGCTTTTCAGTTGTGCCTTTACACCAAAGTCCTCACCTGGCCTCGCTCAAACAGGAGGTATCACACAACAAACTAAAGTTAACACACTTCCTCCTCAGTGCAAGTTTTACAAGACAACTTAATTTGACATTTT
>NC_140976.1:46192367-46251812 GCF_056783735.1 Eptatretus burgeri
CTGAAGGGATGATTTGCCATTGGCAGAAATCCGAGTTGGAAAATTCACGGATTGAGTCAGACCCATGGAGTCACAGAAGTCCTTTGCAGAAGTGCCATGGTTGGTCAGAGAGGTACCAACATCCAGCCAATTAGCATGGTGACAATTTAAGTCACCACAAATGAGGAAGAGAGAGCTGGAACGAGTGATTAAAAGTTGGTCCATGTTGTCTGAGAGAGATGGAGTCGGAGTAATCACCATTGGGAGGACAGCACAACACACAGACAAATCTGAGGTGAGAATGGAGGGGAAGTTGCAACCACAGACACTCCTGAGGTTTTGCAGGTGGAACAGCAGTACATGGAGAGTGAGAAATAGAGTTTTTGATGGACAGCGCAACTCCGCCACCAGGATGGAGTTCAGGTCGATCAAACCGGAGGAGACAATAGCCAGGGAGAGACACCAAGGAGTCAGGGATGTGGGGAGAAGGATTCTGTTCAACAGATAATGTTCGGTTTGTCAGCAGCAGCATGGATTGAGAGATCTGCCAGGTTGGAACGATGGCCCTGGATGTTTGAGGTCCACAATGTTAGGGACGGGGGAGAGGAGTTGCTGATGGGACGTAGGGATGTGGAAAGGAGCAAGGACAGGGTGCGGGTGGGGGGGGAAGCAGGGGGTGGAGAGGGGTGTGGAGGGGTGAAACCAGGAGGGTCAAGGGAGAAGCTGGGAGGGGAAGCTGAGATGGGGAAGGATGAGGTGTAAGTATAGAGGGGACAGGATGAGGGGGGAGCAGATGGAGGGGTTTGAGACCATGAAAGAACGAAAGGAGAATTTTTTGTCATGTGCACACAGCCTTTGTAAAATTGACATTCCAAATTTCAAAGCTATCGATATAGCCAATTACACACGATACCTGCCCTCCTTTGCACATATCAAGTCGTACATGACCGAGTGAAGCATTCCAAAATAACGACACATACAATAACCATGTCCATTGTTTTACGATTCGTCAAGTCATCCTTGCAGACCATGGCATTACAATTACCTGCAGGTGTGGCCTCAACTCAGCAGCAGGGAGGTCCTATAATGTGGTGTCGGAGGTGGAGCAGTGTGGGAGTGCTCGCAGCAAAACAAAGTCCCCAAATCAATGATTGCCTCTCTTGACTTTCCACCCACCAGCACCTCTCTCGCTCCCCCACTTCACCCCCACCGTAGCACCACAACAGCTTCCATTGCAGTACACCAGCTGGAAAGGGTCACCCACTTGCATGTGTGAGCGTTTTAAAAAAATTTTTTTTAAAGGACAGTGAGGGCCAGAATGCAGAAGAAAAACTTCACATCCATGATGACATTTCAGGAATACTAAAGTTGTCACTATTATACACTATCGCAAATCTTCACCCAACTAAAAGGAAGCCACCACCACAATGATCTGAAAAAAAAGTTTTTATTAACTTTTCTGACCAGTGGAAACATGAACCTCTGGCTAAAACAGTGCAACACCATGAACAAACGATTCAAACCGAGCCAAATGTGACAACAAGAAAAATTAAAAAAAGAAATAAAACATGTTGAGTTACCAAATCTTCCACGCAACTGTTGTGTAAATAAACAGGCCAAAGTTTAAAATACCGACATGAATGCAAATCAAAGGCATTCCACAATAGCTTCTCTGTTGAAATAGGTGAGAGGCGAATCACGTGACGACTTGCTTACAAGGCATTAAAAATAAAGAATCCAGCAAACGTTTCCATAAAAGCTTGCATTTATCAAATAAGGCACACCACGAAATGTGAGCAAAAATGGAGGATATCCAAACAGAAATTATTGGACAATATGGAGGTAATGATAACTAGTCACGGGACAGTCGGAGTAAAGTTCTCACAAAATGATGAGGAGAGTGCAGGGACAGGCCGGTAGTTTTGAAAGAGATGAAAAACTTTAGGACAAAATTGGAAACGTCAGAAATTCTTGCAGGCAACCCCTCCCCCCTAAAAAAACAACAACAAACAAACAACAACAACAACAACAAAAAAACGTCATTACCTGTATTCCACCTGCTTAAAAAAAAAACTTTGGATGGATTCCTCACATGCAAATTAAGTACTGCTGGGACCTATCCCCCCAAAATAATCTGAATGATTTCAGTTGGATTGAGAAAGTAACAAACACAAAACACCCGTTCAATTACAACTTTGGAAAGGGTTAGTACCGAGTTCCATGCTTGAAATAATATTAATAAAACACTTATCTAAGGCTCATTTACAGTTTGGATAAAACCACATCAGAACCAGAGGGCAACATTCACACCATGCCCTGCGTGCACTCTGTCCAAAAGTAAAAAAAAAAAAAACAGAAAGAAAGAAAAAAGTTATATATATACATGTATGTGTATATATATATATATATATATATATATATATATATATATATATATATATATATACATATATACATATATACATATATACATATATACATATATATACATATATATATACATATATATACATACATATATATACATATATATACATATATATACATATATATACATATATATACACATATATATATATATATATATATATATATATATATATATATATATATATATATATATATATATATATATATATATATATACATAGTTTAAATATATGTAAACAATATTGAAACAAACCAACACAACACAATAAATCAAAGGCTCAGCATTCTTCATTATAGATGGTAAACAAAGGGTAACTACTTTTGGTTTCATTAATGGTGAGAGAGTCCCCCTCACCTCTCTCTCCCCTTCTCCCCACACTCTACTTTCAAAGACACATTGTTGTAAAAATGTATTAAAGCAAGTGAAAGTCGAGAAAAAGTAAGTTTGTGGTTTATCATGAAACAAAAATTGATCATTGCTTTGGGGAAGATAATGCAAAATGTACAACATGCAACTTCACCGATACGTGGAACAAAGTTGCCAAAGTAAAATGAATGATTTGCTTTGAATGGGGGATTGTACGACACCTCCTTAGCAATGTTTCCACACGTGAGACAACTGGGTGGTGTAAAGTTTTCACAGATTTTCTCGGCTTTGATGCAAGATTTACCTCCTTTATCCACAACAATTGGATTTCTAAAATGTCTGCTTATTGCTTGAGCAGTCAAGGAAAATCGAAGCAAAACAACCACACCCTCCCTCCCTCCCTACCCCCAACCCCTCTCCCCCCACCCAACATGTCCACTGTAAAATCATCAAAAGCAAAGGTGTACATTCCAAATCATTACGATCACGACAGATATCGATCAGCACAATAGGTTGAGCTCTGACGGACTCCGCTCCAGAATTCACTACACCGTCGACGTAGCACATGCAGCAAAAGGAACATGGCAATTAATATTTAGACTCCTGAGGCAAGTTTTGGCATCAAATCAAGTAATGCAAGACTGAAAAATGTACTTCGTACTCTATGGCTTGGGTTTCTTGCACAATGTGATGGAGAGATGATTGCGTACGAGAGATAGGGGGAGACAGCTGATGTATTCCGTTCGCTCTTGAGCTCATAAATGCATGCACGTAGTTATCCCCCCTTCCCCCCCCCCCCAAAATAAGGGGAAAGCAAAGCACAACTAATTAATAAATTAATATGCACCCTCAGAAAAAAAAAAAGTCATTCAAAACAGAGGTTGAACCTCTAAATAGTAAAAATTAAAATTGAAATACAAAGTCAGTAATGGGAAGAGCAATTACATTGCTAAATGAAGGTAGCATCAGTGCTGAGGCAGAATTACATCCATAGTGTGACTAGTCCTTCCTTATGGTGGTCTACACAGACCTGAATTTGCACCTGGATTTTCAAAAGATAACCAGGATGTCACTCTCCGAGAAATCTAGTCAGGCACCAAACCCAGTTGGACCGGATGAGCGCGAGGAAATAACATTACAAATGGCAACAAATTGTGGCGTTTCCTGCACTCTGCTGCATCCGACAATGCCGGCAGCTTTGTGGGCTTGGCAGAACTGATAGCTTTCACGGAGCTATTCACGACGTCATCACACCACTTGCATTCAGACTGTTGATTGTTCCTCCTTGTCACAGATCACATTAGTGCAACCTTCTGCCCCTTGTTCTGTTCCTGATAATAAAATTGCACAACATTTAAAAAAGGGGAGCTTGGGCGAAAAAACAACAACAACAACACGGCCGAAAAGGTTGTTTGAACACCAAGCAGTCTCCCATTTATCATCCTTTCAGTGTTACCAAATTCAGTACAAACTTTAGCTCAGACAAACTTTTCACTCGATCCATGTCTTTTGGTCATCGAGACACTGACAGTGGTGAGACCATTGCAATTCAAAAAAGTAAGTAAGTGGAATCAAGCAAAAGTAGTCGTTTCTCTTTTTGAGGAGGAAGGATAATCCAGCTTCGTATCTACACTCGAGAACAAGGAGAGAAAGAGCTTCCGTGGCTTTCGGGAAAAGTGCCAAAAGACTGCCATTTATTGTCAATGAGCAGTATCGATGTATTATACGGTATTATGTTGCGGACTGCTAGTTCGCTTTTTCTCAACAGTTTTCCTCAATCTCCAAAGAGGATGCGTCTTTCTATGCTGTCGGTGGATAGGTTGCAGATAGTTTGAGCAATGTTGTATCGGACATGTTATCTCTTTCAATGACCGACTGTCTCCCTCGGTTTGTTCATGCACAGCATAACCGGAGTGATCAGTCTGAAGCGAAGACAGGCCATCAGCTGAACTTGGCGAGGAGCTCGGCCCATTGGTACACACTGCATTGTGGGCTCCCGAGACGCAGGTCAAAAGCAAACCTGCTTGATTCATGAACACAGTCTCTGCAGCTTTAGCACCAATAGTGGGAGATTCATTGGGTAGCAGAGACTCCAACGAGTTGAGCTTTGCGAGAGTGTGAGAGCGTTTCATGCAAGATCCCGTAGCCAGGCCCACCTGGTGTTTCACAGGCAAGGGGTCATCCACTTGTGTGCAAACGTGCCCAATTGTCCATGGTCGGCCACTACCTCCTACGACACTGTTTCCAGTCATGTTGGCATAGGGAGCTGGGCAAAAGAGCTGTGGGTTTATGGAACATACCGCAGTCCTTTTGTCACGTACTCTGTCAACTGTTGTTGCTGCTCCAGTTACCGTTTCTTTGGCACATTCGACATTATGATCTTTTAGTTCAGGCACAATCAAGGATGGTGTTGTTATCTTGAACAAAGAATCTACATTGCCATTGTTCACAAGGCCCAAAACCTGAAGCTTAGAAGCTGGCTCCTTAATATCTGTAAGGCTTTGCGCCCACGGGTCAGTGCTTTGCATTTCAGTCTCAACAACTTTAGTTATAACTGGGCCTGGAGATGAAGCAAGATGCCCAAAAAGCTCCTTGGAATGCTTTGTAAGAACAGCCGATTCCTCGAGCTGAAGAGGAGAGTGCTGAAATGGTGGATGTGTGGCAGCTGGATTTCCTTCACTGGTAGAACCAATATGGCTGCTCGTTCCACCATGTTTTTCTTCTGAATGTCTTGGCTCTTCCTTCATTGCATCTGGATGTAGAGATGTCTGACCTGACCAGATGTCTGCATACTCAATAATTTCAATTCTCTGAGATGGCAATGGAGTGTCACAGAAACCAAATTTTGTTTTCTCTGCAGCTTGTGCAAAATGATCTTTATTAGTGCTTTCGGTTGAAAGATTCTGAAGTTTAGATTCCCGTATATTACTTGACAATGGGCAGCATCTTGGCCGCACCAATGGGGCGGTCTCTGTCAAGGCCTCATTTGCATTTTCGGTCTTGATTTCACCAGTGGTCACTTTTGGCTCGACGCATTCCCTTTGCCCTTTCCCTGAGATGTCTATGAATTCGGCCTCCGTTCCTTCCATGTTTTTCCTTTTCTCCATTTCAACAGGTCTTTCGCTGCGAGAGATACGATGACAGACAGAGCTGCAGGTTATCTCCTGCTCCTTTAGACGTTCCTCCAGCTCAAGGGTAGCGCGTCGTACAGTGCCACACCTCAAGCTTCGATCGCTGCATAAACTAACAGAACGTCGAGGCTTGCAGAAGGCACCGGCCTTCTTGACCTTTTCTGGAATCGGGGCTCCAGGAGTCAAAACATCACACAGTTCGTTGAAGTGATATCGTTTCTCGTTTTTACAAGCTTCTTCATCCGTGACAAGTTGTTCAGGACTGAGCCTTTGCCTTCCTGTTGGATTCAAAGATGAGAAAGATGATGATGCATCAAGTGAAAGAGCATGGCAGCAGCTCAGAGACGTGGGTGTGGCAGGAGGTGGCATATTTGCAGTATCTTGCACTGTGGTCGAGTCTGGACTGCAATTTGCGCTCTGACTTGTAGGACCAGATTTGACATCTGATTGGCATCTGGAACAGGCCGAAAACCTTTGACTTTTCACAACCTCCATTTCAGTCACGAGGACCTTTACACTCAATGGCTGCATGGCGGATGACACGATACAGTCTGCATCCTGAATGGCAACAAAGACAAATATAAAGATGGATGAGCAATATCATTCATTTTCTCCAAGTTCTGTTTTAGTTTTGAATTATAAAAAAGCAACCATTCAGAGAGAACCACTGTTCACTTTGGAATCCATCATCTACCTGAGACATATGGTTGGTATTGTTGTTATTGTTGTTGCCATTTCCTGGATTGCTGTCAACAATAACAATGGATGTTGAAGGCCTCCTCAAATTTCCACTTTCTTGAGTATTCTCATTCGATGATGTTTGGACTGTTGCTTCACGACCCTGGACAGTAAATTCATCTGTCCGTGATGGTAGCTTCTCACGGTCCTTCCACTCCTGAGATAATTCTGAAAGACAAAAAGGATAATGATACAACAATTAATTTCAATACACGGTACCTGCACATAAACCAAATGCAAAAATAACATCATATTGAAGAAAGTGCTTCACCAACTTTGCTATAGTTCAACCTGTTTGAAGGTAATAAATATTGAAACTATGGAGTTTTTTTCTAAGGAAATACAAGGAAATTATGCACAGGAGGAGGCCATTCGGCCCATCATGCCTGCATCACACCAATACTAGATTGAATAAATCCATCAATACGCCTTCCCTTCGTGTGCAGCCTTTTGGCTGCGATACTGGTACTCATTTCGCTGACCTTGGAAGGACTTGGAAGGACTAACAGACTGAGTCAACCCCCCGGGTGTTAATTCAGCAGACAATGGGGCTTGAACTCAGGACCCCAGGACCCCAAGCCACCACCCTAACCACTAAACCAACACCAGGTTCGAAAAACACATCTTATATATGTTCGCAGACACACTCTGTAAAAACAAACATGTGATTGAACACTTTTCCTCATCACAAGAAATAACTAGAATGGGCACTCGGTAGAGCGCATACCTTCGCCGCCGCAACTTTTTTCCGGGCACATTTGAAAAACGTCATTTTAAAACGTCCATTACGTCACAACCGTCAGTCCGATTGACGTCAAATTTGGTGTGTAACCTTCTTGAAGGCAGTCCAACAAAATGGAATGATAAACGCTGAAAAATTAAAAAGTTGAAAAATGACGTCATCTTTTAACGTCATTTTGACGCACTTCCGGGGACATCACGTCCAATCGGGGACTACCATTCTGAAAGCTCGTAGTTCACTGAATGTTTTAACGTTGGTTTCATGTCAATAGCTCTATTAGATCTGAAGCTATGCCTACAAGTATATTTTGACCTTGAGTGTGACCCTGACCTTGACTACAGAGTTAATTGGCAAAACCTGTACATCAATAAACAGATATTTTGGTACTGATCCTAATGCCTGGATTTGGGAGACTTTGCTTTATAAATTATATAGATATTTGAATGTAAAATATCAGGACATTTTAGCCACAATTGAAAAACGTCATGTTCAAACATCAATGACGTCATAACGGTCAGTCCGATCGAAGTCAAATTTGGTGTGTGACGTCCTTAAGGTAAGTCCTACAAAACAGTATGATCAAAACTGATGAGATCGAAAATTGAAAATTTACGTCATCTTGTGACGTCATTTAGACGCACTTCCGATGAAGTTACGTCAAATCCGACACTACATATCCGAAAGGTATCTCGTCATGGAACAATATGGCGGTGGTTGCATGTCGATAGCTGTATTATGAAGGAAGTTATGCTCAAAAGAGTGTTTTTGACCTTTTCATGACCTTGACCTTGACCTTTGACCCGATCGCTCCCAAAATCTAATCAAATCGTCTTTGGATACTCACGAATCATCCCACCAAATTTCATGCAATTCGGTTTAATACTTTCTGAGTTATGCGAATAACAAACAAACACACATATTCACAAATAAATAAATACACAGCGACCAAAACATAACCTTTCGCAGAATGCGAAGGTAATTATGTATTTCAAGAGGATTTGAACTCAGGACTACAAGGCAACAAACTTAGCGTTGAGCTAAATGTCAATACTGTGAGTTCTTGAGGTGAGTTCACAATACTGTGCAGTCTTGAGGAACAACAATGACATGGCTGGGGTCAGTGAGCAGCAAATTTGATTCGGCATGATGTAAAATGTCGCAATATTTTGGTTCAACTTTATAATTCAATCGAAAGGTTCGAGAAAAAAAATTCCACACGTTTACCACCGTTGATGACTACCAGATGCAATCGGGACAAATTCAGAGCCAAAATACTGTTAAATGGCAGGTTTATTTTCCAACGTATGTTCCGATTCGTGTTTAAAATGTAACATTCAATTGAAATTAAGGTGTTCCCTGATCATAAACTTCCTCCTCCCTAATGTGCAGCACAAGACTGCAGGTAGCATCATTGTCTGGGGGCGCTGCTGTGCCGCTGATGCAATGCCCCCGTGACCAGCACGCTGGTACTCATTTTGCCAAACTCGGAAGGATGACAGGATGAGTCAACCCTACCTGGTGTTAACTCAACAGCCCGACAGGGGCTTGAACTCAAGATCTTAGAATCCTAAGCCAGCCACCTCACCAATTAGCCAACATCAAGCTGACATTTGTAGAGGAATGGACAGACAGACAGACAGAACCAACTGCCTAACTCCGCTTTTCACTTCGTGCACACAGGGTAACAATGTAATGAGTTTCCAACTCAAGCACAGTTTGTTTCCACGTTGGAAAATAGCATTATTTACTCGACACAAGAGCCTGGTGTTGGCTTAGCGGTTTGGGTGGTGGCTTGGGATCCTGGGGTCCTGAGTTCGAGCCCTGTTGGCTGCTGAATTATCACCAGGGGGTTGACTGAGCCTGTCATCCTTCTGATGTCGGCGAAATGAGCACCAGTGTACTGGTATGGTAATAGGGGCACTGCATCAGCGGCATAGCCGTGCCCCTAACCAATGATGCAACCAGCAACCAAAAAGGCAGCACACAATGGGAACTAGACACAGAAGGTGGTGGTGGGGGGATGTGGGGGGGGGGAGGTGGTTTTGGGGCAAACTTGATAAAGTGAATATAAAAGGGGTAAGGGGGCACAACAGGAGAGAAAAAGGACTGCAGGGAGTATGGGGAGGGGAGAAAAAAAGAGAATTGGACAGATATGGGGATAGGGGGAAAGGAGCATGCTTAAGAATATGGTTGGGGACATGGTTGAGAAGGGGTGGGTGGAGGTAATCGTGATCAAAGTTTTGCGATATTTGGCGATTTGATATCTATTTTGTCAGCCCCTAAATGCTCCAACATTTACATGCATAACATCCAAGGATGGCAGATGTCAGTGGTTGCATCTTTACCAGAGCTGTTTCCTCATAAAATATCGCTTAAAATGCTGTTTTAGGAAGAGTGGCAGCAGTATCTGCTGCAGATTAAAGTCTTATTGATAGGAGGGAATGTCAAGTTCCCAATCTTGTTTGAAAGAATGTCAATTTAAACTAGAAAGTAGAATTTGACGTGAATGTGTTAATGGATATGCCTCTGCCCATGTTAGGTGTCAACCCTGCACTGTTACGTTTGACCTCAATTGAAGGTCACATGGAAAATTTAAGGTCCTGTGAGAGATAGAGACAGCGCGACAGGAAAAGACAGATACGTAGAAGAGAGACATCATCAGATGATTCGAACTCGAGTTATGGTCTGCAAAATGATTTTCAATGGGCAAATGACCTTTGATCTGTTCAATCCAAAATTGAATCAGTTCAACTTTGTATAGCAAGTCCATACGTGTGTCAAGTATATTTGAAATCTCTTGAGTGGTTCATATGTTATTGCAGTAACAAAGATTTTCAATGAAAGGGAACTTGAGCAGAGGCCTTTGACCTTTTCAGTTCATCTTCGCATTACAGTCCATAGTTATGATAAATTTGGTCAAAAACCCTTCAGCGGTTCACCAGTTATCACGGTAACGAAAATATACTACTTTTACATAAGGGGCACATACATGACCTTTGACCCCAAAATCTAAACAGTTCATCTTTGCATCACAATACACCTTTGTTACAGGTTTCGTTAAAACAAATTCCTTCAATGGTTCACAAGTTATCGTGGTAATAAAATCATCATGCACAGACGGACAAACCAAAACATTATGCCTTCAGCATACAAATGGCATACTTTAGCCACGTCTCTTCCCACCTGCCAGCATAAAGATCCCACCGTTTACTTCGTAAAGAGGAGGCAAGCCATCACCGGCACCCTGAACAAATTGCAAATTCCTGCTCTAACCTACAGGGGGCACTGCATCAGCGGTAGAGTTGTGCCCCTGGCAAATGATGCGACTCGCAGCCATGTGCTGCATCTGGAAGAAGGAGCAGCCATGTCGCCACTGCAGGTCGTTCATGCCACCACCCCCACACGTAACCAGATTCCCAATAAAATACTATTTCAAAAATTCAAAATCTTCCTCTGCAGCTGTTTTATCCTCGCTCACTCTCTCCATCCTGTCACTTCTGATATCTTCTCACCACCACACTCTCTACTCTCATAATCATTGCTCAAAATGCATCATTTCCACAACCTCCATCTCTCCCTCATCATCCGCCCAATTTCTTTCCACGACCCCTTTTTGTCTTTCTTGCCCAGTACCGCCAGAGCTTCTGTCTACCTTACCTTCACTGCCATCCCCTCTTTGTCATCTTTTTATTTTTAACTGCATTATTATATCTCCTTGTCATGACGTTTGCAGCCCCTACTTGGCTAAAAGATGCCAGAGCGAACAACAATTTATGGATGGGAATGTGACATGGATACGAATGACTCGGTTGCATTTCTCTCTGCTGGATGTCCCCCGAATATTCTTGCATAAAAAAAGTTTCATTTCATGTGCAGTACATAGCTCGTGCAAAGTCTCATCACATAACACGGTATCTCTGAGAAAGCAATGTCTCACGTCCTTCAAACGCGTGTCGAATTTTTTTTGCTTCGGAGAAGCAAATCAAAGAAAACCTACACATAGAATTTACAGAATTTTATAAAGTTAAAATTAAAGAAGGTAGATTCCTAACCTTTGAACTTCTCCCTGGCACTAAAGAAATCAATCTTGTCGTCGGTGCAGTTGGCAGCGAAAGATGAGGCTGTGGGTGATGGTGTTCCAAGAGTTGACGCATGGGGCGGTGAAGTCGAAGTTGAGGTGTGTGGCGTAGTGTGTGGTGAAGTGGAGGTTTGGCACGTTGATATATTTGCCATATCTCCTGATGTTGACTCATCAGAAACAAGTTGGTAACAGCTGGTGTTGCCCTCAGTGCTCTCCACGTCTTTCAAGAAGCCTGTCGAATCAAGACCATTGAAAGCTGTTTGGAACAAACATCCATGTTTATTAAAAATAAAAAACACGTGTGAACAACAACACTTCTCAATACTTTTTCCACCAAAAAAAATTGTTCACTCCCATGCTCAATTGATGAGGGTTGTTCGAAAAGCTTTCAAGTTACCAGAGAAGGGATGCCATTACAAATATCTTCCCCCAGATTCAATCTTGCTCAGTATGGACATGAAACCACTGATACGTCTTTGTACTTTTCAGATTGCTTCAAGTTAACGAGGGCAAAGCATGCTTGAAAATGGAGAAACATGAGCTTTGTGATGTAATCAAGTTTTTGTATACAGCCCAAATAAATTCAAGAATAAATTGTGGGAGCAATGAGAATCAAGAGAAGTAATGCCACCCGACACCAATCAAAATATGGCTGGCCAAATTTAAATGTGGCCGTTAAAGCACGAAAGACAAGCCAATATCTGGAAAGTTAACCAAAGCAGTGGATTAACAAAATGATTTGATGAAACCTCTCATCAAGCATGGTCCAGTATCGGTGGTGTAATGGTTGAAGCTTCCGCTCAGTCTGGGAGGTCGGTGGTTTGAACCCTGGCTGAGTCATACCAAAGACTAACAATATCCCCCTTCCGCCACACGGCGGGGGATAAAAAAAACCGGTGTGTGCCGTTTCCTTGCTTGACGTGTAGCAATTACAAAAGATAGAGCACGTACACAGAACTATAGGTTAGTAATAATAGCATAGACTTTAATGAGCCTAATGGTATCCTCCTGCATTGAAGTTCCTTGTCAGGGAACTCGTATTATTATTATTATTATTATTATTATTATAATGATCCACGAGTCACCTTCTGGCAGGTTGCAGAGTAAGTGGAAGTCAGTGTAGGGAGTGTTGAAAGTTCAAACCGACATCAAGAAACGCCTTCAAGTGAGGAAGGTTGCAGCCTGATGGATTTGTCAATTTCACTCCCATAAACAGAAATAGCAATGTATGGATGTTTCACAGCAACTTCTGGATCGTTTCCAAGAAAATCCACACTATTTTCTGCCTCAAATTGTTATCATGGATGAATGTGTGCTCATCTGGAATCCAAAAGACAGTCTCATAATTGGAAGCATACCAGATGTCCACTTCTCCCTGAAAAATAATGTAAAAAGTATGAGCAGGACAGACTCGACTTCTCTCTTTTTTTTGTTTGATGTTGGGGAAGGTATCTGGAATGTGGTTGGAAGACAAAATAATAATCACAGGAAAATATGAGTTCGATTGGATTTGGGTTAAGTGAAGAAATCAAACATAAGAATCATGTAAAAGAGAGAGAGGTGGAGCTCTCAAGCATTTCTGTTATCAAGACGTGGAAAAAAAACAGAGGGATGGAGGCAATGAGCCCGCTCACACTGCCCAAGTAGAGATCATCGCTGCACATTTGAGCTGTTGCTACATCCACATCATTCACTGAAGTTATCGCCATCAGACTTCTCTTTCCAAAAATGAAGGAGCCCGAGAGAAAGGCATTTTGAATCTGATGAAGAAGTCATTTTTTAATATTTCCCTTGAGAAATGGCTACAGGACCAGGAAACATCTTTTTCCTTGGAAGGCCTACAAAAACTTGTTCACTTATGGAAGAAGAGCATAAATGTCACAAGGGATTATATTTGAGAAATAAAGATTGTGTATATCAAATTTCAAGCACACGACTTCCCCTTCTCCGGTCTGGCTCAAAACCGTTTGAACAACCCTCATAAAACTATTGCTCTTCAAAGTATTATTTTTTGCCAACTGTAACTTCAATAACACAACCAAGAGGCTGTTCAAGATTGATGTGGACTTTTTTATTGCAGAACATGTGAAAATGTGTCAGTTGCTAAAATTGGGCAATTATATAGTTTACAGTGAGCTGGATATACAGTATAATACAGGAAGTAATGTCAATGTTGGTGAAGGCATTTTGGATGAAAAGTAAGACAGCGGTTAATGCAGTCATGTGTGCTGTGGAAAAGGGGTCCCCTGTGAAAGAGAACATCAAACAAGATTAAATTCCGAGGAGATTTCACAATTTAGAGACGGGGTGCCTTTCACATCAGCGTTTAAATGGGACAGTGAGTAGCGATGAAATGGTGAGTGATCTTAAGCATTCTCACGCGCAACCAACTGATGTTCCTCGTGAATATTAAATGTGTTGAACAGGTTAATTTGGAGAATATCTCGATTATGATGAGAAGCTGCAGAAATGGATGTCGGTGTTAGAAGTGTGGATACAATCATTCATTCTCACTTGAAGTTCAATGGGAGTGAAGTCAACGGCATACCATCGCAAGTCCCCACACTTCCCACCGGAAGTAAAGTTCAAATATGGCAAAAGGTTCCACCAGGCATGACCCAATATCAAATATGGAGTTAAACTGACAGGGCACTCTTCGACGTCGCGACGTCGACCGATATGCCTCCGCCGACATCATTACATCATTACATCATTATACATACTTGTACCAAGTTTGATTTATATCCCTTCAAGCTGTTCTCAAGCATCACATTTTTAGCTGACATGATTTCTGACCTTTGACCTCTTGATGCCAAAATCTAATCAATTCATCTTTGCATCATTATGTATACTTGTACCCAGTTTGGTCAAAATCCCATGACTGGTTCACAAGTTACCACGGTAACAGAATTTTTAGCGAATGGGACCTATGACCTTTTGCCCCCATAATTGAATCTGTTCATCTTTGCATCATTATACATACTTGTACCAAGTTTGACTTCAAGCTCTTCAACCGATCATTCTTAAGTTATCACAGCAATGAAAAGCAATCATGGACGGACGGACAACCCCAAAACGTAAAGCCTCCAGCGACTTCTTCAGCAGAGGTCGGAAGCTTTTTAACAGGATCCAAGGCTCGAAGTGGATCATTTTGGAATATTCAAAAAACATATTTGGGTCTGACCTAATCTGTGAACTTCCCAAAAAACATCTCAGGCAGTGGAATATCCTGGATATGGTAATGACAAATTTTACATCCAACTTTTCCTGTTCTTCCTATGCTCCTATTGGCTCACCTGACCATATCATGATCAAAGCCCATATTATCTCTAGCTCTTGTTAGGGAGTGACTTCAAAGCTGCAAAATCAGGCTAGACCAGGCCATCTGGTAGGGACAGCAATCTGCCCTTTTCACAAAGGTGTGTTCTTTTTCCCTCTGGGCTAGCACTCTTACATCACATGCATCTCTTTTGAATTCTGCAGAATGTAAAACTGTCAACATTATTGGCTTCTCCAGCAATCCAGATGAAACACAAGGCCTGTTCATATCACATCCCAGAGAGGTGTGCGGCTGCACTCACAACACACAAAGGATTTTGCTGACTCTTCTCCAGTCTAACCCCTTCTGGTATTGACCCTCTCTACATCCTCCAGAATGCCTGTGAGGTTCCAGTGGCCACACGTAGCTAAACTCCCCAAATCTAGGCTTACTGTTACTCACCCACACCCTTTTGTCCCTCTTTTCTCCTGTTTGTGGAACTACCTTTTGAAGACAGTTCATCATACACTTCCCTCCAAGGCTTCAAAGGGGTGGTACATCGCCATCCCATTTAACATACCCCCCCTCACCATCCTCGAAATCTCCACACGTGATCTTTTGTCTTCCAATTAAACCATACATAACCAATCCTCTTCTTTGCAGGTTATTGTTTTCCTCAATCTATGTTTTCCTCAAAATTCTAAAAACAACAAATTTTTCTCAATCTCAATCAATCTCTATCTCTATCTCTCTATCTCGCTCTCTCTCTCTCTGTCCATTCCCCTGTTTATATACCGACTGTGGTCCCAATGTCAGGATAGAGTGCCTTCAGGAAGTATTCACACCCCTTGACTTTTTCACATTTTGTTGTGATACCGCCTGAATATAAAATGAATTATATTGAGATTTTTTTGTCACCGATCAACACAAAATACCCCATAACAACAAAGTGAAAACTCGATTTTAGAATTTTTTTTTGCAAGATAATTAAAAATTAAAAGCTGAAATGTCTTGCATCAATAAGTATTCAACCCCCTGAATCATTACTTTGTGGAAGCGCCTTTGGCAACGATTAGAGCTTCAAGTCTTCTCGGGTATGTCTGTATCTGCTTTCCATCTGGATTTGGGGATTTTCTCACATTCTTCCTTGCAGATTTGCTCAAGCTCTGTCAAGTTGGATGGGGAGCGTCGGTGAACAGCAATCTTCAGGTCTTTACACAGATTATTAATAGGATTCTCAAGTCGAGGCTTTGGCTGGGCCACTCAAGGAATTTCACGTTCTTGTTCTGAAGCCATTCCAATGTTGCTTTGGCTGTATGCTTGGGGTCATTGTCCTGTTGGAATGTAAATCTTCACCGCAGTCCAAAGGTCTTTTGCACTCTGAAGCAGGTTCTCCTCAAGGATTTGCTTGTATTTGACTCCATTAGTTGTTCCCTCTATCCTTCCAAGTCTCCTAGTCCCTACTGCTGAAAAGTATCCCCATAGCATGATGCTGCCACCACCATGCTTCATGGTAGGAATGGTGTTTGATGGGTGATGAGCTGTGCTTGGTTTCTGCCAGGCATAGTGTTTGCATTCAGGCCAAATAGTTCAATTTTCAGCTCATCAGATCACAGAATATTTGTCCTTATGCTCGCAGTCTTTCACGTGCCTTTTTGCAAATTCCAGGTGTGCTGTGATGTACCTTTTTCTTAGGAGTGGCTTCTGTCTGGCCACTCTCCCATAAAGCCTAGATTTGTAAAGTGCTGCTGAGATTGTTGTCTTTCCTGTGGGTTCTCCCATCTCAGCCAAGGAACTCTAGTTCTGTCAGAGTGGTCATTGTGTTCTTGGTCACCTCCCTGACCAGGTCCTTCGAGCCCGGTTGCTCAGTTTGGTCAGACGGCCAGAGTCTGGTTAGTTCAATATTCTTTCCATTTCCTAATGATGGAGCTCACTGTGCTCTTGGGAACTTTCAACACTCTAGAAATTGTTTTATACTCTTCCCCAGATCTATGCCTCTTCACAATTCTATCTCTCAGTTCTATGGACAGCTCCTTGGACTTCATGGTGGAGTTTCTGCTCTTCCATGCACTGTCAACTGTGGGACCTTATAGAGAAAGGTGTGTTTCTTTATAAATCATGTCCAATCAATTGAATTGGCCTCAGGTGGACTCCAATGAAGTTGTAGAGACATCTCAAGGATAATCATGGGAAATTGGATGCACTTGAGCTCAATTTGGAGTGTGTCACAGCAAAGAGGTTGAATATTTATTGACGCAAGACATTTCAGCTTTTCATTTTTATTTATAAAAATTTCTAAAAAAATGTTTTCAGTTTGTCATTACGGGGTATTTTGTGCAGATTGGTGACAATTTTTTTTAACTTAATGCATTTTAAATTCAGGCTGTACCACAACAAAATGTGACAAAAGTCAAGGGGTATGAATACTTCCTGAAAGCACTGTGTACTGTATAACAATTGGGTGGCATTACAAATCTTGAAGACACCAAAGCATGTGTCTCAAAATGGATGCAGACCCATCCCAGCATCTTTTGCAGATGGCATCAATAAGCAGTTGATGAAACTTCATCCATTTCTCGACAGGGTAGTTGATTAAATTTCATCTATTTCTCAAATCAATCTTGCACTACCCTTGTAGCTTTAAGGTAGAATTTTCAATCTAAATATTCCTCATTCCTTCCCCAAAAACCTAAAATTTATTCCAAGAATGGATAAAATTGCTTGATGGCTGCCAACGCATTCCATCCAGCGGTTCAGGAGTGCATCCAAGTCAATGGCAACAAGTCAGACCAACCAAACCAAAATACAGGCACAAGTCCAATGCCATTAGTTTGCTTGGCAAGACTGCTAACAAACTTTTATCTTCTGTTAGTTGATGAAATCCAATGTTAAGCTCAGTTACGTTTGATTAAACTGAAGAGCAGATGCTTTCATTCTTCATTTCATATCATCAGACAGGATGGTGTAGAGGTAGCACACTTGCTTTTGAGCCGCGTCTTGTCTGGGTTTGATTCTCGGCCCATCTATATTCTTTCAGATTGATGCTTCACTGCAAGGCGATTCAAAGAGTTAGAGTTAACAGTTAGTTCAGAAGTTGTTTGCTCAATCTGCTCAATGAATGAGCGGCACTGTTGACATGGTCATGTGAACACAAGCCCGCTGTTGAAGAGCTCGAGAGTTCAGCTAATTCGTCGACAATGTCCTGACATCTTTGCGCAAAACAGAGATGCCAACTTTTGGAAATCAGAATTAGGGAGGATTTGCAACTGACACCAAATAATGTGCGCAAAGCGCACATCTCGAGCGCGGAGCGCTCGACCCTTGCGGCGGGGTCCGGGGCCCGCCTTAGGGCCCTGGAAGCTCTGGGGTTCTAGACGCTCTCTAGTGCCCTCTGAGCCCTATTTTGGAGCATTTAACATGTTAAGAATTCCCACTTTTTGAACAAAAAAAGGGGAAAATTGTGCACTTTTTAATGTTACATGTATGTTAATATTAGTAAGTTAGGGGACAATCAAAGATTAACAAAAAGCACAAAAGAAGCAATATTTTTCTTACCTTACTGGCTGGTACTACTGCTGCTTGCTTTTTCCATGGCAGCTTTGCTGAGTGACAGCTGTGTGGCTCTTTTAGCCCTTCTGATTATGTCTTTGCTGTATTCTCTCTGGTAGCAAGGGGTGCTATGAGCTAGTTTTTCAATTAAGAGAGCTTCCAGGGTTTTGACACTCAAATTGGGACGAAATTCAGTATGATTCTTCCGTACAAGACTGAGTGCCCGCTCACATGATGCGTTCGAATGAGGAATGACCAAGATTCCCTTCATCACTTTGCTCAAATTAGGATACTTCTTGGCACCAGTGCAGGGATCTGTGAGCTGTGAAATCCGATGCCACTGCTCATCCACTCTCACTGTCTCAGTAGCAATTGTAGCTATGGAGGCGTCTGCCTGGTTGTGAGCGAATTCACTCTCAAGACTGTCTATGTCACTATCACCGCCACTGAACAGACAGGGGAATTTCTTGATGAAAAACTCCACACAGTCAAACCCCACTTCTTGGTGTAGCTTAACATCCAGCACCTGAGCATGCTTGGCTAATTCATCATCTAGCGGCCAGGTTTTGAAGATGTAATTGCAGGCTTTCACATAATATGAGCGAACTGCACTGAAGAAACCTTGGATGTCTGACTCACTCAGAGTGAAGGTGGATTTCTTGAGACTCCTTTGTTCCCTTATATACAGTTTGGCATCGTTCCCAATCATGAGGTCCTCATCATTCTTCTGATGATTTCTGTCAGAGAAGGGTACATTTACCAGAGCAACCGATGACACCGATGGTTTCAAAAACCGTACGAAGATATCTTTCAGAAGACCATTCAATTCTCCGTGCAGGAGATGAATACAGGGTTCGTCTCTTTGGAGCAGAAGATTCCCCTTCTCAAAAAGCTTGTTAGCATATCGAAGGAAGAAACAATAGAGTTTTGTTTGTGGAGACAAGAACATCCTGTTGACACGTTTTTCTCTTGATTCCTGCACAGTGTTTGAGGAAGATGCGCTTTTAGTTGTAGAACTCGTAGTACACTTAGCCGCAGGGCGATCACACTTGCGTTTACTGCCAGCAGAAGAGGTCAGACTCGTAGTACCAGATCCAATTTTACGTTTGAGGAGAGAGCTTGAGGTAGGTGCAGCCAAGGAAGAAGACCTCTGATTCGAAGGTTTTGCTGAGCTTCTATCAAGTGATTTGGCAAAAGCAGAACTTAACTTGGGTCCTTCTTTGCCTGTAGATGGGACTATCACAGTCTTTCTCAACTCTGAAGGGATCTGCTTTGTAGATGAACGTGATGAAGGGCCGGTGATGCTACCTGCTCTCAGCATTGGTTTTGGTGCTGTCCCTGCTGTCTTCTTCGCAGCAGATACTGCAGTGGTAGTGGTGAATGCTGCTCCACTAGTGCTTGATCCTGCAGTGCCAGTACTGGCAGTAGATACAGTGCCATCCTTCTTGCTCGTTGTTAGAGTCTTGGCTACAGTTGGTTGCATTTTTCCTCGTACTTCTTCTTTGAAGAAGAGGCGAAGTGGCTCCCACTGTTCAATCAGCCTGTCTCGGCACTGACCAAGGGACAGCCACCTTGTTGCGACATGCTTCAGAATCTTGTGTGTCGGGGCATCACAGAGTTCTTGCAGTGCTTTCACTCCTTTGACGCGTTTACTACTTTTGTCCAAGTAGTAGTAAATATCGATGAGAAAGTCATCTAATTCAATGGGTGAGGCCTGAGCCGCCTTCTTGGCCGTATTGTGCATCATATGGCAAGGGCATCCCGTGATGTAGCACTCTGGATTTTGTTTGTGGATATAAGCAGCGACTCCTTTGTGCTTGCCCACCATGACAGAGGCATTATCAGCACAAAAGGAAACACAATTTCCCCACGGAATTTTCCTGTCACTGAACTCATGATCAAGCAGTTTGAAAATGTTTTCTCCAGTGGAATCTTGTTTGCACGCAGGCAAACTTAGCAAACCTTGCTTCACAATCCCAGCACTGTTGTCATAGTACGAAATCAGGACAGGATATAGCTGGGCCTCACCACTGTCATTGCTACCATCTGTAGCTAGGCTAAATGGAGCTAGTCTAGCAATATCGGCAATAGATGAAGCAGTAACATTTGACAACTCACCAATTATTGCTGAAGTTTTTGTTCTTGCACATCCATACTTTGAAGCAACTTTTGAATCTGGAAACATCTTTTGAAATAGAGGTCCAGCATGATCTGAGACTGATATGGGCAAGTTATGTTCCACAATAAATCCACTAAAGAGAAGTTCCGCTCGGGTAACATCCTCTTCCTCGCTTGTCCCTTGTTTGGTGAAATCATTCAGAAGTGTACCGGTACTCGTGCTCGAAGATCTCTCCTTTGCAATGTCTGTGTGCCGTTTGCTTCCAACGTGCTTCCGAATATCATCGCGACCTCCGTGTTCAACTGAAATATCAACGCTGCATACTGTACAATACGCATGATGAATTCCTCTTTCAGACTTTGGAATACACGGGTATTGGAGACTGTATTCGGTCTTGTACTTCTGAGACCATTTCTTGGTCTTCGTAAGCTTCTTTTCTGCCATTTCGTAATCAACATCGAAGGCTTGAAGCATCGGTAACTTCGAAGTCGATGTTCCACAGCTGCAGCGCGACTCGTAGAACTCTAGCGGCTGTTAAACACCGCACGGTGGTCGCGACCGCCGGGCTGGTACGGGGCCCAGCTGCATGCAGTGAGCGTATTGCATGCATATACACTGTGCATACATACCGCATGCACTGTATTGCACACATACCGCATGCACTAAATCTCAGTGCATGATCGCATAAGCGAGATCCAGACCCAATGTTTCGCTGCTCCTCATTTGAATTTGCAATTTTTTACGTACAATTTGGTAGCAGCGAACGTTATGGAGTTACCACATGCTATACGTAGCAGACGATGCTTTTCATTCAATTCTCATACTAGTACATTCTGATTAGTGAACAGTGCAAAAATATCAAAATTTTGGGAGGATAAGGATAGTGATCGTAAGGGCGGGAGTTTGGGTGAATTTTCGGAAGCCTCCCGATGAAATCGGGAGGGTTGGCATCCGTGGCAAAAGTTTATTCAAGGCCAACCTCTTACATGAACTTCAGTCACTGAAAATAAAATAAAATCGTACACATGCATCCACGTGGAACGTGCATGTGGATGCAGTATTTCGGACGATAATTTCAGTTATGTCTGTTTGATTGACTTTTATGCATACCTGAACGATGGATGGAATGAGTTGACAACTAGTGGTTGTACATGTTTTCCTCAAACTGGGAATGGGAGGGGCAATGGGGATGGTGCAAGGGAAGCTGTTAGGAGGTGGGGGGGGGAGGAATTCATTCGTAGCCCTGGGGTTTAGGGTGTGCAGAGGACCCCAATTCTCTCTATGTAAATATATATGGCTTCATGCCGCTGCAGGTGGCAGGGGGCCTTACATGTCGTACTAAAATATCCCCAATTTTAGGGGACTCAAACAGTCTAATTCTATGGCAATTATGCCATCTGTAATTCTGAGGGAAATCAACCCGTTCGTAATTCTGGGGGAATTAACCCATCCGAAAAGTTGGTGAAAAGAAACTCGTTCATAAGAACGGGCTCTTTGCCAGTTGATGACGTGAGTCAACAAAGAAACCAAGTTGAACTATATTGTCCTGCAATCACTGTGCAAGGAAATGTACAAATGATACTGTATAAAGCAGAATTCAAGTGTCTTGCAAGAAAAGGAGCTGCAGATTAAAGATGGGAAGCAAACTTTGAAACAGGATCTCCAGCTTACCTCCATCAGAGAGCTTTACACTGGAAGTCCTTTTGCACATTCTGCAAGTGTGTTCTGATGATTGGTCCACATCAACATGAGCATTGAGAACAAGTGCATCAGGCTCAACCCTCGACTCTTCAAGGGAGTTGAGGTCTGTTGCCATAGTTTGTGGCCTGATTTCTTCTGCCTGAGACAATATTCCATTAGCGGTCTGCAAGTAGCCAGAAAAAAACAAAAACAAAGGCAAAGCTCTGTTTTATCGAAACAATGCATTTGCTTCAAAAAATATTTTGAAACAATAATCTCTTCCCATAACTTTTGTCATCCACATGCAAGAGACGATTGTGTAAATTTGAAATACTTTTTATTGCATACGAGCGAGCGAACACACACACATACACGTGACATGGGCGCATGCACATGCGCGCGCGCACACACACACATACACACAAAATCCCTTGTATTACAAAGTTAGGCAGTGTGCACGATACAAGTCATTAAAAGGAAGATCTTTCCAAGAAAGAATTTAAGCTAAATCTGTGATTAAATCGTCAAAAATATTACATTTTGATTGCCCTTAAATGGGCCACGTTACAATAAGAACCAACGTGTGCTCCCGTGATTATCATGCGCCACTGGAATCCAATACAAAGACAAGAAATAATAAAGAATAAACTTTTTAACTTTCTCAGTGCATCCCATCACCAAAGGGACATGCATTGACAGGTTTCAAATGAAAACGTTTTTTTTTACATGCAAGCATTCAAATGTGGTAGATCTATATGAAATCGACTTTATGCATCATAGCTTCAAATGTTTGCCAGGAATTCAAAAGTCAATGTACAATTGGAGCCCGATATGTCGCCATTTCTAAGTATCACGACCCGGGAGAGCCGTACCATGGATGCTCTCTGCTCTCTCGCCGCCAAGCCAGCACCGCTGGGTTTTGCAAGCCTGTTGTTGAGGTTACTGTCTGAATGTGATCGCCAGAGCTTGTTGTGTCGTTGCTTGCTGCAGAGGGAAGAAACAAGATGTGGATTAAACTTTTACATTCAGTCAGATACCGATATTTGTGGTTCCGCTATTCGCAGACCCCGCATATTCGCGGTTCATAAAATGTGGCCTGCTTCTACATTTGAGGCCCTGTGCTTCACATATTGGCAGTTTATTTGCGTATTCACGGTTTTTCTGACACGCTTCCACATCAGCGGCGCTGTGCTTCATGCATTCGCAGATTTTCACGGGATTTTGGATTTTCCCTGATGAATCACGAACTGCCAGGAATCTATCCTCATTTTTGCCATTGAAACAATGTCCTGACATTGACAGCATTTTTCAGGAACGTATCCCCCACGAATGACAGAGTCCGACTGTGTTTAAAAACCAAGGTTCGAATTGTCAAGTTTTACATTAATGACAACCAAGATGAATGAGAATTTTTTAAATGCAGGGAAATTCAATATTCCCACCGATTCCAAAATTTGCTCGGCGTTGAGTGAAAACATTTCACAGGCAACGGTAAAGTTAATTGAAGTTATACTTGAAATATATTTGGAGTGTAAACCTGCCGATCTGAAACTTGCTTCTTTTCATGTCATGAGAAAAGTTCCATTTTATTGGCCGAACTTCAGGGAAACATGAGCAGATCACAAAGTAGTGCTCAGAAGAGAAAACAAACACAAATTACAGTAAATGGTATGAAATGTATAAAAGTTTTAAAGTTGTGAACGTCATGAAACTGGCTCTGAGGCTCATTTTACTTGTCTGGCAATAACAGCGAGTGGTGCAGCCAGATTATTTCATAATTCTTCTTCTCTTCTCTTTCTCAAATTTCTATTTGTTGACAATTCGCTCTTCAAAGGGCATATATATATATATATATATATATATATATATATATATATATATATATATATATATATATATATATATATATATTATTCCATTGTTCTTGGCACTGGTTAAGAAAGGTGACCTGACAACAAAACTGCAAGCTCTAATGTTAACATCCACATGTAAACCCATACAACATGCTCGATTCAGGAGTAAACATGCTCGAATAGGAGGGACAAGTAGAAATGTGAAGGGTAAGAACATCTCCATCTGGAAACTCTTTATAAAGGCTGGAGTTAAAGCAACTTAAGGCCATGAAGTGACCGTCAGGTGTGTAGGCCTCCTTCACGTCTTTTTCTTTGGCACGTACGCACCGCAAAAATAAAAAAGTGAAACGAAGGATAAAAGCATTTGGTGATGGAATGCGTTGACGGGAGAAGCGAGAAACGAAGGGGTTGAGGTGTGCAATCAGCCTGGATTTTGGAAGGGTTCAATCGAAGGCCTGTGAACCTTCCCTCCACAACTTTCATCATGCAATATGTAAACTAGGGACTCCATTCGATACGCAAGTTGATTATTATCAATATAAATTAAAAAGGTGTTTTTTTTGTTGTTGTTCAACACCTAAACAATGAGATGTTTTGAATGTTGTTCTTTATTTACGTTTACAAACAGCTGCGATTAAATAAAAAGCTGCTGTCGCCATTCTTAACAGTGTAGCAAGCAATGCCGAGTTGATGACTTAAATGTAAATGACGTAGATATGTGAAACATTTCATCCATTTTCCATACATTTTCTATAAACAAGTCCAAGTGTCTGTTTTTAAGCAAAACATTATTGGCTGAGGAAATTGGATGGCTAGATCTGGTTGAAGTTGAATAAGGAGAACATTTTAAGTTTACGAGGCACTTTCTGGTTGAAGAGGACTCGCACGTCGATCTATATATTCCATAAACAAAGATGTCAGTGGAAGCCAAAGTTAAATCTACACGTAATTACCGACAGGCTTCCATTAGAATCTAAATACACTTCGTAATGTTTGTAACCACCAATGACGACAATACAAGCTTGTCAACGACCAAATCAGATGATCCAGCCCTCACTGTAAGATGTTGTGCCATCACTCGACCAGGGCCACTTCCATTTAAATCAAGAGATTGTGTGTAGACTTGAAAACGAAAACATGCCTCCCCAAGAAGTCCCAAGCATGGTAAATCAGACACGAGTCTGGACTTCGTGCAGACAAGTCCTTGCAAGTGACTCTGTGGTCCGTCAGTGGAGCACTGAGAACTTTTGTCACAACATGAATTGGTTTTGTTTTGTCAAAACATATATACCATGTACCCCTTCAAGAAAGATGTAATCAAAAAGCTGTAATCTCCTGGTAGTTGCTAACACAAGAATATACACTTTTGGTGATCAAATATTCATCAAATAAGCTCAACTGTGGCTCTTGCTGCTACTCAGAATTCTCACAGCCTCATCAGTTATGGCTCATCTCTCCAAAAAGCAAATCTTTTCGCCATCACTTTTTCTTTATTTTGATTCTTCAGATCTCTTCCTTCCATTGGAGGTTTTGTTTCTCATCGAAAAGCTTTAAGAAATTGATTGATTGTTAAATGGAAGAAAATAAAGTGAGTGTCCATGAAGCATCTGTAACATTATGAGATGTTTTGTTTGGCCAGGTAAACTTATCCTCGTCCCTCCCACCATGCACCGACACACACACACACACACACACACACACACACACACACACACACACACACACACACACACACACACACACACACACACACACACACACACACACACACACACGCAGTATCGGCTATTCCTAAAATACAATATAATTTAAAGGATTGCTGTAAATGATGCTAATTTCACAACATCCGATATTCAACTTTATTTAAATTGTAAACCTCAAAACATAGTTCCCTTACCTCCAGTAAGAACCTTGACCTGTAAGCAATTGAATGATTTATCGACCGCATGGATCATCAGCTGGGCACTGTTCTTCCTCGAGGTTTCAATCGTTTCAACCCAGAACCTCTCCAAACAGCAGATCCACAACTTTGGTCACGGATCCACATCAGTAGATCCACAACCTTAATTGCGTCCAGGCAGTCAGTCAACCCATCAATGCAACTCACCCTCTGACATCCTTTTCTGTGAACCCTTTCCCTTTTAAATTCCAACTACTGCCCTCGTTTTTCAGGCCACTTCTCAACAACCTGATTTAGATCTCAACAATTAAAGTAAACCTTGATGACAAAATTTCCCCATTTGGATCATTTAATCACCAAGTGAGGGAGTTTGGAAAGAAATGTCCTAAATAGGGATTGCTACAGATGTCTTCTGGGATTGGTGTAGTGCAGTTATGATGGGCCGAATGGCCTCCTCGTGCACCAAAGTTGTGTGTGTGTGTGTGTGTGTGTGTGTGTGTGTGTGTGTGTGTGTGTGTGTGTGTGTGTGTGTGTGTGTGTGTGTGGTAGTAGTAGTAGTAGTAGTAGTAGTAGTAGTAGTACAATCATAGACTGTACAAATAGTTATGGAGATAAATGGAGATCAGTGTGAATGTCTTGTATGAGAAGTGACTTTGGCTTTGAGGCGGACATGCCATAGCCTAAGCATTACTTCTCGTCCTTCTACACACCTTGCGTCTAAGATGCCTTGGTACTCCACAAGCTGCCGCATGAAGCTGGAATTGGGTTTGGCAACTTGACGCTTCTCCTTCACAAAACCGAATGCGTGCTCAAGATCCCAGCCGTACTCTTTCATAGCATATGCGATAACAGTGGACGCAGAGCGACTTATGCCCATCTTGCAGTGCACAAGACACTTGGAACCATTCTTCCTGCCATGGTCAAAGACAATCAGTCAGTCACAAGAGGTTGACCCAAATCACACTATTCCCTGACATGCAAGCACCAGACATATTACAATGCTTTTATGGTGTTCCTTAAAGGTCCAGAGAATCAGGAGAAATAAGATTGTTTTTTTTTTATGGGATCGCTGTGCACCATTTCTAAGTAATAAACAAGGAACCGAACGTGTTTTTTAATTCAACAATTTTTTTGAGGTGTTGCGGTTATAAAAGCAAACCCGTCGGGTACCGTCGCTAAAAATTCCAGATAAACTGCCATTACGTAATCGAGGGAAAGATTGCCAGGTACGCAACGGATAATAATGGCCGCACAACTCGCTTCAGACTCGGCAGAAAATGTACTTGATGAAGGATTTTCTGATCAAGAATTCCCAGATTATGACGACAGTCAAAATCATTATGTAGAAGGTGCTGTCAGACCGTACATGCATGAAACCAAGGTCGAGGTGACATCACGGGAGGGGTGGGATCGATCGAGTGTTTTTTTTTGGGGGGGGGGGTGTGGCCAATGGAGTGTAAAAGGGAAACGATAACATTAAAATCTTCCTTTCAAGATATTTATCCAACAAAAGAATGATTAAGTGTTCAGTGAAGCCATAGCTATTCATTAAACCAAACAGGATTTTCTGATTCTGTGGACATTTAAGCCTGAGCAGCATGTTGTGCAGCATCAAAAAGGATCCTGAAAATGGCAACAAAAACATAGGAATAGCTTAAAAAACCGAATAAGGAACAGCGTTCGGTCAGGTTCGTGGGACAAGGGAAATTATAGATCGAAGCATACTTTTTTCCACGACACCAACTTCACCAAAATTTGTGGAATAATAAATAATCCGTACTTGGCTTTGGAAATGAACTTGAACGTGTCATTCCAATAAGCCAGTAGGTCTGTAGCTTCCTCATCGAACACGCGGATGTTGTGATACACGAACAGGCCCGGGAAGAAGTTGTCAATTTCTCGCGTCACATTGAGGATATAACCAACTCTGCAGCAAAAACACAGGGAACACAAAAGATTGTTGCAATCGATTCTGTCGACTTCTGTTAACCACCCGGAAGCAGATCAGCCATATGTCAAAAGTTTACAGAGTTATGATATTATGAAGAAAAAGGTGACCGACTGGAATGAACAAAAATTTGAAATATCTGACAAGGTAAGTCATTTGGCAAGGATGGACTGACTGCTCATGATTCCCAGTGTGAAGAGGCAAAATGTGGAAACAAGGTACAGGAAAAACTGTCACACTTAAAGGTTATTTTAAACTCTTGATGAAAAACCGAAAGAAAGATTAAATTTTGTCGCAGATAAAATGTTTGCAAATAGCCGTTCGTATTTTGACGGAAGTGCGGATGCGATTGCTCGCTTCAACCCCTCTCACTCCTCCACCCCAAACCCCCGAAAGTAAAAGGAAAAGAGAAAGAAGGAGGGAGATGGGAAAACAAACAAACTTTATTTATGGAACGGTACTCATCAGTCTTCACGACGGCCTCAGCCAAACGTCATGACACGTTTGAACGCCATGTATCATTTTCATTTCAGTACCACGGTGCTTATTTACGCAGCTGCTCGAGTAAAACAAACTACTTGGGAGTGTGATGACCGATTGACCTGGCTTTTGGGAAGAGTTGGAGAATGGCACGCGAACACCTAAAACACGAAAAAAGAGGAAATGAACAGAGACATTTTGAAGGACATTATCATGAAAAGAAAACCACAAAGCTTTTCGTTGTGCTCTCTTCAGGTGAAATTCACACAAAGTGAGTAATGAGGAAGAACAGACTCATAGACACCTATCAACAAAGTCAATTCTGATTGGATGTTCTCCACTGATGCGTCATCACCTCCGAATGGTCTAGGTGGGAGGAGCCTGTTCAGTGTTCAGCTCTCCAATTTTCGGTTGCAGAGTCCGAGGCGGAGCCGCTAAGGCTGTTGTAGAATCTTCTTCACAACCATCCGTGATCATGAGATGAGTTCGTGTTCTTCTTCTTTGCACAAATAAGCAAAGCGAGTGGCCAAACTCTTTTTTTCCGACATAACATGGGGTCCATGGAATAGATAAATGTCGCTTCTAGTATTCGGAGATGCGTGAAACTTCGTCCTCTACTCAATATCTTGATTTCATCCATATTATAATGTTCAGCACAGTTTTCATTCTCAATCAAATGCTGCCCAATAGCAGATGCACACGACGTTGGGATTGATGCTGGGACCTTCCCACAAGCACGTACCGGCTGTATTCGTGTACCAACAGTGTCTTTCCTGATGGACAAAGGGACATGCTGTTTGATTCTGTCAGTCAGAGTTTGGGTAGTTCTGCCGACATACCGAGCATCACACCGGCACTTGAACTTATAAATAATATTGCTAAGTTTTGAGGCAGGCAGAACATCCTTCTTAACTGCAGGAATCAAACGTCGAGAGGTGAAAACCACTTTTGGACGAACGGCCAGATACGGTTGTTCGTCCAAGAGTGATTTTCACCTCTCAACGTTTGATTCCTGCTTCTAACAAGTTCAATCGTAATTCTCAATTTGGATCGATGATAAGTTACATTGGATGTGCACTGAAAATGCATTAACGCTTGATTTATATTAATGCTTGTTCAGAGTTAAAGGCCAAACAAGAGGGCTAACAAGAACAAGGGATCGTGCAGCCTGGGAAGCAGCCATTAGGTGAGCTATGGCTAACACATGCCAGCATGGAAACGACCGTAAAACGATGATGATTATGATTACATGGAAATAGTACCAAATGTAAAATGAGATAAAATGATAGCTTCACTGGACACACGGACACACACACACACACACGCACGCACACACCACTGTTTTTATACCTATCGACACAAAAAACCGTTTTGCATCTGAATTCTTCAACGTTCATTCATAATGAGATCTCTCATTTTCCTCGTCTTCAAAGACCTCTCACCATTTGTGCGACAATACATAACTCTTAACTCTACATTCATGAAAAGAAAATACAAAAAAATGTTCGTTTGAATATGTGTACATATATATATATATATATATATATATATATATATATATATATATATATATATATATATATATATATATATATTACTTTGTGGCTATACCTGCGTGATTTGGAAATATTATGGTGCACAGCCAAATAGAAATATTATTCCCCTTAAAAATGGGGGGTAACAAAAAAAAAAAAAACAAGAGCAGACTTTGAGGATGATAATTAATGAAAACAAAAATGCCAAAGCATAACAAATCCGTGGATAAACAAGTGTATTATTGTGAAATTAAATTGATTATGGATATTTCGCAGGCATTCTTACCCACGGTCTTGCAGCTCCTCCAAGTTTGAAGCATTCCATTCTGAGCCCTGCACCCCCACAACCAACAATATTGCAGAGCATCAATCTCTAGCAATGCAAAGTAAAAGTGCATTATCGTTGCAGGAGGCTGGCAGGATGGCTCAGAGGTAGGCACACTCACTTCCACACTGTCTAGCCTGGGTTTGAATCCCGACACAGCTATAAACTATCACCTGGTGTTTCAAAAGAAGGATTATTCATGAAGGTGTGTGCCGTCCCTCGGACGGACGTTAAACTCGGAAACCCGTCTGCCGGCATTCATTGGTGCATGTTAAATATCCCACGGTGTCCTTCACGAAGAGTAGGTGAGATAGCGCTGGCACCATGAACAAATTCAAATTCTTAACCTGGAGACGGCACTGCTTCAGTGGCACAGCCACACCCTCGGGCCAATGATGCTGTCCGCACAGCCTTGTGCTGTGATCGAAAGAATACGAGGGGGTTTATTGAAAAAAGTTTAAAGTGAAATGCTTTTCCATCTTATCCTCTGTTCCAAATCGATTTGTAATGGTCAAGCATTCAACATACAGGAATGTTAAATTAATTGATCATAAATCAGGTCTCTGCAAGTGTGCGTGCACTGGCACACATATAAAACTCCTGATGAAGACCTGTAAAACTCCTTATCTTATATATTATTTCCGAGTTTGTGGTTTCGTGTCGCGCTATCTTCGACTTTGTTCTGCGCTCGAGTAACGTGATATTCGGCTTACATTATCTCAAAGACCACATGAGGTGCATGGTACAAAAAAAAGTAAATAAAATGGTTCTGAAACGGTGAAATCGTATTCCACTTACTGCATTAAAGTAAAATTACTACTGATACTCTGCATCAGTTCCTTTCTCAAACACACCCACCCCAACATGTCGCGCAGAGTGCGGGTTATGCTAGTCCTTATTAAGCCCATCATCACCAGCCTGTTTTCAGTCCAACGCAGGACAAAAGCCTCTGTCGTCTCACATTGGGAGTATATGCAGACTCGGCAGACTTGCCAAAGGCGGGTTTGGCAAGATAATTTGAGCAGGAATTTCGGAATTTTATGTGGGTGCGAACTTGCCTACACTTCATGGGGAGAAGAGGTCGGGCTGGGAAGAGGGGAAACAACCACCGATAAAAACGTGATCTTCAGGAGGCTTCTGAACATAGATAAATGGATCAATACACCCTAACCCTAACTTTTAAAAGCAACCAGTGCTGGCAGATTGGTGCTTTGGCTTAATGTTTATCCGATGGAGTACACAGTGATATAATTTGGATCGCCCTGCATATGAAACACCAGGGAGAAAGGTTATATTTGGATGGAGATTGAAACCCAGGCTAAGCAGCTCAGACGTGCACATTCCTCCAATCTATCCTGCGAGTGTGCGTAAGTGAATATCTCCAATCATCCCTCTTCACTGGAATGGTGACCGTGAACCTGGTTACTAAAGTAGCACTTGCTGCAAATGTCCTGACCAAGAAGAAGTGCTTACTATGCATCCACCGTATTTAAGCATCATGTACATTGTTAACGATGAGTTGGAAAAATAGATGCAGAAATTATCAAGTCATGTCGGCTGATTGGTACGACGGTTAGCTGTGTAGCTTTTAGCAGCGGTGGTTGTCTTTCACTAACTGTAACCCAATCCGGAAGTTCCATTTTCACTTGTATGCATTTAGAATGTGTGGGATCTGAAAGCACAGTTTCATTTCACTGAATACCACCACCTTTCTGATCCCTCTGCCTCGTTTCGATGCTTCATCTCATCTCATCGTGACTGATTGCATTCATTTCAGTACCTGGTAATAGGTGGTGACATTTCCTGCATGAGCCCCTTGCTTTGAAAAAAAGTCTCCTCCCGAAAATCTGACATTTTTATCACAGTACAGTCATGCGCCGCATTATGACGTTTCGGTCAACGATGGATCGCATTTACGACGGTGGTCCCATAACATTATAATGGAGCTGAAAAATTCCTATCGCCTTGTGATGTCACAGTCGTCGTAGCGCTGCCATTCGTATAAAAGTATAGTATAGTACATACAATTACGTTGAGTACGTAATCTATCTATAATTCCAGCAATCTCTGTGTGTGTGTGTGTCTGTCTGTCTGCGACCGCCGTTTCTCGACAACCGCCGGTCCGATCGGATTGAAACTTGCCAAGAATATTGCCGGGGACCCGCTGATGTGCCTTTTCGAGGTTTGATATCAATCAGACGAGCGGTTCCCAAGTTACGGCCATTTATCTGTCGACCAATGACAAGACACGGTGCTATGACATCACGAATGACGGCACAATTAATGTTTATTTATTTATTTCTTTTTGCACGATCGACGGTCCGATCTGATCAAAACTTGCCAGGAATATTGCCGGGGCACCGCGGATGTGCTTTTAAAGGTTTGATATTAATCGAATAAGCGGTTCCCAAGTTACGGCCATTTATCTGTCGACCAATGACAAGACACGGTGCTATGACATCACAAATGACGTCACAATTAATGTTTATTTATTTTTTATTATTTCTTTTGCACGATTGAAACTTGCAGGGAATATTACTGGGGACCCGCGGATGTGCCTTTTTGGGGTGAGAGAGAGTGAGAGAGTGAGAGAGTGAGAGAGTGAGAGAGTGAGAGAGTGAGAGAGTGAGAGAGTGAGAGAGGAGAGGGGAAAGGGGAGAGGGGAGAGGGGAGAGGGGAGAGAGAGAGGAGAAGATGACAAAAACATCCTTCAAATATGGAGGCAAAAAAAATTACAAATGCAAATACACGAATTTGCAGAAGACTGGCAACCATCACACCATAATGATTTTTGTACTGCTACATCCAATATTGGGGCTTAAGTAAATCAATAAAAAGGGGGATGGAAATTCTCCCGTAAACTGTAATCACAGCTCTTAGGTTGGTTAAAAACCCCTTACCTTTATTTATTTTTTATTATTTCTTTTGCACGATTGAAACTTGCCAGGAATATTACTGGGGACTCGCGGATGTGCCTTTTCGGGGTGAGAGAGAGTGAGAGTGAGAGAGTGAGAGAGTGAGAGAGTGAGAGAGTGAGAGAGTGAGAGAGTGAGAGAGTGAGAGAGTGAGAGAGTGAGAGAGTGAGAGAGTGAGAGAGTGAGAGAGTGAGAGAGTGAGAGAGTGAGAGAGTGAGAGAGTGAGAGAGTGAGAGAGTGAGAGAGTGAGAGAGTGAGAGAGTGAGAGAGTGAGAGAGTGAGAGAGTGAGAGAGTGAGAGTGAGAGAGAGAGAGAGAGAGAGAGAGAGGAGAGAGAGGCTGCACATACTGGAACTCACCTACGGGCATGCACCTACGGGCCCGCCACGACGGGCCCGTACTAGTACTTGATAATGATAATATACAATGACAGTGTGGCCCCGTTATAATGCGATCGTCGAGGTCCATAAAATGTCATCGCGAAAAAAGCGGGGTCGCGCTAAATCGCGATTCAAGAAAATCACCATTCAAACGGACCCAATGTTGACCTAACATCTCAAAACACCCCTATTTTCGCCCTATTTGACCCATTTTTTTGCACGTTTACCTTCTAGCAAGTAGATTACCTTTGAATTAAAGAATTCCACGAATAAATCGTTGTTGTTGCAGTCGAAATTAAAACAAATGAGCTTGTAGTGAAGCTTTTTATGTTGTTAAAACATTCGCACTGTTCCGAAAATATATCATGCAACTGACAGGTGCTCGTTTCTTCATTTGTAAATTATAACATCGATGCAATGATTACGTATTTATAAAATCCAAACGCTATTTATTCACCTTTCGATAATCGATGCGAGAGGAGATTGTAAGCAGCCGCAAACAACACACATGGCCGTCATGAACAGCACAAAGGTAAAACGAACGCGTCTTCCGTCTATTTTGGATGTGTGTTACAATTGCCCACAGTATTCAGTACAGCAACATGCTGTACAGGTTTGTAGCCGAGGAGCAAAAGGCTATACCATATATCGTAGGTGTGTAGTAGGCTATACCATCGAGGTTTGTGTAAGTACACTCGATGATGTTCGCACAATGACGACGTCGCTTAACGACGTATTTCTCAGAACGTAACCCTGTCGTTAAGTGACGCATGACTGTACTCAATATACGTCTGTCAACGTTTGGTTGAGAAAATTAGTTGTTGAAAACAACCTTGTAATTGTGATTTCAATGAACATCATTGTGGCATCTAAAGCGTTTTCAATAATCTTCCTTTTTTGGAGAGGTTGGGGGGAGGTTCCCCCACGATGGTCTTCTTCTTTCGTATGCAGCATAAGGCTTCTGGGTAGCATCATTGGCTGAGGGCACAGCTGTGCCACTGATGCAATGCCCTCTGTTGGTTAATTGTTGAAGGTGCCGGCGAAAACTCACCTGCTCTTTGCGAAGGACACCGTGAGATCTTCAATGTACACCAACTAATGCAGGCAAACTGGATGCGTTCATTTAACATCCATCCGAGGGATGGCACACACATTGATGAATGTCCATGTGTGTGATGTGTGTGTTGCAGATCCACTTCTTTTGTACACAACACAAAGCTAGGCTGTGGAGTGGAATCGCTGGTTGAGGGGATGGCTGTGCTGCTGTTACAGTACTCTCTGGAGGTGATGGCAGAAATTTGGAATTTGTTCACAGTGCCGGCGATAGCTCATCTACTCTTTGTGAAGGACACCATGGGATCTTTAACATCCACCAACTATTGCTGACAGATGGGACACCCGTTTAACGCCCATTCATGAATGAAATGGCACACACATTCATGAATCACCCTACCTGTGAAACACCTGTATGACAGTTTACAGCTGGGTCGGGATTCAAACCCAGGATAGACGACTTAGAGGAGAGTGTGCACACTTCGAGGCCATCCTTCCAGTCTCCTTCTTGAATTCACAACTGCATATACTCGAGGCATTGTTACACAACGTATACCAATATATCGCTGTCTAGTTATTGCATGAAGTACAAAGCATATTCCAAAGCATTTCTAAGACAGCTTTATGGAGCTTGTAATTATATAATGTCTATTCCCCCCCACACCACCCCAGTCAACCACCCCTCTACCTATAAGAGTGATAAAACATTATGATCGTGTAACCATCACCATACAGAATGTTGTGTAGTGGCCATAGTTGTACATGGAGGTGGTAACACGAAGGTGTTGGATTGTTTTGCAAGTGCACAGATAGAATATTTGGTGAGGGTAGAAGAAATATTTGTGAAGGAAAAATAAACTTCCACTCTTCAACATTGTTGACGACCAACGGGAAGGAGGTTCGTGGGTGAGGGGTTTCATTTCCAACGTGACAGCTATCCCAAACGCTCGGCTCAACGAAACCTGAGATGGCTAAAAGGGAGGAAGAACTATGACGCGCTCGCTCCCTCAATCCTCTGAACATGAACCACAATGAAATAGCTGGATAGAAGAGTGAAGATGAAGTGTAAGACAGTTCATTATGAATGTAATAAAACAGACTCTAATACATTGGCCTTCTTTAATGATACGACAGAACGCCTGAAGTATGTGCAGTTGTAATAGCCAACAAGGGGGGAATATTTCTATGAGAAAAGCTTGAAGTAAAATGCTAAATAAAACATGTCCGCTGTTACAAATCAAATTTGTTATGCTCAATTAAAAATTTCATGCACACCAATAATTAATGTTTAATTATCCCCTCTTGTATGGTTTCAGAGTTGCTGCTGGCAATAAGTCGCTGTCAGAAAGTACACGAGTGCAGGTGTTCTTATCCCATCACTTACGTGCACATGCACGTTGCACTCAGTCACATCAGGACTGAACAGACGAAATCGATGATGATGACGATGATGGCATGTTTACGATTTGATTCTCCTTCATATTCCTTGCTTTGGGACATGACCCTAAGACAGTTGGTTGCTTGTACGGACCTCTGGTAGCTTGTACCTGTTGCTGTGTTTGAGCCCGTGGAGTCACTGCTGAAATCTCTCTGTCCGGGTTCTTCCAGACATCTTTTAATTTGTTCCTTTCACACTTCTTTGAATTTTTTCATATTTCTCTCTAATTTTTTTCTTTTTCTTTTCTTGTATCTCTTTCACTCTTTCTTTATCTCTCTGTCTCTTCTTCTTCTTCTTCTTCTTCTTCTTCTTCTTCTTCTTCTTCTTTCGGCTGCTCCCGTTCGGGGTCGCCACAGCGGATCATCCGTATGATCCGCATAGTGATTTGGCACATGTTTTACGCCGGATGCCCTTCCTGACGCATCCCTGGTCGCCTCTTACGACACACAGGGATATGGTACACCTATTTTAACCGGGGTATACACCGGCCCAGTATGCTGGTACTCATTTCGCCAACCTCGGAAGGATGACAGGCTGAGTCAACCCCCTGGTGTATTAATTCAGTGGCCCAACGGGGCTTGAACTCAGGACCTTTTGGATCCCAAGCTGCTGCCCTAACCACTGCGCCAACACCAGGCTCTTTATCTCTCTGTCTATGAGAAGTGAATCTTTGCAGAAATTTTTCTGTCTGGCTCACTTGGCTGTGCCTGGATGGGTTTGAGGACAGAGGAGTAGCGGCTGAAACCCCGATCATATCCAAGTTCTTCCTGATGATTCCATCTCTGCTCTTTACTTATTTGTGTTCCTTCTGATGACTCCAAGGCAGTATTTGATCTTCCGTGTGATTGCAAATGGAATACAAAATAAACAAGCAAGCCATGTGGTAAAGCTGGGTCGAACAGAATGAGGAAGTCCATGGCCAAAGGATGAAATGACACCTGCGACTTGCTTGGTCCGCTCTATCAAATGTGTTGCAAAATGGGTAGGGTTGTTCGTAAGTGCAATCTTTGTTGCAACTTAATCTAATGTTATATACACACATGCAAAGGTACGACTATAAACCTATATCCAGCTCAAATCTAGAGTCCTTTTTTCTTTAATCCGCAATGTCAAATTTCACTTGTTAGAGTTTCCATTTGAACCCGTGGATCATGTTGGCAACCCAGGTTCAAATCCCATGTACTAACGACTGTCAAATCCCATTTGTCTAAAAGAAGAAGAAGAAAAAGAAGAAAAAGAAGAAAAAGAAGAAAAAGAAGAAAAAGAAGAAAAAGAAGAAAAAGAAGAAAAAGAAGAAAAAGAAGAAAAAGAAGAAAAAGAAGAAGAAGAAGAAGAAAAAGAAGAAAAAGAAGAAGAAGAAGAAGAAGAAGAAGAAGAAGAAGAAGAAGAAGAAGAAGATGAAGAAGAAGAAGGAAAAAGAAGAAGAAGAAGAAGGAAAAAAAGAAGAAGAAGAAGAAGAAGAAGAAAGAAAGAAAAAGAAGAAGAAGAAGAAGAAGAAGAAGAAGAAGAAGAAGAATAACAACTCTATTTCACCAAGTGTAATTTAAACACAAGGAATGTGTCTTGGTCTACTGTGTACTATTATCTTTGTAATGCATGTGGTTTATGTTCAAGTTCCTCCATGAACCTGAGATCAAAGCAGAAAAACAAAAAATCTTAACAAAATAAATAAATACATAATCAAAATTTCTACTTCCTCATTGATAAAACATCTCATTTCAAGGCAAAGCAAATTAAACGAGGAAAAATATCCGCAGGAAAAAAAGTTTGATATTTAACTCTGCCATGCCAGGTGGACGGACGTCATGTTTTTACCCTTGCCTGTCTGACTGTGAGCACGATATCTCAAAACGTTGTGGACGGATTCGGATGAAACTTGGACAGGTTGGGGATGTGACAAGGAAGATTTGATTTTGGTGAAGATACGAAAAAGGATTCAGATGCGATTTTTTTTTTTAATTTTTTAAAATGATTCTTCATTTGAGAAATAGGACCAAAAGCGACATACGGCACAATATTTCAAAAAGTTGTAGACACATCGTGGCAAAACTTGGTGGATGAGATGGGTTTGTGACAAAAACAAGCCGATTAGATTTTGATTCAGGTCCGGATGTCGATCCGTGCATTCAATGGGATACAATACATCAACTGTTCAGCCTGGCGAAGGTACGCGCTCTGCCGAATGCCGTTCTAGTTTGCCATTGTAAAGGTTTCATGTCTAACATTATTGAGGTGAATGGAAAGGATATAAAATAACACATATAACCATGACAGGACAGTCAGAGGGAAGAGATGTGGTGGAAAGAAGGGGAAAGAGGAATACCAGATAAACGTGTTCGAAGATCTCCGATGCACTGTCCATTTGACCCAGGATGACGATCATTTCATTGTCGATGAACTCACGAAACTCCTTCAGATTACAACTCATCTGCATCTCCAACTCATTGCGAATCTGCAAGTGCAATAAAATAAAATGAGGCTTCGGAACATAGCACGCCTAAACAATGGTTCACAATGCTTCCAAAACCGTGGTTTATTTTCGTGAAATGAGGTGGAAAGCAAATCAAAAATCTCAAAGAACGACAGACAAGATATCGACAGCCTGTACCTATTATATTCTACTTGCATCGATAACTATTTCCAAATACTGGACGGAAAGCTCTGGGTTGGCCTGAAATTATTAACCATGACAGGAATGGGACAGAAAAAAGCCAAAGGGCCAATGAGTTCCGAATAAGCCAATGTTAATGAGTTCCATCCAGATGCAGCAGAAACGGAGGGCCCATTGCATCTGCCTGATACAAATCTCAGGATGACAAACATGTCAAAAATGCCTTTGTGTCGGTTGGCAAGAACGAGAGGCCGTGCACGACGCAACTTTGAGGCATTCCTTGGGGAGGGAGACTCCCCCACAAAATTGCCTCACTGATTGCGGAGGGAAAAGCAGTGTCACTGGATGTCACCATCAGCACCCAGAGTGCACAAGGAAGTAACTTCTCCTGGGTTAATTGTTATAGTGTGTCTGCTGTCTCTGTGTGCATGTTAGTGTGTGGTGTGTGTGTTTTTAGAAAGTCGATGCACAAACCTCAATTGATGAAAAGACAAACTAAGCTTTCTCCAATCAACTACCCGAGACTCGCTTGGAGGTCCCAAACAGAGACATCGGTATTGTAATCGGAGACTTTGAATGCAAAAGTTTACAAGAGAAAGATCAACAACAGCAATGCAGAACAATAATAACAACAGCAATGCAGAATCTTAGTTTGGGCAAACGAGAAACATACAACTGTTTTGTTGAGAAAATAAATTTTGGGTAACGTAGCTTGTGGATCCAATAATCTGTTGAAAGCCAAATTAATTAAAATGAAGAAACAGAAACAACCAACTACATCTTCAGGGTTTCATCTGGAGAGGTTGAATGAATATTGCTCAGTAACAATACAAAATAATTTCCATTAAATACTTGAACATGAAGTCAAAGTAACACCAGAAGTAATAATTATTGCAGGTTACCATGATAGCTATCCTATAAACGGCAAAGAAGGAAATACCGAAATCAGACCAAACAAAAAGAACACAAAAGGACATATGACTGTCGTGAGAAGTTCTTTATCTCGCAGATAAATTAAGACAGCTGAAGATGAAAGGTCGTAAAACAGAAGAAGATTAGTTTCAATACCAGGAGTCGTCACCGAAGATCCAGAGACAATCATGGGATAACAATGTTTATTGTTTGTTCCTCCTTATACAGGAGGATGGCGAGGAAGAAGAATTTGAAAATACGAGCAAGTTGCTCGTGCCTGCACGGGATTCCAAACAGGGTTCGGGATGGAGCGGGCAAAAATGCAAATGGCATCTTCTGTCATCAAGCAGGCAAGCTGGGAGCAACAATTCCCATTTATTGCCACATCTGATGCAATTTAAATGCTCTAATGGCAGCTAGGTGCTCCACTTGAAACTGTTTGTTCGATATGTGTAGCTTTTTGATGCCTTGGGTCCATAATAAAAATTTGTGTTTGTGTCAAAGCCAGTGACCAATTGCTAATTAATCATCAGATAGAGGGGAAGCCTTTCCTGGAAATGCAAAAAATAAAAGCAAAAAAATTTAAAAACAACAACAAAAATAAATACAACAATTATACTATTTTTCATGCAAATAAAATGCTTCAATGACAAGATAATTACAGCAATCATTTCACAAGACATACCATCAGAATAGCCAGGCTTAACTGAGGGCTCGGTACACGAGAGAAGATGAGCGTTCAACATGTTAATGAGAAATGCAAAGAAAAGTTAAATCACCCATTGTATTTGTGATTTCTTGATTATAGCAAAGCTTTTGACCGTGGTAGTCATTGCTACCTCTGGAGACAAGAGAAATGTGCATCCAAAGACATCTGATTTAGTGAATAAGATAGTTACATCAAAATCAGCAGGAAGGTGGAAGTAGAAAAAGTCTTAAAATTGGATCAAAGATAAAATTGTTTTACAAAGAAAGGTTGAAGTTTATCCCACTTTCAGTTCAATCTTCATGCTGAATATGTAATAAGAAAGTCTCAAAGGATTATGAAGGCAAGCTTTGTATTGTAAGAAGGAAGAAAAGTAATATTTCATTACAATTGATGACACCACTCCGATAGCAACAAACAAGAATAAATTAGAAGATATTGTGTGGAAAGCTGAAACTTAGGGTATTGTTGAATTTAAAGATCAGAAAGATTATGATTTTATCCCGAAATTTTTTTTTAAAAAGTGTTTTTTTTTTTTTTAATTGAAAAAAAGTTTTAAAATTAAGATACAACCTCGCTTATATGCTACTCGTGTGGAATGGCCGAGCTAATACCCTCGTCCAACTCGGGAAAACGAATTTGACGCTGTCATCCCGGATGAAGATTTATCAGATTCTGGGGAAGATGATCATGTCGGTGTAGATACCGAGGCAGTCGTTCCATATGTGTACAGACCCAAAATAGAAAGTGGGGATAGTGACGATTACAAAATGCCTGAAGTGCACAACAAATACAAAGACACTGAAGGAAGACTTGATCGGCAACAGTGAGTGGTAAATGTACGTACATGACAATAAGTCTTTAACATTACGGCACACTAAGATCATGTGGTATATTTCCTCATGCGATTCAAAACCATGACGGATATCTACGATTCAATTTTTTTACATGAAAAAATTACCAAAGCAATGATTATGAATACCATTTTAATTTATTTTGATGAACGAAGTTCAGATCCAATGGACCTTCAAGGGAAACTGTCTTATTTGTTTTTCAGAGTGTTATAATGTTTTTTTTTACCTGATCTGGTAAATGCACATACAGTACATGACAAAGTTTGTTGCTATGTGGTGATCACAGCTACCAAGTTTGGTGAGTTTCTGCACAACAGTTTAGGAGATAGTGTGATGGATTGACAGACAGACAGACAGACAGACAGCAGACAAACTACAATACCCCCCCCTCAACTCCCCCACATTTTTTCAAAAATCGTGGGATAATAATATAATAATAAAAGATAGTGATTAAAAATAATCACACCTCCTTTGATGTGACATTTTCCAGGTCCTTCTGCATCATGATTTCTCGCAGTTTTGCTCTGACCATTTTTTCTGTTCGTGCCCGCTCAGTGGGTCTGCAGAACAACAACAACAAAAACCTTTCGTTCCATGGATCGCAGATGTCGACCATGTCATGTGCCCTATATCGGTACTGGAGCAAACCCCCCATATCTTGTTTTACCTTTGATATCAGATGTGCAAAAAAGCAAATAAAAGAAGAAATTTTAAGACAGACAAGTGGAAGACAAGTGCACTGGGAAGGAAGATGTTGACAAATACAGTATGACCAGCTTGTTTAAGACCATTTCAGTACTACAATGACTATATGCATTGCCATTAGTACCAATTACTCAAATGCTTTACCATGTATTGTATCCACCTTCCTGTGTCTGAACATACATATACATATATATATATATATATATATATATATATATATATATATATATATATATATATAAATATATACATATATATATATATATATATATATATATATATATATATATATATATATATATACATACATATAATCATATGTCGTCTGCAACTACACACATTACATTCTCAATTTATATCACCATTTTAAGGCTACTTATTGATTGCCTGTCATATATCGATTGTTTTTCTTTGTTGTTGTTTATTTCATGATGGTCATAACTGTCACTTTTATTCTTTTAATATATATATATATATATATATATATTTATATATATATATATATATATATATATATATATATATATATATATATATATATATATATATATATATATAGTCATGTGCAGGATTACGACATTTCGATCAACGACGGACCGCATATACGACGGTGGTCCCATAAGATTATAATGGAGCTGAAAAATTCCTATTGCCTGGTGATGTCGTAGCCATCGCAGCACTGACAGTCGTATAAAAGTACAGTATAGCACATACAATTATGTACAGTACATAATACTTGATAATGATAATACTATCTACAGTGTGGCCCCATTATAACGCGATCATTGAGGTTCATAAAATGTCATCGCGAAAAAAAGTGGGGTCGCGCTAAATCGGGATTCAAGAAAATCATCGTTCAAACTGACCCAATGTTGACTTTACATCCTAAAACACCCCTATTTTCGCACTATTTGACCCATTTTTTGCACGTTTACCTTCTAGCAAGTAAATTACCTTTGAATTAAAGAATTCCGCGAATAAATCGTTGTTGTTACGGTCGAAATTAAAACATATTCGTTTTAGTAAAGCTTTTTATGTTGTTAAAACATTCACACTGTTCCAAAAATATATCACATAACTGACAGGTGCTCGTTTCTTCATTTGCAAATAACATCGTTGCAATGGTTATTTATAAAATCCAAACGCTATTTATTCACCTTTCTATAACCGATGCGAGAGGAGATTGTAAACATCCGCAAACAACTCATATGGCCGTCATGAACAGCACAAAGGTTAAAACTAATGCGTCTTCCGTCTATCTAGGATGTGTGTTACAATTGCCTACAGTATTCAGTACAGTAACATTCTGTACAGGTTTGTAGCCGAGGAGCAATCGGCTACACCATCGAGGTTTGTGTAAGTACACTCTATGATGTCCGCACAATGACGACATCGCTTAACAATGCATTTCTCAGAACGTATCCCCGTCGTTAAGTGACGCATGACTGTATATATGAGATATATATGAGATATATATGAGATATATATATATATATATATATATATTTATTTATTTATATGTCATGTTTTGCCTGTTTTAGATCTGGCAACATTGATCGTATGACGTCAGTAGAGCAGTTCCAAGACAGTGGCAGTAGAGCATCAGGGAGGAGCAATGTTCTCTCATCCGTTTTTTGGGAAGTGAGGGTATGAATCCCATAAAAATCCATTGCAGAATGAAAATGCAATATGGGGATGCAAGTTTATTGCTTCAGCAGGTGTACGACTGGGACAGGAAGTTTTAAAGTGGAGTGTCCAGTGTGGCAGATGCTGCTCGCTCAGGCCGGCTTCACACAGCCGGCACACCAGACATGATTGCAGGAGTTGAGCGTGTGTTCAGGGAAAACCATCGCATTACGCTGGATGAAGTGGTCTCCGAATTGAACATTAGCCATGGTTCAGCACACGATATCATTCACAACGTGCTGGGGTTCCGCAAAGTGTCTGCAAGGTGGGTGCCCAGACAACTCATACCCGAACTGAAAGAACTCCACTTTAAAACTTCCTGTCCCAGTCGTACACCTGCTGCAGCGATAAATATGCGTCACCATATTGCATTTTCATTCTGCAATGAATTTCACTGTGATTCACACCCTCACTTCCCAGGAAACAGATGACAGAATGTTGCTCCTCCCAGCTGCATGCTTCTAAGGGAGCAGTCACCTTGGAACTGCTCTACTGACGTCATACGCTCAATGTTGCCAGATCTAAAACAGACAAAACATGACTCTTACCCATAGATACAACATATGTCGTCTACAACTACACACATTACATTCTCGAATTTATAACACCATTTTAAGGTTACCTATTGACTGCCCCTCGTTCATGACGTAGAAAACATGCTGATTGTCGAGGTATATTGGCAGTTTGAGTTCTTCTCGGTTTGAAAACCTTCATCTTGGAAAGACAGCCAATCAAGATCAAATGCAAAAATGATCTTCAAAGGTATTGGTTCATCACCTTAATCATCAAATCAGTATGAAACTAGAGCGAAATCAATGGTGCACCATCAAAAACATCCAAACGCTTCCCACCTAAAGCAAAGTTGGAAGATGGCAAAAGGTTATACCAGGAATGACACAATATCTGATTTGGAGTTTAAAAGAAAAAATTAATCTTTTTTTGACCACTGAGACCTCAAGTTTCCTCCCCCTGGGGCATGAACCGAGGGCCAAAAAAAAAATCATTTCATATTTCATGCCTCCCCCAATGTTGATTGCATGTACTGTACAACGTTTCATAAAAATGTTTTAAAATATGCCAGTAATTGTTGTTTTTTGTCTTTTCACCTTTTGACCCTGCCTCAGGGCCCGAGAGGGCAGGGCCAAAATGATACTGCTCTCATCTGAACATACTTCTTGCCATGTGGTGATCATAATTAACAAGCTTGGTGAATATCTACATCAATGTTTAGAAGGAAATAGCATGACGGACAGACATACAGAAGACACGGAGCCAATTACAATACCCTCCCTCCCCCAGTTTGTTTTTAAAAGCGTAGGGACAAAAAAACCAATAATCTTTTCAAAATAATTTTACAGAAGCCAAAGACTACATTTATGGAACGGTAAGAAGGTAGTGTTTATAAAGTGAGAGAGAGAAGGAGACGGAGAAGGAGAAAGAGAGGAGAGATTGTTACAACAGTGGGAATCTGAAGTCGACACAGCCTTAAGAAACATTATTAGAGTATTAGAGCACTCTCCAATTGCACATTAGATGCAACTTTTAAGCTAGACTTGTGAAACAACTCTCTCCACATTACTTTCCGAAATGCTTTCACAAGTTATGAAGGAGTAGAGTGTAGTCGCCATTTGTCAGGTGCTGAAGGTGCCTTACTGGTCAGGAAAGAGAACAGGTGAGTCAGACCGCAGCGCCTGGAGATCCTGCATCATGTTCCACTCGTAGACGCAATTCTGGCTTGAGTTGATGCGACTCTCGTAGTAACCGATCCATGTCAGAAAAAGGCTTCCTGGGTAGTAATTATATGACCTTGCAATCTCACACGTTCTGTGTAAGCATTGTAATGCAGACCTGTAATGAGTAGGGTAATATGAAAGCAAGGCCAAAAATTGCTCCGAGAAAAACTATTCATTTTAAATTGTACGGAATGTCAAAAGGATAAAAAAAGTCAAATGTGCTATTAATTATATTGATGATTTATCTCCATTTGCTCTGCTTTTGTTGAAGGAAAGACAAAAATTGTAGGTGGGAATGATTCAACACACTGAAACACATTTTTTATATTTAAAGAAACAAATACATTTGTTGATATCATGGTGTCGATATAAAGGTAGTGGACAAAAAGTGGAAACACCTGGGTAAACGAGGGACACCAAGCAACGGCTTCCACAGAGGTGTGGCCCATGTGTTAATTAAGCAGATAACATCCCAGCATGCTTCGGGTCATGTATAAAAATTGCTGCACAGGCCTGGTTACCCATAATTATGGCTATCATGCAAAATTATGGCGAGCATGGCTATCTGCCATGATCTTTCCTGGGAAAGCCACATTTCCAAGCTGGCCTCAAAAGCCAGTTGCCGACTGAGCATCCTCCATTGTAAAAAGTCCTTCCTCGGCCCACCTGAGCTCCTGATCATGTACAAAGATTTCGTCCACAGCCTGATGGAGTACTGCTCTCCTCTCTGGGCTGGTGCTCATGCCTCTCACCTTTCTCAGCTTCACGCTGTGGAAACCAAGGCATTTAGTATCATTGATATCTCCCACGGTGAGGCTGAGTCTTTGGGTCTCTCACTCTCACCGCAGGCAGGTCTGTGGTCTTTCTGTCTTCCATCTCCTCTCTGGCCTTGCCCCCCACCCCTGCTCTCTCTGCGATATGTCCCTGCCATATTTCTGCAGGGCGCTCAAGATCCGCCAGCAACCCCCTTCTGGTAAAACTACCAAAATCATGAATCACTGCTCACCTTCACCCTTTCATTCCTCTTTTTTCCCCACCTTTGGAACAAACTCCCACACTCTCTTCAATCACACTCTTCCCTCCAGGCCTTCAAAACAGCTGTTCTCCACCACCTTTCATCCCCCATCCAAATCCTCGATCTTTTCTACCCCCGTTAATCCACCCCTACCCCACCTCCATCACATTCCCTACTTTCCTTCCTGAAAGTCACTGTAGTGTCCATCTTGTTTATCCCATGTACCCCACCCCATCCCTCTCCCTTCCACAGATCTCATCATGTTGCTGTTCCCCACTGTTTTTTCCTTCCATCTTCCACCCCACTTGTCTCCTGCTCCCCTTGTTGTACATTCTGTGTGTTAGCTCTCATACAAACCTCGACAGTGTATAAAAAAAGAAAAAAAGAGGAGACCCCCCCCCCCAAATGCCTCCAGCCACAGAACATGTGTGGTCACCCAATGGTTTGATGAGTATGAGACTGATGTTATCCATGTGCCGGCCTTTTCAGTCACTAGATCTGAACCCAATTGAGAATTTATGGGATATTCTGGGATGATGCCTGAGACAGCGTTTTCCACCTCCATCAAACAAACAGGTGTGAGTTGATTGACTTTCTTGTGGAAGAATGGTGCCGCATTCTTCCTGCGGAATTGCAGATGTGGGTGGACTCTATGCTATGGCGCATGCAAGCCGTACTGGCCGCAGGTGGTGGCCCAGCGCCCTATGAAGTGACTTTACATTGGTGTTTCCATTTTTTTGTTCACTACCTGCATGCAACTTAAAGGGTTTGGATGACCAACATGGTGAGGATAATTGAGCATTTCTCATCTCAAAATGTCCCATTTTGTCAGCGGCACCAACAGCATCGCCAAATCAAACTCCCACTGCCTGGCCTCTTGTGCTGACTCCTGTGTAGAACTGAAGGCAGAGGTGTGAAAGGAACAGGGGTGTACAACACCTCAAAACCAGATAGCTTCAGGCAGGTGGGACTTGTCAGCAATGAGAGGTAGCCCACATAGGTGGACTACAACTTTCATTCAAATCCCAGGAAGGTGGGGCCCATTAGTCTTGGACGGCTACCCACCGAGGAGGAAAACTGATTTAATAAGCCCCAGTTTTGACTATTGCAGCCGATGCCTTTCCTGAACGTTATGCTCTGCATTCCATTGGAAAAGGTTGACATTGGCACAGGGGGTGTCACGGTGCATACAATATGACACCCACAATGACACAGGCAGGGATGAAAATTATACGGCAACAGAGGGAGGGTGATGTGGCAAGCCTGAGGAGCTGGAAGCTGATAGTCTTAACGATAAATGTCGGTGGCATGGGTGTGATGGCTATGTGTTTTCTGAGGATCAGCAGCTCTGCAATGTTCTGCCCAAGCGACCAGGCAGCACTGTTTAGGGATGCACTGCCTACCCCAATCCGAGGATGGCCCGACAAAAGGAGGGGCAAACAAAGCATGGTCATTGTAACCTGACTGGCATGCTACAGCCAGTGGGTCTCCATATCTGCAGTCGAAACCAAAGATTTACACTTGTGTTGTGGAATATCTGGAGGTTGTGAGACAAATATGGGTCGGAGAGACCAGAAAGGAGAACGGTTCCAATTGCAAAAAGCTGGGTAAATACAAAGTAGACATTTCAGCACTCTCAGAAACACACTTCGAGGAACAGGGACAAACTTCAAAAAGTTACTTCACATTATTTTGGTCTGACCTACGCCTCAAAGCTGGACTTGGACAATTTCTATCCAACTACGATTGCTCAGTGAAGCGTCACCGTAGTCCGTCAGTCCCACAAAGACATTAAACATGCTCGCATCGGGTTTGAGCTGTTATTTGCCAAATCGTGAAATACTAATAAAAGTTACATTTGGCAAGTAGTTGTCATTCGAAATTCACCAAAAAGCTATTTCAGAAGGTTAATAAATACGCACAGCCTTGTACCGCCGTTTTCAGTAAGCACGAACATGCGGTGTGTTAGCAATTATGTTCTTGCCACACATAGGAAAATTTCAACTTGTACATTTGGTTCCTTTTAACGAGATAGAGAGATGGTTAATCGGAGGTTTGTCAAAGCGACCTCCCCCCCCTCCTCCAAAAAAGAAGACTGAGACAGGATGAAGTTTTAAAAAGTGGAAAACCTCATCTGAAGAATAACGAAATGAGAGGGTCCAGCAGGGAACTGGCAGATGCTTAGAACAATTGGGAGGAAGCTAAATGTAGTACATTGGCTTTGCATCATGTGTGGTGAAAAAGGACAATGCACATGTTCTTGAAGATGGTGTTCCGAGATCAGATGGAAATATGCTGAGTAAAAACATTATAAAAAAACATTAATGTTTGAAGATGGACATCTTACAACTTTTTACAGTTGTTTGGACATATTCAGATTTGTAAAGTTGAATTTAAATTTGCTATTTCTTTTTTTTAGATCCTCGTGGAGGATCTCTAAGTCTTACTCACGTTGTTGTTCTTCATCTTATTCTTGTGGACTTTTTGTTTCACAACCTACAGTGTCATCGAAACTTCCTGAAACTTGGCATATATATGTAAAGATACCCTGCGCAGACAGTAACCATCTCCGATTTTGAAAAATCCTCCCAGAAAAAAAGTTATGACGTCAAAATATCTCTGCTAATGGAAATCACCTAAAATTATCTCTGAAACTCGGCAAGATTTTTGAATTCTGTTTGCGGGAATCGAACAGGGCATTAGCAGAGATGAATTACCGCACATATGATACATCACTATGATGTCGTATCAATTTTTATGACGTCATTCCTATTTTTTGACATTTTTTGTTTCACAACCCAGAGTTTTCATCGGATCTTCGTGAAACTTGCCATGTATATGCAGAAAGCTCACGCGCAGGCAGTAACCATCTCCGATTTTGGAAATTCTTCCTAGAAAAAAGTTGACGTCATAATATCACCGCTAATGGAAATCGCCTATACCATTATCTCCGAAACTAGGCAAGCTGTTTGAATTTTGTTTGCGGGAATCAAGCCGGGCATTAGCACAGATAATTTATCGCAAACCTGATAGATCACAATGACGGCATATTCGTTTTTATGACGTCATCATTAAGAGGACGAGGATCTTAGCTCATTTGAGCTTGTTTTTTTTAACATATATTTCATATTTATGTTGTATTTGAAAAAAATGAATTTGGCGAAACATTTTCAAACCAAATTAGCCAAATTGCTGACAGATTTTTCATCGAGGCTTTAACTCTGCTAGCACCTAATTTGTTCACATTATTTCTCGCTGCTGTGCTTCAGGACACCTCTAAAGTCATTGAAAATGGTGTATATATCCAGTCCAGATCTAATGGGAAGTTATTCAATCTTGCTAGACTGAAAGCCAAGAGAAAGATCTGAGAAATCTGTGTATGTGACCTCCTATATGCAGATGACTCAGAATTTGTAGCGCATTCCCTCGATGACAAGCAGGAAATGCTTGACCGTTTTGCTATTGCTCCCACAAACTTTGGTCTTACAATCAACAGAAGAAAGACAGGTCCTTTTCAACCAAGCCCAAAGGACCAGAACTACGAACCTTCTATGTACATTGCTGGATCACTTCTCCGGGTGGCAGAGAAGTTCACCTATCTTGATGCAGATGCAGAACTGTTCAGAAGCACTCTGCTTGCCACTCCTGCTTTTGGAACACTCCGTTCAATAATCTGGTCAGAGCATGGCATTCACACTGCGACACAGTGCAAGGTCTATTGGGCCGTTGTCCTCAGCGGATATTCACATTGTATAGATGCCACGGAAGCAAACCAGCACATGTAGGACAACAATCTCCAATACATCCTTGGAATCTCATGGAAATATGGCATCACGAACAGAGAAGTGCTCCGGCATGCACACAAGCCCAGTGTGGAGATGATCCTACTCAAAACCCAACTTCGTCGCATTGGCCACGTGGTACTCATGGAAGATTCAAGGCTAACTCAGTTTGTTCTATTTGGTCAAATTGGTGCAGGAGGAGGACACATGGTGGATAGCACTTGTGTTACAAATATGTCAACGAACGCATCCTTAAGTCTGCATAAATCCCACTGAAAATTTTGGAAACCATCAGCCAAGACAGACAGGCATGGCGCAGTGCAATCCACAAGGGGGCCGAGGCTGCTGACACATCAAGAACAACACATGAACGGCTATGACAACAGAGATGCCATGATGCCAACCCAATGTCCGAGGCCAATCTCAACCGACTGTGACTCCTCACTGGCTATCGGTCTGGTCTCACACTCCCTTACTCATCGCAAATTGGACTTCATCCTGAGTCATCGTCCAATCAATGGACAGACAGACACAGAGAGAGAGAGAGAGAGAGAGAGAGAGAGAGAGAGAGAGAGAGAGAGAGAGAGAGAGAGAGAGAGAGAGAGAGAGAGAGAGAGAGAGAGAGAGAGAGAGGAAAGGGGAGAGGGGAGAGGGGAGAAGGGAGAGAGAGGAGAAGATGACAAAAACATCCTTCAAATATGGAGGCAAAAAAAATTACAAATGCAAATACACGAATTTGCAGAAGACTGGCAACCATCACACCATAATGATTTTTGTACTGCTACATCCAATATTGGGGCTTAAGTAAATCAATAAAAAGGGGGATGGAAATTCTCCCGTAAACTGTAATCACAGCTCTTAGGTTGGTTAAAAACCCCTTACCACATGGCCTGAACGGAGACGGGCTTGAATATGTGCGTTCGGATCACTGTGGTGACGCTGAAACCTCTGTAACGAAATACAATTGAAGGTTTTGGTTATCATAAATATTGAAATACATTTGCAATCTAAATATACAAGCCAATACCTTTTGGGCAGTAATAAAAAAAAATACTCAGCAACATGATTTTTAAAAGCACAATACCAACAACTGTGATGTTTTGGAAGCTATTTCGATTTTCATCTTTCTTAATAATAGTTTGTTTAAATAATTTCACTTTAGTGATCAGCAGATTTCGAGCCAAAATACGAGATGGAATCGCATGTGCATCGATTTCAAACAATCCTATAGTATAGACAATGCAGCCATAGAGCTATGGTGACCAACAATTGCGTTTTTCAAGCGTAGTGAGCAAGCTCTGTTAAACTCCGAGCAGATAATGTAACAAAGGCTGAACGCACCCGTCTCCGTCGAGATGAATTTTGGCATCACTCCATAAGGGTAACACCAGGCCGATAGTGCAGACGTTACTAATTGGGAGAAAAGGAATTGTTCATGAAAAGAATGCAACAGCTGAAACACTTCTTGAAGCAAGTTGTAAAAATCAGGACATTAAAATTACAAATGGAATCAGGAAATATTGCAAGGTGTTCGTGATGCAACAAAAACACATTTGAAGGATGATTGAAGATCCCACCTGCTTTGTCAAGAAACAAAACAAACAAACAATAAACAACAACAATCAATGGCTCAGAATAATATTGACAATTTTTTTCGTGTAACTAGTCGATAGGGTGCGACGTGATAAAGATCCATGCTCAGAATTTAGGAAGCGATTTGAACTCGCAAGGAATTGGTGGTTGTTGTTTTAGCACGGGCAGACCAAGTGGGAAGAACAGCCACAAAAGAATGTGGGATGTGGATCACATAACTAAATGCAGCCTTGTGTAACTTTCCAGAAAAAAAGTATTGCACAGAAACCAGCACACTCTACAAGGGGGAGAGAGGGGGAGAAGGAGAGATAGGGGCGGGGAGGGGAGGGGAGGGGAGGGGAGAGAGAGCAAACACCTCTTTTCGAATGTATAAAGCCCTGTCTCCTTCAGCCACTCCTCACAGTTGAACCCTGCTAGGCCCAGAATCAATCTAGTAGCCCTGTGCTGAACCCTTTCTATGGCATCTATGTCCTTCCTAAGCTGTGGTGACCAAAACTGCACACAATATTCTCGAAGTGGCCTCACTAAATTCCTGCACAATGTTAACACTACTTCTTTTGATTTATAAATAATCCCCCTCCAAATACAACCAAAAACCCTATTTGCTTCACCTATGGCTGTCTGGTACTGTGCTGCCTGCTTACCTCTCATATCTATAACACCCCCAGATCCTTCTCCTGTGTGACACGCTCCAAAATTACCCCTTGCATCCTGTAATCTCTATTTTAATTCTTCTTCCCCATCCACAACACCTTACATTTACTCAGGTGAAATTACATCTGCCAACCTTTTGCCCAATCTATACAAGTATCAATACTTTCCTGAATCTGATCACCACCCTCTCTGCTATCTACCTTACCTCCAAGCTTTGTGTCATCTGCAAATTTGGAAAGCCTACTCTTCACCCCACTATCCATATCATTGATGTAAATCCATCCATCCATTGGGACCATACTCTGTGCAGAGCATTGATGCTGCCTAAACAATCCAGGATGGGTCACCACTCCGACACAGGATACCAGCAAGCTGGCACTCATTTTGCCGACCTCGAAAGGATGACAGGCAGTCAACCCCACCTGGTGTATTAATTCAACAACCGAGTGGGATTTGAACTCAGGATCCTTGGATGCCAAGCCCACCACCCTCACCATTAAGCCAGCACCAGGCATATTGATGTAAATAATGAATAGTAATGGCCTGAGTACTGATCCCTGAGGTACCCTGCCACGAACATCCTCCCAGCAAGACATGCTCCCACTCACAGCCATGTCAGAACAGAGGGGGGGAGGGGGTTGGGGCAGGTGGGCCAGTTGGCATGGGCCTACGATTTTGAGGGGGCCTAATGTTAAACAAGTAAAGGAACAAAAAATTACACACTTACATTGATTCTTGTTTTATTGGTTAATATCAAAATATTACTTCCAATATTATATAATCTATTGGCCAGTGGGTGGAAGCAAAATGTACTGACCTAGAAGATTTTCGCAAACTTCAAAGCTCTAAAATATAACAGGTTGAACAAAATTAAGATGTTTTACTTAATATTGTGTTTTTTTGTCATTTCAGATCAGTTTTGTGGGACAATGAAAAAATATTAAAGTGGTGCGGCAACGAGAAAGCGTGCCAAATTGCAAGAAGGAGCTGTCAAAAAGTCCAAATCAATTACTGACTTCCGATTTAGACATCACCATCAATGTGCATCAGAGCATGACCATGCTGATCTTGATAACCAGGCTGTTGGACCAGGACCAGCTGCAGATACAGAAGGTAATACTCCCAAAGAAACAGATGATAAACTGACAGAGCAAACAGTGGAACCACAATTGCCAACTGAAGCTGTTAATCATGAAAAAGGGTCCGCAGCTGGAAAAGCCTCCACATGACAAATCGACATTGGACACATTGATAAGAGGAATAGAATTGACACTAAATCATTTCTAAAAGTTCAGGACTTTGAAGTACCAACTGATGTTCACAAGGACAAGGATAATCCCTCATTTGCAACTCGCCTTTTACAGTAACACTGACAAATGGAGAGAAATATAAACGAGACTGGCTGTGTTGGAGTCAAGCAAAGCAATCACTGTATTGTGCACCTTGTTTCTTGTTTACCAAGGGGATGTCTCTTCTAATGTGAGTGCGAGTGTATTCACCAGTCATCCAGAATGGAGTATTGAGAAAGGGTGGAGAGAATTAAAGGATCGCATTCCAAGTCATGAAAACTATATTGCATGGAAAGAAGCAAGTAAGGCAGCAATGAGCGGTGCTTCAACTTCAATTGATAATTATATTGTTTACCAGCTCAAGGCTGAAAGCAATGGAAGAGCCCGGAGCCTTATCCACTCTTAGATTACCTCGCTGTTCCTTTACTTCCTCCACTCCAACCTGGATCCTCTGTAAAAGCCCTTCCTCACCTCCTCGATAAATACTCTCAACTCTTGGAAATTCTCCTGACTGTTCTTGTGTAAAAGTTGAAGAAAAATACCTGTTTAATAAGCCTGCCATCTCACTTTCATCACTAACCATTCTCCCGGTGCTATTCCTCAATGTGCCCACACTGGTCCTCACCTGTTCTTTTCCCCTGATATACTTAAAGAAAGACTTGCTATTATATTTAATATTCTTAGCCATGTCCTTCTCATACTCTCTTTTGGCTTGCCGAGTTATTTTCTTAACTTGCCTCTGTTTACTCCGATAGTGATATAAATCCAACTCCAGTCCTGTTATTTTAAACCTAATAAATGCCTTTTGCTTCTGCTTAATGGCGTTCCTTATCTCACAACTCAACCATCCTGGCCGCTTCCTGTTTCTAGTTTTACACCTCATTGGAATATATACTTTCTCTGCACATCACACATTTGCTCCTTTAAGGTTTCCCATTTCTCTGATGCTGATTGTCCTGTTGTTAGCTTCTCTCAATCTATATCACCCAACTCTCTCCTCATACCCTCAAGGTTTGCCTTCGTGAACTCTCCACCATCTCAGATCGTCACCAATCCAAAACCATGATCGTTTCTACCCTCATGAACCCCCTCCATCCCCACTCTCACACCTCAATCCCTCCCGCTTTCAAATTTGCAGTTTTTCCTCTTTGGAGTTTTCTTTTGTATCCATCTTGCCCACGCTACGCATCCTCTCCTGTCCCTCATTCCTCCCCACACCCATTGTTTGAACAAGTCTACCTCTATCTTGGCCTTCATCTCTGCTGTTGGTGTTTCCCCCTCACTCTACTGTACCTTTTACATGCGTCTCTGCTGTTCCTTTTGCATTCTGTTATGTCCTGATCATTCAGTGTACTAGCTCTTCCATAAGCCTTGACTATGCATACAAAACAAACAAAAAAAGTGGTGCCAGGCACAACAAATCCCGCCCATTTAAGGCATAAAGTCTTCGGACCCTACCGATCTGCACAAATATGCATTTTTCACTATAGGAATGGGTTAGGTTATCAGTGACAAATAGAATAAGGTTAACTATAAAGCAGGAGAAATGAAGGAAGTGGGCTTGGGTGGATTATCGGGGGTAGAAAAGATCGAGGATTTGGATGGGGGAAGATAAGAGGTGGTGGTGAACAGCTGTTTTGAAGGCCTGGAGGGAAGAATGGGAAAGAATAGAGTGAGGAAGTTTATTCCAAAGGCGGGAAAAAAGAGGAATGAAAGAGTGAAGATGAGCAGTGATTCGTGATTTTGGTAGTTTTACCAGAAGGGGGTTGTTGGCGGACCTTGAGCGCCCTGTGGAAATGTGGTGGGGACAAATCGCAGAGAGAGCAGGGGGGGGCAAGGCTGGAGAGTAGTCGGTAGAAGACAGAAAGACCACCGACCAACCTGCGGTGATTGAGTGAGAGGCCCAAAGACTCAGCTTCATTGCGGGAGATGCCGATAATCTTAAATGCCCTGGTTTCGACAGCGTGAAGCCGAGAAAGATGGGAGGCAGGAGCACCAGCCCAGAGGGGAGAGCAGTATTCCATCAGGCTACGGACAAAAGCTTTGTAAGTGGTCAGGAGCTCAAGAGGGTCGAGGAAGGACTTAGCACGATGGAGGATTCCCAGTCGGCGACTGGCTTTTGAGGCGAGGTTGGAAATGTGACTTTCCCAGGAAAGGTCATGGCAGATAGTGAGACCTAGAAGCTTGAAAGAAAAGACTTCTTCCAGAGGATTGTTGAGAAAGTGGATGGGGGGGTTTTGTAAACGGTCCTTTCGAAGAGACATAGTGAGAGTGTGAGATTTGTCTGGATTGAAAGACATGTTCCACGTGTTGGACCAGTTTGTGATTTTATCCAGATCTGCAGTGAGCGAAGAAGCTGCTGCTTGCCCGTCTAAGGGATGACAGATGGTACGGCAGAGGGTGGAGTCGTCGGCAAAGAGAAATAGAGGATTTTCCAGAGAGTCCGAGAGATCATTGATGAAAACCAGAAAAAGAACAGGGCCCAGAACGCTACCTTGAGGAACTCCAGCCTGCACAAGAAGAGGGGATGAAAGAACTCCATTTAGGGCCACACGTTGACTGCGACAGGAGAGGAAGTCTGCGAGCCATGAGTGGAGATGGCCTTGAATACCATGGGAAGAGAGTTTGGTGAGTAGTGCAGGGTGCCAGACTGTGTCAAAAGCACGTGATATGTCCAGGGATACGGCTCGGATTTCCTGTCTGGCATTGAGGACCTCCATCCATTGATGGGAGAGCAGAAGCAGCATATCCAGGGTAGAGTGACCTGGTCTGAAACCAAAATTGATGATTGGAAATCAAGCCATTGGAGAAGAGGAAGGATTTCATGTCTGAAGCGATGATGGATTCCATCACCTTGCTGATGATTGGGAGAAGGCTGATTGGTCTGTAGTTACAGGGATCTGTTTTTGCACCTTTTTTATGCAGGGCAGTGATGTTAGCAGATTTCCAAGCAGATGGCAAATGACCTTGGGTAAAGGAGAGGGTGAATGGAACAGAGAGAGGGTGAGCAAGAGCAGAAGAGCAGGCTTTGAGGACACGTGGGCTGATGCCGTCTGGACCGGTTGCAGAATCTGACTCGAGGTTTGAAAGCAAGCTCTCCACCTTGTCAGGAGAAAAGGATACAGAGTCCAGGGACAGTTGGGTGCGACTGGGTAAAGTGGGTAGAGATAGTGATGGGTTTAGGACACAATATTTAGCTGCAAACACCGAGTTTAGACATTCAGCTTTATCACGTGTGGAATCAGCAGTGCGGCCATTTGAGGTAAGGGAGGGGATGGAGGGGGAACATACACCAGAAACAGATTTGATTAAACGCCACCAGGATTTTGAGGAGGGAGAGAGGTTTGAGAGTTCAGACTTGAGATGAGAAAGATGTTGTTTTCTGGCTCTCCTGAGGGTAGATACACACTTGTTCCGAGCTTTGTGGAAAGAACTGAGATTGCCCTCAGTTGGGTTTGCTTTCCATGAGGCAAAGGCAAGTTGTTTCAGGACAACTGCCTCGCCACAAGCTTCAGTAAACCAAGGGCGGGAGGAAGGGTAAGACAACTGAACACGAGAGGGGATAAATCTGTGCATGAGGGAGAGCAAGTTTCTTTGAAAGAATTCCCAGGATGAGTTGATGTTTGAGAAAGTAGTGATAGGAGACCAGTCTGTAAGTTTGATGGCTGCTCGGAGACCCTGCCAGTCGACCTTGACCTTGACCTTTTATCCAATTGGACCCAAAAGTTAATGGGGTCGTCCAAGGTTCATTGCCCACCTGTGGATTAAATTTGATAGTGTTTGCTAAAGCCGTTTTGCCGTAAAGTTGCTAACAGACAGACAGACAAACAAACATACAGACAAACAAACCGGACGATTACAATATCCCGCTCTCTCCCTTCGGGGGGGAGGGGGGTGGGATAATTAAAATCTTTGCACACACAATGTTATGGTCACTTGCTCCTAAATGCTCCCCGACCTCCACCTTCTCCACCATTTTGGCATCGTTACTTAAAAGGAGGTCAAACACTGCACTCCCCCTCGTGGGCTTATCTCTAAACTGGGTTAAAAAGCAATCCTGGACTTGAAGTAGGAAATCCTCATCTGCTCTGCCCTTTCCCTGTCCCTGGACCCAATCTATCCCTGGCAAGTTAAAACCCCCCCATAATCAATACTCTTCCTTTACCACATGCCCTTTTGAATTATTCATGAACTCCTCCGTCCTCATTTTCCTTCACACCCGGAGTCTTGTAAAAGCATCCTACCAGTATCTTACTCCTTTTACAATCTCTAATCTCGACCCATAGAGAATCCTCAACATTTATTCCTTCCTTAATGTCACCCCTTTCTCTTGATGCAATGCTGTCCTTTACCAAGATTGCTACTTCTCCTCCTATTCTCTCCTTCCTATCACACCGGTACACCTTGTAGCCTTATAATCCTGTCCTCCAGTTATTCTTCTCCTGAAGCCATGTCTAACTCACTGCAACTATATCGTACTCTTCATGATCTACTTTGGCCCCAAGCTCTTCCACCATATTATTTGAACTCCTGGCATTAGAATAGAATATGTTTAACTTTTTCCTTCCTGAAATTCTATTTTTTCTACCGAGTCTTACTCATCCCAATTACATTATCAGTTCCTTCCTCGATAGCTTGCCCATCCTCCCCACCACACGGAAAAGCTTGAATTCCTTCCTCAATTCCCACTGCAAACCTTGCTGCATCCTTTCTATTTCACAAACGTCCTTCATTCTGGAAACACTCCCTCTATCCCCTAAATGATTCCCACTGCTTGTTAAATGTAAAACCTTCCTCCCTACATCATTCTTCGAGCCATTGGCTGGCATCTATTGCTCTGCTCATAATTTCTATATAGTTTCATAATCTTGGGAGAAGCCTAGAAAACATTACCTCGAGACAGAGACAGAGGCAGACAGAGATGTTACTTTTTGGTTTGTGCACTAAAATTAAGCTCCCTCGGACGAACAGACTCCCTCAGACTCCGAGTTTATTTAATTCTGTGAACAAACTTTGGTACATCAGGGGTGATGAAGGTTGTGGTCAAGTTTAATCAAAATTGTGTGTAGTTTCAGAGAGAAGAGTAAATACCTATTATATAATTTTTTTGGTGGGGGGCGGCGGGGCGGGAGGGGGTCAAAAAACACCCCTGTCGAACCCTTGATGAGCGCAAATTTTGATGCGGTTAGTACACCTTCGTTTAGAATCAGATATGAAGCTTGTGGCCAAGTTTCATCAAAAATGTGTGTTTGGTTCAAGTGATACTGACAAGTGTTTGTGGACTGACTGACTGACTCACTCACTCACTCACTGACGGACACTGCTTGATCGCATAAGCTCAACTGACTTAAGTCCAGGTGAGCTAAAATGGAGGTAGTCAAATTTACCCTCACTATTACAAACTTTTAAGATATGTTACAATGACAATGTGCTCTTGAGGGGTTAAGGGGTTAATTCGTTTTATCGTAATCTGTACGTTTATAGTAGGGGTATTGTAAACCCCAGATTAGATTTGCCAAGAAAGTGTAAGTAGCATCTCCCCTCCCCCCCTCCCCCAATCCCTTTGTATTTTTCACTGTTACATGTGATTGTTTCTCCTTTATTTATTTGATTAATACAGTTTCTTTGCACTCTCCATTCACCAGCCTCACCACTAATGGCTATTGAGTCGAAAGGAACAAATGCTACTTTTCAATTGGGCCAATCGACGGTGTGCTCAAGACGGGTAACTAACGAGTGCGCCTGATGACGTCAAGTGAGGAACAGTTTTGAACTGGGTTTTGGGGGAGAAACAGCAGTTAGAGCCGGGAACCTCTCGAGTGAGGTCCGAGTCACAAGTTCGAGCCATGAATCCTGAGGGTGAGGAGAATGTGCAGTGTTTCCCAGGCTCGACGTCGAAGCCATCACCAGGACTTCCTACTGGAGCATGTCTGGGGTTATTACCGAAAATAAGGTGGATGGAGGTTATGTTTTCATCCATGTTTGTCTGTCGGTCTGTCTGTCT
>NC_140976.1:46252312-46277312 GCF_056783735.1 Eptatretus burgeri
GTGGTGACGCTGAAACCTCTGTAACGAAATACAATTGAAGGTTTTGGTTATCATAAATATTGAAATACATTTGCAATCTAAATATACAAGCCAATACCTTTTGGGCAGTAATAAAAAAAAATACTCAGCAACATGATTTTTAAAAGCACAATACCAACAACTGTGATGTTTTGGAAGCTATTTCGATTTTCATCTTTCTTAATAATAGTTTGTTTAAATAATTTCACTTTAGTGATCAGCAGATTTCGAGCCAAAATACGAGATGGAATCGCATGTGCATCGATTTCAAACAATCCTATAGTATAGACAATGCAGCCATAGAGCTATGGTGACCAACAATTGCGTTTTTCAAGCGTAGTGAGCAAGCTCTGTTAAACTCCGAGCAGATAATGTAACAAAGGCTGAACGCACCCGTCTCCGTCGAGATGAATTTTGGCATCACTCCATAAGGGTAACACCAGGCCGATAGTGCAGACGTTACTAATTGGGAGAAAAGGAATTGTTCATGAAAAGAATGCAACAGCTGAAACACTTCTTGAAGCAAGTTGTAAAAATCAGGACATTAAAATTACAAATGGAATCAGGAAATATTGCAAGGTGTTCGTGATGCAACAAAAACACATTTGAAGGATGATTGAAGATCCCACCTGCTTTGTCAAGAAACAAAACAAACAAACAATAAACAACAACAATCAATGGCTCAGAATAATATTGACAATTTTTTTCGTGTAACTAGTCGATAGGGTGCGACGTGATAAAGATCCATGCTCAGAATTTAGGAAGCGATTTGAACTCGCAAGGAATTGGTGGTTGTTGTTTTAGCACGGGCAGACCAAGTGGGAAGAACAGCCACAAAAGAATGTGGGATGTGGATCACATAACTAAATGCAGCCTTGTGTAACTTTCCAGAAAAAAAGTATTGCACAGAAACCAGCACACTCTACAAGGGGGAGAGAGGGGGAGAAGGAGAGATAGGGGGCGGGGAGGGGGAGGGGGAGGGGAGGGGAGAGAGAGCAAACACCTCTTTTCGAATGTATAAAGCCCTGTCTCCTTCAGCCACTCCTCACAGTTGAACCCTGCTAGGCCCAGAATCAATCTAGTAGCCCTGTGCTGAACCCTTTCTATGGCATCTATGTCCTTCCTAAGCTGTGGTGACCAAAACTGCACACAATATTCTCGAAGTGGCCTCACTAAATTCCTGCACAATGTTAACACTACTTCTTTTGATTTATAAATAATCCCCCTCCAAATACAACCAAAAACCCTATTTGCTTCACCTATGGCTGTCTGGTACTGTGCTGCCTGCTTACCTCTCATATCTATAACACCCCCAGATCCTTCTCCTGTGTGACACGCTCCAAAATTACCCCTTGCATCCTGTAATCTCTATTTTAATTCTTCTTCCCCATCCACAACACCTTACATTTACTCAGGTGAAATTACATCTGCCAACCTTTTGCCCAATCTATACAAGTATCAATACTTTCCTGAATCTGATCACCACCCTCTCTGCTATCTACCTTACCTCCAAGCTTTGTGTCATCTGCAAATTTGGAAAGCCTACTCTTCACCCCACTATCCATATCATTGATGTAAATCCATCCATCCATTGGGACCATACTCTGTGCAGAGCATTGATGCTGCCTAAACAATCCAGGATGGGTCACCACTCCGACACAGGATACCAGCAAGCTGGCACTCATTTTGCCGACCTCGAAAGGATGACAGGCAGTCAACCCCACCTGGTGTATTAATTCAACAACCGAGTGGGATTTGAACTCAGGATCCTTGGATGCCAAGCCCACCACCCTCACCATTAAGCCAGCACCAGGCATATTGATGTAAATAATGAATAGTAATGGCCTGAGTACTGATCCCTGAGGTACCCTGCCACGAACATCCTCCCAGCAAGACATGCTCCCACTCACAGCCATGTCAGAACAGAGGGGGAGGGGGTTGGGGCAGGTGGGCCAGTTGGCATGGGCCTACGATTTTGAGGGGGCCTAATGTTAAACAAGTAAAGGAACAAAAAATTACACACTTACATTGATTCTTGTTTTATTGGTTAATATCAAAATATTACTTCCAATATTATATAATCTATTGGCCAGTGGGTGGAAGCAAAATGTACTGACCTAGAAGATTTTCGCAAACTTCAAAGCTCTAAAATATAACAGGTTGAACAAAATTAAGATGTTTTACTTAATATTGTGTTTTTTTGTCATTTCAGATCAGTTTTGTGGGACAATGAAAAAATATTAAAGTGGTGCGGCAACGAGAAAGCGTGCCAAATTGCAAGAAGGAGCTGTCAAAAAGTCCAAATCAATTACTGACTTCCGATTTAGACATCACCATCAATGTGCATCAGAGCATGACCATGCTGATCTTGATAACCAGGCTGTTGGACCAGGACCAGCTGCAGATACAGAAGGTAATACTCCCAAAGAAACAGATGATAAACTGACAGAGCAAACAGTGGAACCACAATTGCCAACTGAAGCTGTTAATCATGAAAAAGGGTCCGCAGCTGGAAAAGCCTCCACATGACAAATCGACATTGGACACATTGATAAGAGGAATAGAATTGACACTAAATCATTTCTAAAAGTTCAGGACTTTGAAGTACCAACTGATGTTCACAAGGACAAGGATAATCCCTCATTTGCAACTCGCCTTTTTACAGTAACACTGACAAATGGAGAGAAATATAAACGAGACTGGCTGTGTTGGAGTCAAGCAAAGCAATCACTGTATTGTGCACCTTGTTTCTTGTTTACCAAGGGGGATGTCTCTTCTAATGTGAGTGCGAGTGTATTCACCAGTCATCCAGAATGGAGTATTGAGAAAGGGTGGAGAGAATTAAAGGATCGCATTCCAAGTCATGAAAACTATATTGCATGGAAAGAAGCAAGTAAGGCAGCAATGAGCGGTGCTTCAACTTCAATTGATAATTATATTGTTTACCAGCTCAAGGCTGAAAGCAATGGAAGAGCCCGGAGCCTTATCCACTCTTAGATTACCTCGCTGTTCCTTTACTTCCTCCACTCCAACCTGGATCCTCTGTAAAAGCCCTTCCTCACCTCCTCGATAAATACTCTCAACTCTTGGAAATTCTCCTGACTGTTCTTGTGTAAAAGTTGAAGAAAAATACCTGTTTAATAAGCCTGCCATCTCACTTTCATCACTAACCATTCTCCCGGTGCTATTCCTCAATGTGCCCACACTGGTCCTCACCTGTTCTTTTCCCCTGATATACTTAAAGAAAGACTTGCTATTATATTTAATATTCTTAGCCATGTCCTTCTCATACTCTCTTTTGGCTTGCCGAGTTATTTTCTTAACTTGCCTCTGTTTACTCCGATAGTGATATAAATCCAACTCCAGTCCTGTTATTTTAAACCTAATAAATGCCTTTTGCTTCTGCTTAATGGCGTTCCTTATCTCACAACTCAACCATCCTGGCCGCTTCCTGTTTCTAGTTTTACACCTCATTGGAATATATACTTTCTCTGCACATCACACATTTGCTCCTTTAAGGTTTCCCATTTCTCTGATGCTGATTGTCCTGTTGTTAGCTTCTCTCAATCTATATCACCCAACTCTCTCCTCATACCCTCAAGGTTTGCCTTCGTGAACTCTCCACCATCTCAGATCGTCACCAATCCAAAACCATGATCGTTTCTACCCTCATGAACCCCCTCCATCCCCACTCTCACACCTCAATCCCTCCCGCTTTCAAATTTGCAGTTTTTCCTCTTTGGAGTTTTCTTTTGTATCCATCTTGCCCACGCTACGCATCCTCTCCTGTCCCTCATTCCTCCCCACACCCATTGTTTGAACAAGTCTACCTCTATCTTGGCCTTCATCTCTGCTGTTGGTGTTTCCCCCTCACTCTACTGTACCTTTTACATGCGTCTCTGCTGTTCCTTTTGCATTCTGTTATGTCCTGATCATTCAGTGTACTAGCTCTTCCATAAGCCTTGACTATGCATACAAAACAAACAAAAAAGTGGTGCCAGGCACAACAAATCCCGCCCATTTAAGGCATAAAGTCTTCGGACCCTACCGATCTGCACAAATATGCATTTTTCACTATAGGAATGGGTTAGGTTATCAGTGACAAATAGAATAAGGTTAACTATAAAGCAGGAGAAATGAAGGAAGTGGGCTTGGGTGGATTATCGGGGTAGAAAAGATCGAGGATTTGGATGGGGGAAGATAAGAGGTGGTGGTGAACAGCTGTTTTGAAGGCCTGGAGGGAAGAATGGGAAAGAATAGAGTGAGGAAGTTTATTCCAAAGGCGGGAAAAAAGAGGAATGAAAGAGTGAAGATGAGCAGTGATTCGTGATTTTGGTAGTTTTACCAGAAGGGGGTTGTTGGCGGACCTTGAGCGCCCTGTGGAAATGTGGTGGGGACAAATCGCAGAGAGAGCAGGGGGGGGCAAGGCTGGAGAGTAGTCGGTAGAAGACAGAAAGACCACCGACCAACCTGCGGTGATTGAGTGAGAGGCCCAAAGACTCAGCTTCATTGCGGGAGATGCCGATAATCTTAAATGCCCTGGTTTCGACAGCGTGAAGCCGAGAAAGATGGGAGGCAGGAGCACCAGCCCAGAGGGGAGAGCAGTATTCCATCAGGCTACGGACAAAAGCTTTGTAAGTGGTCAGGAGCTCAAGAGGGTCGAGGAAGGACTTAGCACGATGGAGGATTCCCAGTCGGCGACTGGCTTTTGAGGCGAGGTTGGAAATGTGACTTTCCCAGGAAAGGTCATGGCAGATAGTGAGACCTAGAAGCTTGAAAGAAAAGACTTCTTCCAGAGGATTGTTGAGAAAGTGGATGGGGGGGTTTTGTAAACGGTCCTTTCGAAGAGACATAGTGAGAGTGTGAGATTTGTCTGGATTGAAAGACATGTTCCACGTGTTGGACCAGTTTGTGATTTTATCCAGATCTGCAGTGAGCGAAGAAGCTGCTGCTTGCCCGTCTAAGGGATGACAGATGGTACGGCAGAGGGTGGAGTCGTCGGCAAAGAGAAATAGAGGATTTTCCAGAGAGTCCGAGAGATCATTGATGAAAACCAGAAAAGAACAGGGCCCAGAACGCTACCTTGAGGAACTCCAGCCTGCACAAGAAGAGGGGATGAAAGAACTCCATTTAGGGCCACACGTTGACTGCGACAGGAGAGGAAGTCTGCGAGCCATGAGTGGAGATGGCCTTGAATACCATGGGAAGAGAGTTTGGTGAGTAGTGCAGGGTGCCAGACTGTGTCAAAAGCACGTGATATGTCCAGGGATACGGCTCGGATTTCCTGTCTGGCATTGAGGACCTCCATCCATTGATGGGAGAGCAGAAGCAGCATATCCAGGGTAGAGTGACCTGGTCTGAAACCAAAATTGATGATTGGAAATCAAGCCATTGGAGAAGAGGAAGGATTTCATGTCTGAAGCGATGATGGATTCCATCACCTTGCTGATGATTGGGAGAAGGCTGATTGGTCTGTAGTTACAGGGATCTGTTTTTGCACCTTTTTTATGCAGGGCAGTGATGTTAGCAGATTTCCAAGCAGATGGCAAATGACCTTGGGTAAAGGAGAGGGTGAATGGAACAGAGAGAGGGTGAGCAAGAGCAGAAGAGCAGGCTTTGAGGACACGTGGGCTGATGCCGTCTGGACCGGTTGCAGAATCTGACTCGAGGTTTGAAAGCAAGCTCTCCACCTTGTCAGGAGAAAAGGATACAGAGTCCAGGGACAGTTGGGTGCGACTGGGTAAAGTGGGTAGAGATAGTGATGGGTTTAGGACACAATATTTAGCTGCAAACACCGAGTTTAGACATTCAGCTTTATCACGTGTGGAATCAGCAGTGCGGCCATTTGAGGTAAGGGAGGGGATGGAGGGGGAACATACACCAGAAACAGATTTGATTAAACGCCACCAGGATTTTGAGGAGGGAGAGAGGTTTGAGAGTTCAGACTTGAGATGAGAAAGATGTTGTTTTCTGGCTCTCCTGAGGGTAGATACACACTTGTTCCGAGCTTTGTGGAAAGAACTGAGATTGCCCTCAGTTGGGTTTGCTTTCCATGAGGCAAAGGCAAGTTGTTTCAGGACAACTGCCTCGCCACAAGCTTCAGTAAACCAAGGGCGGGAGGAAGGGTAAGACAACTGAACACGAGAGGGGATAAATCTGTGCATGAGGGAGAGCAAGTTTCTTTGAAAGAATTCCCAGGATGAGTTGATGTTTGAGAAAGTAGTGATAGGAGACCAGTCTGTAAGTTTGATGGCTGCTCGGAGACCCTGCCAGTCGACCTTGACCTTGACCTTTTATCCAATTGGACCCAAAAGTTAATGGGGTCGTCCAAGGTTCATTGCCCACCTGTGGATTAAATTTGATAGTGTTTGCTAAAGCCGTTTTGCCGTAAAGTTGCTAACAGACAGACAGACAAACAAACATACAGACAAACAAACCGGACGATTACAATATCCCGCTCTCTCCCTTCGGGGGGGAGGGGGGTGGGATAATTAAAATCTTTGCACACACAATGTTATGGTCACTTGCTCCTAAATGCTCCCCGACCTCCACCTTCTCCACCATTTTGGCATCGTTACTTAAAAGGAGGTCAAACACTTCACTCCCCTCGTGGGCTTATCTCTAAACTGGGTTAAAAAGCAATCCTGGACTTGAAGTAGGAAATCCTCATCTGCTCTGCCCTTTCCCTGTCCCTGGACCCAATCTATCCCTGGCAAGTTAAAACCCCCCCATAATCAATACTCTTCCTTTACCACATGCCCTTTTGAATTATTCATGAACTCCTCCGTCCTCATTTTCCTTCACACCCGGAGTCTTGTAAAAGCATCCTACCAGTATCTTACTCCTTTTACAATCTCTAATCTCGACCCATAGAGAATCCTCAACATTTATTCCTTCCTTAATGTCACCCCTTTCTCTTGATGCAATGCTGTCCTTTACCAAGATTGCTACTTCTCCTCCTATTCTCTCCTTCCTATCACACCGGTACACCTTGTAGCCTTATAATCCTGTCCTCCAGTTATTCTTCTCCTGAAGCCATGTCTAACTCACTGCAACTATATCGTACTCTTCATGATCTACTTTGGCCCCAAGCTCTTCCACCATATTATTTGAACTCCTGGCATTAGAATAGAATATGTTTAACTTTTCCTTCCTGAAATTCTATTTTTTCTACCGAGTCTTACTCATCCCAATTACATTATCAGTTCCTTCCTCGATAGCTTGCCCATCCTCCCCACCACACGGAAAAGCTTGAATTCCTTCCTCAATTCCCACTGCAAACCTTGCTGCATCCTTTCTATTTCACAAACGTCCTTCATTCTGGAAACACTCCCTCTATCCCCTAAATGATTCCCACTGCTTGTTAAATGTAAAACCTTCCTCCCTACATCATTCTTCGAGCCATTGGCTGGCATCTATTGCTCTGCTCATAATTTCTATATAGTTTCATAATCTTGGGAGAAGCCTAGAAAACATTACCTCGAGACAGAGACAGAGGCAGACAGAGATGTTACTTTTTGGTTTGTGCACTAAAATTAAGCTCCCTCGGACGAACAGACTCCCTCAGACTCCGAGTTTATTTAATTCTGTGAACAAACTTTGGTACATCAGGGGTGATGAAGGTTGTGGTCAAGTTTAATCAAAATTGTGTGTAGTTTCAGAGAGAAGAGTAAATACCTATTATATAATTTTTTTGGTGGGGGGCGGCGGGGCGGGAGGGGGTCAAAAACACCCCTGTCGAACCCTTGATGAGCGCAAATTTTGATGCGGTTAGTACACCTTCGTTTAGAATCAGATATGAAGCTTGTGGCCAAGTTTCATCAAAAATGTGTGTTTGGTTCAAGTGATACTGACAAGTGTTTGTGGACTGACTGACTGACTCACTCACTCACTCACTGACGGACACTGCTTGATCGCATAAGCTCAACTGACTTAAGTCCAGGTGAGCTAAAATGGAGGTAGTCAAATTTACCCTCACTATTACAAACTTTTAAGATATGTTACAATGACAATGTGCTCTTGAGGGGTTAAGGGGTTAATTCGTTTTATCGTAATCTGTACGTTTATAGTAGGGGTATTGTAAACCCCAGATTAGATTTGCCAAGAAAGTGTAAGTAGCATCTCCTCCCCCCTCGCCCAATCCCTTTGTATTTTTCACTGTTACATGTGATTGTTTCTCCTTTATTTATTTGATTAATACAGTTTCTTTGCACTCTCCATTCACCAGCCTCACCACTAATGGCTATTGAGTCGAAAGGAACAAATGCTACTTTTCAATTGGGCCAATCGACGGTGTGCTCAAGACGGGTAACTAACGAGTGCGCCTGATGACGTCAAGTGAGGAACAGTTTTGAACTGGGTTTTGGGGGAGAAACAGCAGTTAGAGCCGGGAACCTCTCGAGTGAGGTCCGAGTCACAAGTTCGAGCCATGAATCCTGAGGGTGAGGAGAATGTGCAGTGTTTCCCAGGCTCGACGTCGAAGCCATCACCAGGACTTCCTACTGGAGCATGTCTGGGGTTATTACCGAAAATAAGGTGGATGGAGGTTATGTTTTCATCCATGTTTGTCTGTCGGTCTGTCTGTCTGTCTGTCTGTCTGTCTGTCTGTGAGCAGGATATCTCAAACAGTTGTGCATGGATACGGACAAAACATGGTGGACAGATTGGTGTATAAAGAATAATTGATTTGATTTTGGTGAAGACCTGGATCCAAAAAGGAGAATTTTAAAAGTGATTCTTCATCACTGATGGGTCGGGTCAAAAACAATATACAGCACAATATCTCATTCAGTTATGGGCAGATTCAGACAAAACTTGGTGGATGAGTTAGGTCGGTGACAAGAACAAGCTGATTAGACTCTGGTGAAGATCCGGATGCAGATCCAGCCTCTCAGTGGGATACAAAAGGTAAACTGTTCACTCTGGCAGAGGTACGCACTTCACCGAGTGCCGTTATGTTTCGTGATGTGATTGAATGCCTTGCCTTGCCGCATTGACGGTTCACCTGCAAGACAAAGGCACGTATCGGTACTTCGACACCAGCTGCTACGTGCAGATTTGAGTCCTTTCTGTAAACGGAGTATTTTGTGGGAATGCACCCATGGGTTGTATGTGTACGTAGTCTCAAACGAGGATGAAATAATATTTAATATTTATCCTTATCCCTCAAGATATTGACATTAATCTTGTATAGGTCTGCAAGGAAATGCCGCTGGGTATGTTTGTGTCTCAGACGTACCGGCAGGTTATTGAATTAATCACACGGTCAAAATATTCCTCGCTTGAAGTCTGTTCTTCCTCCTTTTATTACATTAAAATTTGAAAGTGTGATTCTGCTCAGATCAAATAAGTGAAAGTGACAAAGCTATAAAATTGAAAGCCCATGGTTTATTGTTCATGGCACACTGAGCTGGCTGCCTCTGCAAGGCCCCTGGAATCGGTGATTCACCAGTGAAATGCCCGACCGCACAACTCAACTTTCTTTTGAACCTAAATATATTCTACTGGAACGCTGCAGTAACATGTCGTCATCTTTGGTTTCTCTTTTTAACTGCATGGTACCTGAGTGAATGGTGAGGTGATTCGATTGCGATCACTTGCTTTTCCTTGCCGAGTACATTTTCACAAATACGTCTCATCTGATCTCATCCCTGATATTTAGTTTATCGGATGATCTCGAGTCCCCAGTGATCGGCAACCCGAGTAACAAGAGGAGCCATTTTTACAAAAGTGGTCAAAAACGCGATATCTAAAGAGTCGCAATGCACGTAAACCCTATTTCAATAATTGAATAACAGGCCAAAGACATGTTGATTTGTAATGCAATGTTTATTGAGTTGGTATCAATGAAAGGAGCCATGAAATTTTCATCAGTACATCGAGTCAGCTTACCAATATTTACCTCTGCCACCAAAGGTGGAAGGAGGTTATGTTTCCATCCCTGTGTGTCTGTTTGTTTGTTTGTTTGTCTGTTTGTGTACAGGATATCTCGAAAAGTTGAGGAAGGATCTGGATGAGAGTTGGTGACCAGGTTAGGTGTGTGACAAGGACGAACCGATTCGATTTTGGTGAGGATCCAGATCCGGATCCAACGATTAGAATTTTTCAGCGATTCTTCACCATTGAGAGATATGGCCAAAATGATAGCTAGCATGATGTCTCAAAAAGTTATGGACGGATTCGAATGAAACTTGGTGGACATGTTGGTTATGTGACAAGGACGAATTGACTCAGTTTTGGTGAATTTCCAAATGCATGTCCAGATAACAGAATTTTTCAATTTTTAAAGTGATTCTTCATCATTGAAAGACGAGGCCAAAAACGATGATAATTCGAAAATTTATTGGGCCTGATATGTTCTCCTGGATCAAGCATTGTGTGGTGGAGGTATGCACTCTACCGAGTGCCCTTTTAGTTTCGTGTGATTTCTCCTGTAGAGCTTCTTTGGAGAGTTGTTCGATGTTTGGACAGTGTGCTGTCGTTTTCATTTTTAAGCAGGATTTTAAACTCGCCTCATTCAATTGGTTTCTCCGTGTGCTTTTAATGAAATTCATACTTGAAAATGCTTGCTCAGACAGGTAAGTCGATCCGTAGAGGGACAGAATGCCAAATGCATATCTCTTCACATTACTGCAGGTTTCCAGTAAAGAATTCCAAACTTCAAATACAATTTGGTCTTGTTTGTTAAGATCATGCATTTCAGTCCTTCTGTGTTGAAGTGCCAGGAAACACTACCAGTCAAAAGTTTTAGAACACCCCCATTTTTCAGTTTTTACTGATATGTAAGCAGTTCAAGTCCAGTGAATAACCTGAAAAGGTACAAAGTTAAGTGGTAAACTGCTCGAGGTAAAAAAAAGTTTAGGTTACCAAAAACTGAAAAATAATGTAAATTTAAGAGATGTTGAAAAAGGCCCTTTTTCAGGGAACAAGTAATGGGTTTGCAACTGCAGCTGTTCTGCAGCAATGGAAGTAAATTAAGCCTTGAAAGTTGATGTAAACAATTTCTACAGGTGTCCCAACTTTTGTTGATTAGTTACAAACCCTCTGTCTGTATAAAAGCAGTGTTGGAACAGACTGTGTTGCTACACCCTCGGAAGCATTGTTTGGACAATATTGCACTGCAGGAAGTAGTATATTGCTATCATAATGGCGAGAACAAGACAATTAGAGAAATTGCAAAGAAGCCAAGGTGTCAGTGAGTAGAGTTTCCTACACCAATAAAAGTCACTTGGAAACTGGAGGAAACTCCGACAGGAAGAGGTCTGGCAGACCCAAAGCCACAACACACTCAGAAGACAAGTTTCTGAGAGTCAAAAGCTTGCGTGATAGGCGGCTCACAGGACAGCAGCTTCAAGCACAGCTTAACACTGGTCGAAGTAAGGAAGTCTCAGATTTAACTGTGAAGAGAAGACATCGAGCTGCAGGTTTGACAGGTCAGGTGGCAGTAAGAAAACCATTGCTAAGATGGCAAAATAAGAAAAAGAGGCTTGCTGGGCCATGAATCACCGCCAGTGGACGACTGAAAACTGGAAGAAGGTCTTATGGACCGATGAATCAAAATTTGAAATCTTCAGTTCATCACGCAGGGTTTTTGTACACCGTCAAAGAGGCGAAACGATGGTTCTTCAGTGTGTGACACCAACTGTGAAACAAGGAGGATAGTGGGGCAACTTAGCTAAATATAGCATAACAATTGTGCATTTTGTGAGGAAAGCACCAAATTTTGCACACTAGTAGCCTATCATATTATGAACAGATTTGGATATTGGGCCATCTCAAATTCAGCCATTGATGGCTGTGGCAGCCATTTTCCACTGCCATAAAAAATTTTGAGATGGCCCAATATCCAAATCTGTTCATAATATGATAGGCTACTAGTGTGCCAAATTTGGTGCTTTCCTCACAAAATGCACAATTGTTATGCTAAGTTGCCCCACTAGGAGGAAACATGATGATCTGGGGCTCTTTTGCTGGATCCAGAGTCGGCGACTTGCACAGAGTGACTGGCACCCTGAACCAAAAGGGCGACCACAGCATTTTGCAGCGCCATGCAATACCCTCTGATCTATGCCTAGTTGGTCAGGGGTTCATCCCACATCAAGATAACGACCCAAAACATACCTCCAGGCTATGTCAGAACTCCCTGAGAAGAAAAGAACCAGACGGGAGGCTTCAAATCATGGAATGGCCAGCATAGTCTCCAGACTTAAACATCGGGGGGGGGGGGACTTAAACATATCACAGACATAAGTTCTCCAGACTTAAACATATCACAGACATAGCAGGGCGGGGCCGGAGAGGAGACAGCAGAAGACAGGAAGACCAACGACCTGCCTGTGATGAGAGAGTGAGAGACCCAAAGAATCAGCCTCACCGTCGGAGATACCAATGATCCGAAATGCCTTTGTATCCAGAGCGTGAAGCCGAGAAAGGTGAGAGGCAGGAGCACCAGCCCAGAGGGGAGAGCAGTATTCCATAAGGCTGCGGATGAAAGCTTTGTATGTGGTCAGGAGCTCAGGTGGGCCGAGGAAGGACTTTGCATGAAAGAGGATGCACAGTTGGCGACTGGCTTTGGAAGCCAGGTTGGAAATGTGGCTTTCCCAGGAAAGATCGTGGCAGGTAGTGAGACCCAGAAGCTTGGTTAGTGAGACCCAGAAGCTTGAATGAAAGGATTTCTTCAAGAGGATTGTTGGGAAAGTAGTTTGGGGGGGGGGGAGGGGGGTTCCAAATGGTCCTTTCAGAGAGACATAGTGAGAGTGCTAGATTTGTCAGGATTAAAGGACATGTTCCACGTGTTGGACCAGTTTGTGATTTTATCAAATCTGCAGTGAGCGAAGAAGCTGCTGCTTGCCAGTCTGAAGGATGACAGATGGTACGACAGAGGGTGGAGTCATCACCAAAGAGATAAAGAGGATTTACCAGAGAGTTGGAGAGATCATTGATGAAAACCAGAAAAAGAACAGGGTCCAGAACGCTGCCTTGAGGAACTCCAGCCATCTGGACCGGTTGTAGAATCTGAGTCGAGGTTTAATAGCAAGCTCTCCACTTTGTCAGAATAAAAGGACACAGAGTCCAGGGACAGTTGGGTGCAACTGGGTAAGGTGGGTGCAGAAAGCGATGGGTTTCAGACACAAGATTTAGATGCAAACACGGAGTTTAGGCATTCAGGCTTTTCACGTGTGGTGTCGGCAGTGCAGCCATTTGAGGTAAGGGAGGGGATGGAGGGGTAAAGTACACCAGAAATAGATTTAATTAGACGTCACCAGGATTTGGAAGAGGGAGAGAGGTTTGAGAGTTCAGACTTGAGCTTAGAAAGATGTTGTTTTCTGGCTCTTCTGAGGGTAGACACACACTTGTTCTGAGCTTTATGGAAGGAACTGAGATTACCCTCAGTTGGGTTTGCTTTCCATGAGGCGAAGGCAAGTTGTTTCAGGACAACTGCCTCGCCACAGGCTTCAGTAAACCATGGGCGGGAGGAAGGGTCGGACAACTGAAGAGGAGAGGGGATAAATTTGTGCATGAGGGAGAGCAAGTTTCTTTGAAAGAATTCTCAGGATGAGTTGATTTTGGAGAAAGTAGCAATGGAAGACCAGTCTAGAAGTTTTTTTTTCTGGTTGAAGACCCTGCCAGTTGGCTTGAGTGAAATGCCAGACTCGACGGCACTGAGATGGTTCTCTAATAACAGCCAAAGAGATGTCTACTTTGACAAGCATGTGGTCAGATGAACTGATTGGAGCAAAGGAAGAACAGCATATATTTTCAGGGAATCTTGGCCGAGCTATAACCCAGGGTTTGAATCTCGGCCCAGCTATAACCTGTCATCCTGGTGTTTCACAGGCAGGGTGATTAATCAATGCGTGTGCCGTCCCTCAGATGGACATTAAACTGGGTGACCGGTCTGCGGGCGACCCGTCTGCCGGTGCAAGTAAAGACCCAACGGTGTTCGTAAAAACGAGTGAGCTATCGCCGACATTGCAAACAAATGACAAATTCCTGCCCTAACCAATGGAGGGCACTGTATCAGCAGCACAACCGCACCCTCAACCAATGATTCCACACTGCAGCCTTGCATTGCATACAAAACAAGATGGAATTTGTTGTTCATGCACCCTTCAGGTAAGCACACAATCGTCAAATGAGACAACAATGGTCCTTTTATGTTCGATCCATGATAAGGTTTTTTAAAATTGGAACATGCATGGTCCTGGCACAAGGATTGTAATCCAATAATCTGGGCACCTGTTTTGCGCTCGCTGACTTTTTCATGTCATGAACGACCCATTAAAATGAATATGCCTTTCCTCTTTGGTTTCAATATACTCGATCGATGTATGTTTCTACTCCTCACCAGGCGTTCCAACTCTAGCCACCATTTACCCCCATCCACCCCACACCCCTTTGACCCCAGTGTGGACTCCAAACAGCATTGAGGATTTTGATCTAACCTCGTAGATCTCTTTTTGCAGGTCACTCCTGGTTGACGGGTGTGCTACCGATGCATGATCTTCTCGATTCCTCTCTTTGTCTTATTAGCTCCTCTATCCAACTCTTTGACGCGCCCGATTCCTACCCCGTCGGCAGTCTCACTGTAGTCCCATCAAAGTCTCCGATAGTCTAAACACTCAGTTCCCCCGTAGTTTTACTCATTAAACAAAGTACCACTCATAATGGTCTTGCATCCTTCCCATTAAAATTACACAGTTAGGTTCCAACTGGGATTTCTTTCTTTATTATTTCAAAAGAATCCCCCAGAGAGCGGAAGTAACACTAACCTGCAATATAACAAGAGATACAGGTAGCCATTGAGCTGTTTTACTTTTACCATGAATAAAAGCACCTGCTGTATTGCACTTCAGTGAAAGAATGCTGTAACATCTGCTGTGGAACATCAATGAATCGTGAGGTGTTCAGATATTTAACTCCACCACAAAAGGTGGACACAGGTTATGTTTTCACCCCTGTCTGCCTCTCTGTGAGCAGGATATCTGAAAAGTTATGGACGGATTCAGACAAAAGTTGGTGGACAGGTTGGGGTGTGACAAGAAATAATTGATGAGATTTTGGTGAAGATCCAGATACGAGAATTTTGAAAAGTGATTCTTCACCATTGAGAGACAGGGCCAAAACGATATACGGTGCTGTATAGCACAATATCTCAAAAAGTTATGGACGGATTTGGACAAAACTTGGTGGATGAAGTGGGAAGGTGACATGAACAAGCCAATAAGATGATCAGTGGGATACAAAACGTAAAGTGTTCAGCCTGGCGGTGGTATGCTCCCTACCCAGTGCCGTTCTCGTTTATTCCTGCAACTGATGTCATTTCAATTGCTCCCTGTCCTGGTTTCGTTCACACATTTTATCAGACTTTATTATTTCATTATTGCTGTGGTTGTGGGGATCAATCGCTTTTCCGTGCATCAACACATTACCAGCAGGTGTGCATGGCGTTGCATGCTTGAGTGTGCAAACAATTTGAGAATTATAATGTTCGGCAAGTCGCCATTAAAGCTTCCACATTGAGTGTACCTTCGGGAGCATGAACTCCGGTGTCCCCAGGTTCGAGTCGGGTTGGGCTCGACCAGGTGTTCATTCAAATATATGTAAGATTACCAATAAAAAGAGGGCCATTTAATCAATAAATAGCAGAGTATTGTTGAGCACAAGCTGTATGAAGAAATGTACAAAGTACACTGGATCAAAGAAGCAGTTTGGGTGAGCCTGGAGTGGGTTTGAATATTTCAGGACCACTGCTTCAATTCAAAGGTGCATTTGTAGTCAACATGTCATATTTCACCTGAATAGGCATGTGAGAACAGCTGGGTATACACACACCTGTCTTTGCTGGAGAAATCCATACCGAGAACTATGTTCTCCTCAGTGTCTTGCCGTCCGTTGGTGTACACCATTACCATGTAGCGTGTGCGTTCTGAACATACGCTTTCCAATCGCACTGCCTGAAAAGAGAAATTTTTTTTTTTTCAAAATTCTTGCAAAATTAAAAAAAAACAAAAAAAAAAACAGAAATGTCAAAACCATTTCATCATCAAAATGTCAACATCATTTTGTGTTTGTAACAATCAGAATCATTAAAGCTTGTCAATTCAATCCAAAACATTTCGAACCCGGGTGAAAACTACCATAAAATGCAACTTGAGAATGACGTGGGGTCAAGGTACGTCATCATCTCGACAGAACATCCGGGGTGCTCATGACGAGCCGTAGATGTCGCTGCCCGAGAACCAACCCTGGACACAGGTCACCATGTTCTGTCGAAGGGTGCTTCAGGTAAGGACGGCAATTTCGAATTTGCCCAGGATGCCAGCACACAATGGCCTGATCTTTGTTTTTACTTTGTTTTGAGGACAGAATTTAACTCTCGTGGTGGAAATGACTGAAACACACACACACACACACACACACACACACACACACACACACACACACACACACACACACACACACACACACACACACACACACACACACACACACACACACACACACACACACACACACACACACACACGGGAGGTGCCGTCATTTCCCGGGACACTCTGGGTATCAGCGACACCACAACAATGGGCACTCATTTCTCACCGCACTCAGCGAGGAAATTCTTTCGAAGGAATTTCCTCCAACCCATGAATGCTAACCTTTGGGGATTGTCCATGCTCTTAACCTGTGAAATGCTGAATATCAAGCTAGGATGACGCACGTACCCTTTTTAAAGTCTTTGGTACAACTCGGCCGAGGTTTGAACTGTCGACCTCCCAAACCCTAAGTGCACGCTTTTACCATTACGCCCCCGAGTCGATTCCAAAAAAAATAATAAAAAAATAAAATCACCGTGGATATTTCACATCCATCAGGAAAAGCTTCGTTGATGGGATGCCCAACTTAATGTCCCTCTGAAAAAATAGTGTACTCATCGATTCAATGCCACGCATGTGAAGCACCAATCAGACAAGTCATAGTGTGGTGGAAAACGAAACCCAGACAAGACAACTTACAAACAGGTATGGTACCTCTGAGTTACACTTACACCTCGTCATGTACATTTGTTCATTTGCTCACCACAGTCCATTGAGGTTGACAAGGGATGATAACCAGATGCAATACTGTACGACTTCTGCAAACATCCTAAAAATGAATTCGAAGAGAGATTGTATTTTTTTTTTTAAATGAATATTGTGAAGAGGAGGGGTGGGGATCTGCACAGGGGGGTTCCTATCTGGCTCACTACTCACGATGCAGGAAACACAAGTCGAAATCGCGTATCCGAAAGACGAGGAGGGTGGGACGCAAATTCTCGATGTAAATGTGTATCGTGTAGCGCCACTTCAGGTGCGGGAGGGGTATTACAAGTCTCCACCATTTACAGAACAGTATTCCCTGTCCTCACGATTTCCAGTGCAGTGAGGTGTTTTGAATTATGCAGCGAGAGGTATTTTGAATCACGTGTTTGAAATAACAAGCCCCCTGGCTACTCTCCCAAAGGAAGCGAGAGCTTCTAGTGTTATATCATTTAGTAAACAGGAACAAATTCCTGCATGGGGCTAGTATGAAAAAATCCCGACTCAACCCGGGACTCGGACTAAGGACCTCATCGCGAATGCAGCGAGAGCCCACCGAGCTAATGGTATGAGCCTCAGATAAATGTGAAAAAAAAAAAATATATATATACCTCTGCTCAAAGATCCTAATGCGAATCGCTCTTCAGTGCTAGGCCCAAAGACGTGGGCCACAAACGACACCAGCAAAACGAACGACAATTTTGAATCGGGAGGAACAGATGGTCGGTCGCCCCTGTCACAGCACTCCACTATAAAGTGACAGACATCTGTGCTCTGCATCTGGTTATTTCCCGACAAGGAAGTAAAAAACAAATCACAGCGTGAGCGTGGGAATAAACACTTTACGAGGAGACACCCAATTCCTCAAAGCTCACTTCCTCAGTCAAAGCAGCTGCCGTGCAACCCGGACTGTGCTCCATCTGTTAACCTTTTGTGCAATATCCTTTAAAAAGCTTTGTGGAACTGGGAAGTATCCCACAGAACTCCACAGTTGCCAAACGCACACAAAACTTCAATCTTCACTTTTATTTAATACAGATAGCATCATCTCACGGAAACAATCACAAACGTAAATCTTAAATGGGCCTCGGTGGTACAACAACGGTTCGAGCATCCGCGGCGATTCCGACAGGTCGGCGAATCGAACCCCGTCTGAGTCAAGCTAAACACATTGAAATGGTGCATGCTGATTCCTTGCGTGAAGCTCAGCATTATAAAAGGGCCGAGGTTGGACAAACGACCGTAGGTTGGTGACCATTAAACAGACCTAAAAGGCCTACTGGACTCCTCCTGAAGTTCCTTGCAAGGGAACTTGTATTAATTATTACAGAGAGAAGCTTGCAAGAGATAAACACAGATGTGTTAACGGGATGGACAGATTTTGAATGTACAGACACACGATATTAAATGGAGTTGAAGAGATCATCAGTCATCGTGAGAAAGTGGTGAAGATTGTGCAGGTGAGGTGTTGGGAGACAGAAGACCATTGGTGAGGTAGGTTTCAAGCGGGGATGTAAAGAAAAAAGTGAATGAACACGTGCTATCTTTAAAAGTTACAAAAAAAATGTGGATGGCAAAGAGAAGAGAAGATGCAAAGCAAGGTGAAAGATGAAAGAATAGTAAAAGGCGACTAATGTGTGAGCAGCCGAAGTGGAAACCCCACTCTGTTGCTCATTCTTCTAAATGTCAATGTTGATAATGTCCTGTCCTTGAGTATCCCTCGATAACACTGAACAACAAAATTTTTTACTGGAGATGTGTAAAGTGATTTAGACTAATTTGGGTACGCTGATTTCAAAAATCATAACCGTTTTGCTGTATCACGTCAGGATTTTCAGTAACAGAAATATTCCCATTGCCTCGAAGTCAGGATTTCAATGAAATTTACAAAAATTCATTTATTCATTTATTTCATCATGAATGCTTCAAAATTATAGAAATTACAGAAAAACTCCACTAGAATGGAATTAAAAATGCTTTAGGCATTTGGCTTTGCATTTGTGCTGCTCTGTGTCAGTTTCACGATGCAGGAAGCAGCAGAAATCGCCCATCATGTTCGGGTTGTGCCGCCCTTGGTAACGCGTCTCCATGAGTGAAATCTCTTGGTGGAATCGCTCGCCGTGCTCGTCCGAGACTGCTCCCAAGTTGTCAGGGAAGAAGTTCAGGTGCTGGTGTAGGAAATGGATTTTCAGGGACATCCTGTAGCCAAGTTTCCTGAAGGACTCCAGCAGCTGCTGCACTATTTCTTCATAGTTGTCCGCGCGCTCGTTCCCCAAGAAGTTGTCCGTCACAGATTTGAAGCTCCTCCACGCTGCCAGCTCTTTGGGGTTTAGAGTTGTCGGAAAAGTTTCGTCCTTCATAATCTGTCGGATTTGCGGTCCAACAAAGACACCAGCCTTGATCTTGGCCTCCGACAAGGTGTTGCCAAACTTTTCCTTGAGGTATAAAAACCCACGCCCATTCAGATCCATTGCCCGTACAAAACTTTTCATCAAGTCGAGCTTTATGTGGAGTGGTGGAAGGAAAACCTTGGCTGGGTCGACAAGGGCGACATGCTTCACGTTGTGTCGACCAGGTACATGCTCTTTTCGCTCTTCCCAATCTTTCTTCGTCCAGTGATTCTTGTCGTCTCTGCTATCCCAGAGACAAAGGAAGCACATGTATTTCGTGTAGCCTGACTGCAGCCCTAACAACAGCGCCACCACTTTCAAGTCTCCGCAGATGTGCCAGTTGAAGTCATTGTACTTGATGGAATCAAGCAGCTGCCGCATAGTCTCATAGGTCTCTGTCATGCCGAACGCATGAGCCAGTGGGACTGATGGTTTCTCGTTGCCATTGTGGAGCAAAACAGCCTTCAAGCTGTTCTTCCCCGAGTCGATGAAGAGGCGCCAGTCTGCAGGATCGTGATCACACCCAAGTTCTTTCAACAGACCGTTGATGTCACTGCAGAATGTCATCGTGTCTTTCATCTCAAAGAACTCAGCCATGTCTCTGTGACGTGCTCTGAACAAGGATATCTTGGTGTTAGGTTCAAGTAGATTCCACTGCTGCAGCCTTGATCCAAGCAGCTCTGCCTTCGCCTTTGACAGCGAGAGATCTCTTACAAGATCATTTAAGTCTCCCTGGTTCAGAAGGTGTGATTCTTGAGTGTCGGGTTCAAAAGGTTCATCATCACCATCCTCTTCACCACTGCTTACAGCTATGTTCTGATCAGCTGGAGGTGTTGGAACGGGGTTCTCGTCATCATGAGGCACAGGTTTACGAGCAGAGACGCAGTCAGCGTACTTGATGTGACCTTTCGTCTTCTTGTTGAAGCCGGCGATGCTTGTGCAGCAGAAATCACAATCATCATGATGATTCTGCGGCTCACGCCATATCATGGGCACCGCAAATGGCATGCTCGCGCGCTTGCCCACCAACCACTGAGTCAAGGTTGTGTGACAGCTTGTGCAGCAGATGTGTGGTGCCCAGCTCTGTTCTTGGTCCCCCACCTTACACCCGAAGTAGTGAAAGTAGGCGGCCTTCATTTTCACTGCTGTAGATATACTTCGCTGTTGATCTTTTTTGGTATACCGACCACAGACATAACAGAAGTTGTCAAGATGATTGGTACAGGAACGCCTACTCATCTTTATCTGAAAGAAAGAAATATAACACAAGTTAACAACAATTGTACGAAATAGACATGTTAAAGACATATGTAAATTTCATTGAAATCCTGACTTCTAGGCAATGGGAATATTTCTGTTCCTGAAATCCTGACATGATACAGCAAAACGGTTATGATTTTTGAAATCAGCGTACCCAAATTAGTCTTAATCACTTTACACATCTCCAGTAAAAAAAAAATTTTGAAATTTGTTGTTCAGTGTAATGCGCAAGAGAGAAAGATAGACCATCCAAGTAACTGGGCCACAGGGGGCAGCAGTACAAGGCTTGGCCATTTCATGAGCTGACAGGATGGCCTTGAGGTATGCAAAGTTCAAACTCGTTTCTGAGCCGTCCAGCCAGGGTTCAAACCTCGACTTAACTATAAACGGTTTATCCTGGTTTCCTGCAGGTAGGACGCGGCATCAATGCGTGTGCCATCCCTCGGATGAACGTTAAACTAAGCGTCCAGTCTGCCAATATTAGTTGGTGCACATTAAAGATACCATAGTGTCCTTTGCGAACAGTCAGCGAGCTATCACCGGCATCCTGAACAAATTACAAATTCCTGCTCTAACCTCCAGAGGGCACCACATCAGCATCACATCCATGCTCGCAGTAATGATGCATCCAGCAGCCAAAAATTAATGAATTAATTTTTTTTTCAATTACCGTCTTCTTCTTTTGCATGCAGCGCATGGCCGTGGGGAAGCATCATTGGCTGTGGACGCAGCAGTGCCGCTGATGAAATGCCCTCTGTAGATTGAAGCAGGAATTTGGAATTTGTTCAGAGTGCCGGTGATAGCTTGTCAACTCTTCGTTGAGATCACCGTGGGATCTTTAACGCTGACCAATGAATGCCGGCAGAAGGGTTGCCTCGATTAACGTCGATCCGAAGAACGGCATAAACATCGATGAATCAACCTGCCCGTGAAACAACGGGCATGATAATTTATAGCTGGGTCGAGGTTTGAACCCAGTCTGGACAACTCAGAAGCGAGTGTGCGCATCTCTCGGCTATCCTGCCAGCTTAGGACTGTCTGCAACAATATCATAAGCGAATTTCCATGGCAACTTTAACAGTGACAAAGTAAGAGCAGTGAATCATCTGTCACAATGCAAAACATCCGAACCTGCAAATCACGTTTTCCGAATGACAGCAATATGCAAAATCATATTCGGAGTTCACGTCTACCCGCCAGCAATGTAACCAGTGGAAATACAATGGGTAAAACCATACATAATGGCTCATCTAAAAGAAAATGAAGCAAATAATATTTTTTTGCAAGCAATCAACCAAGAATGGGGTCGCTTTGAGGATGAGCAAGGAGGCAGAGCGTATGTCCCAATTATCATAAGTTCGCAACAGAACGACGCAAAATTCCTGAACATTTCCACACAATCACGATACCACATGCTCTGCATAAACAACTCAAAAAAAAAAATAATCAAGATAAATACAAACCACAGATCAAGTTGGGGGTCGTATCTTTTTACTGCACAAGTTCCGATAAAAGTTTGTTGTGGAATGCCTGTCTGCCAACAATGCAGGCGATTCCAAGATGCCGAGCATTTCAGCACGTGTCTGTCTGAGTGTTGTGTAAGTCACTCTGGCGTAGGAGAAGGCCATTCAGCCCACCAACTCCAGAAAACATCACCCATCGACACACAAGCATCGACCTACAGGTCATGCTGATATCCCTGCACCCTTCCAATGCATCCAGGTACCTATCAAATTCCAATTTAAACTTATCTACTGTACTTGCTGCCACTACCTTTCCAGGGAGACCATTCCATGCATCAACTACTCTCTGAGTGAAAGTCCCCTGCCTTACTACCGTCTTAACTCTCCTCTCCTTTACTCTCTGGCTATGGTCCCTGGTCCTATCACTGTCGATTCTGCTGAAACATCTCCTGCACTTATTTTGTCTGTACCCTTCATTTTCTCAAACATCTCCATCTGATCCCCTCGTTATCAACCCCTTTCTAATGTATAAAGTTATGTCTCCTTTCGTCGCTCCTCACAGCTTAGTAGAGCTAGACTCATAGTTAAAACTTTTTGAAAATCACCTCTTCATTGGTAATGTAATCTTAGTGGCCAGGTGTCAGATCTTGCTCTCACCTGTCCACAATAAGCACGAAGGACAAGGCCAGCACTACATTTTTCGCAAAAAAAAAATACAGCTTGCTTTAAATATCAGGTTGTGGTGCAGTGGTGATGACACTGAAATGGAATCCTATTGGAGTCACTTTTCTCATCGTGGGCTGGTGGTGAAGGGGTGGGGGATGTTGGGGGGGGGGGAGGTGGGCACGAGGGAATGCACCAACAGTTGAAGGTTCTGGATTCTCACCTTGTCTCTGTTACAATTGAGTTGTCAGTAAAAACCCAGTTGGCTCATTAGTGAGTTTCAGGAAAGCTTGCCTGATCTAGTCTGCACATGATGCGAGTCCATAATGTGGTCGACTCCAATTGTCCTTAATGGCAGCTGGGATGGGCATGTACATCCCAAATGTTAAAAACTCAGCGCCACCTAAAACTCCCTCAAACCAAATACAACAATAAAAGTAATCGAAAGCAAATTCACATCTGTTTATGTCATTCTCATACTTTTAGTTCATGCACAAGTTTCTTCGATCCATTAAAAATAAATAAACAAATAAATACAAAGAGAAACCGCACAATTTGTTGCATTTTCTTTTCGAGCATTATTTACGCACACTGCGGTCGACTCTCAATGCCATCAGGGAAGCGTGGGAGAGACCTCAAAATGCCACCATCGACAATATAATGTCATCCAAATTTCCCCTTAATGAGTAAAGAAATCTTCTCCTTAAATATCTCTTCATAAAAACAAGCTACAAATACACTACGAGGGGAAATAAACGATGCATCAACGCACCAGCTTGATGTTGTCCTCTGCACGAAGGGTATTCAGCATTGCCTGCAGGTGCTGCTGCAGGTCCGCTGTAAAAATAAGGAAGAAATATATTAGTCAAGTGCTTCCTCACATCCAGGTTCACCTTTCAAAAAGAGCAAGCCATTGTGTGCCGACATCCTGGCCAAATTCTAAATTCCTACTCTGATACATTCGGGGGCACTGCATCAACATTACAACTGTGCTTCTGCCCTCCATAAATGACAAATGCATAACCGAGTGTTGCATACGCATGGATGACAGAACGTCTGAGCCAAGACCGTCACGTGACCCTTGTATCGATCAACAGGGAAGACGGGGGTGAAAGAGGGTCAGGAGGGGGTTAAATATATCATTTTTAACATCTTCATAGCCACAAGGCTTTCACGCAAAACAAAAACCAAAGGAGCACAACGTTGCCAAATCAAGAAAGGGAAAAGGCAACCACATATTTTGCTCAGCCAGCCAGCAAAGATAAGATCGCAAAAGCAAAGGGAAAGGCAAAAAAAAAAACCAATCATCAGAATAGACAAACAACACACTGAAAAGAACATGATCGGTTCTTTTGAGTTGAATCTTAAAACTAGATCTCAGATCTCAGATAATTGTTCTCAGATCAAAACAAGGGGTTGGGGGTGCTCGATTGTGACAAGTTGACATGGATAACGAGTGATGAAAACGCCAGCAAGAAAACTGCATGGTTTTCAATAATTAAGAATGACAGAAAAATAAATAAATAAATGACAAAAAGATTTGCTCAACATTCCCTTTCGAATGATGACTCACTTGTGATACAACAATGTACCTGAAAAGGAACAGAATAACAGTTTGTCGTTTCAATTACGGAGTCCCTGCCATAAAAATGCGCCGGAACGACGCTTTCAACCGAATGTCAACAAAGGAGGCAACAAACACCAAGTAATGTACCTACAAAGTAGATGGATACAAAAAGTTTATCGGCCCTGTGGATCGTTTCTCTCATCCGATCTTTAATCACCTTTTCTGTTTTGATCGCTGGCTATTTTTTGTTCTGACTTTTCTTATTCTAATCCTTCTTTTGCATGCAGCACAAGGTTGTGGGTAGCATCATTTGCTGGGGGGAGCAACTGTGCAGCCGATTCAGCGCCGCCTGTAGGTTGGAGCAGGGATTTGTAATTTTGGCAGCTCACCTCCTCTTTGCGAAGGAGACCATGGGATCTTTAACGTCCACCAACTAACGTCGGCAGAAGGGATGCTCAAGTTTAACGTCCACACACCGATGTCTCACCCTGCCTGCGAAACACCGGGATGACAGTTTATAGCTGGGTGGAGAGTCAAACGGTTGCATTAGTCTCCTTACAATTT
>NC_140976.1:46282312-46309812 GCF_056783735.1 Eptatretus burgeri
TATGCCAGAGTACATCACAACATATCTCTCCAACAGAAAACGAAAGAATCAATCTTTGCTGACATTCCAGCTTTCTGGGTGTCCATCGATGCGTGCTTCCCCAACCCCTTTTATCCTCATCATGCCATTCAAAGACAAATGACATCACAGGTTGGTTTTGCTTTTTTTTTGTAAATATCAAGCGAACCACAACAGAGCTTGTCAACTGGTGAGATTACAAACAGAAAGGTACCAAAGAAGAAACAATGTTCAAAACTAAACTAAACAAGACACATTACGAAATAAACAACATGTCCTAAAGGCAAATGCAACATTCAACAATACATAATTTAAAAAATACTTTACAATACAGATTTGCAAAACATTGAATATGACATCATGCTATCCCAAGATAACGAAGAAGAGCAGAAGAATAGAAACTCTATGTGAACAGAAAAAGAGAGCATCGAGAGCAATTTAGAGAAGGATTGGAATGATTGTTACATTTTTTTGCAAAGACCTGAAAACAATTGAAAAACATCCTTCCACTCGTTTCCCTGGGATAATAAATAAATGTCAATTTTTGGGGATCCCACAAACTCCAATGGTGACAGTCTCCATCCAGCAAGTGCTCCAGCCAAGACATCCAAAGCATGGTGCATTCTACTCTCCTGTCGTCAAACCAAATACAAAAACAGGAAAGGTTTACAGATGCTGAACAAGAAAACGGCGCAGACCATTAAAGCGAGACTGACATGAAAAACACATTATGTTAAAGAGCATGTTTTGGGTCACTGATGACCGCGTGATTCGAAGGTTGTAAGCACATTAATAATGGGCAATTATTTTCTTACATTTGAAACTCAAAATATGCTAAAATTAACTTTTAAGTCAAAACTTGTCAGTGATCGAAAAACAGACCGGAATTTACCGAAGATGCTATGACGTCACGTTCTCCGAAAACTTCGTGAACATTCGGAAACAGCGTGTGAACAATGGCGAGATGTGAATCAGAGAGTGATTTCAGCGGCGATGAAATTGAGTGTTTTCATTCCGATATTGCCGAGGACGAGTTGGAGGATGATGGGAATTTATACTGTGGAGTTTCTGGCCCTGAGCCATATAAATTTGAGCCACTTGCAAGTGCCAGAAAACGGCCTATTTTGTGTACAAGTGGCAGGACTGACTGCACGGCAGTTCACACTGACAGACTCCACCAGACAGATTGGTTTGTAGATTTTCATTTTCTTGTTCGATGCATAAAATAATGTAAAGTTTGATTCGTCTGTGACTTGATATAATCATTTTTAACCCTCTAGTCACGCATGTCAGAAATAGAATGAATCAATAATGGACCCAAATATATTATACACCGTAGCCTTGGCGTTGAAGTCTTTCTGACAGCTGAGCTTGACCCCAGCGAAAGTGAACAGTTAGAACAAATTTTCCCTGTAGTTGAGCAACCACAACAGCTTGCATCGAACTATTTAATGCACATATAATCATATTGATAAATTTTCAGAACATGTTGGGTGACCCGCAACCTGCTCTTTAATGCCTCACATCTGAACATGTCTTTTGGCAAGAGCTTTGATTTAATGAAAAAAATAATAATCATAAAACTTTTCATGAAAAAATATTCAAATAAAAAAAGTATATTCATCAACAGAAATAAACAATCGGAAAGATTTTCATGACCACATTCTGTGGTGTTATAGTCAGAACATCTCCTCCTAATCTGGGAGGTCGGCAGTTCAAACCCCGGCCACGTCATACTGTGGACTTTAAAAATGGTACGTGCTGCTTCCTTGCTTGACACTCAGCATTTCAAAGGATAAGAGCACAAACAATCCCCAGGTGTTGGCATCCATGGGGAGGAGGAAACTCCTCCTGAGGAAATGCCACGATGAGAAAGGCAGCACCATTGTTGTGGCACTGCCTTTCTTTCTTTTTTTTAACCTTGACCTCATTTTAAGGTCAAGGTCCAAAATGTTTTGGGCCTGGACATTTTTTGGACTTGACCTCATTTTTAAGGTCATTAATTTTTATAACCATTTTAAACATTTTTCACCATAAGTTGACAAATGTTTATCCAATCAGAACAAAATTTCCCTCCTTAGATAGCCCAGACTAAAGCAAAGCGCATTTACTATTATTTTACATCATACCCCTCCGTGTTAAAGGTCAAGGTCTTACACCCCTCAGAGTACTAATCCACCATTTAGGTTTTTCTCCCTTTTTTTCTGTCAATGTATGAGGACTTTTGGAATAAAAATTTACATCAATAATGGGAATACAATGTATGCGGGGTTGACATAATTATGATCGTAAACTGATTTTAAGGCCATGAACCAATTATAGACATTTTAAACATTTTTCACAAAAACTCGACTCAGGTTTGTCCAATCGGAATGAAATTTCCCTCCATAAATGATAATAGCGCGAGTGCACGGAGCATTTACATCATAACCCTCTGAGTTCAAGGTCAAGTTCAAGGTCAAATAGCAGTCAGACTAAAATCACATGGTCAAGGTCAAATGGTGGTCTGCAAAAATTAACACTTGTTTTTGCCATCACTCAATTTTGCCAATACAGAATCTCAGACCGCTTGACCTTCCAAGATGTTCTTGGATCATAATCGAGGAGCTGCCCTGAAGTTGTCCACCTGATATTTGATTAGAATCCTTGACCTACTTTTTTCGGATTGTGACGTAATTAACAAAAAAAACAAACACCTTTTTGATCATAACTTGAATAATTTTCCTCCAATTTTCATGATGTTGAGTTTTATGGATAGAGTGTAGATGAGGAAACATTTTCCTAATTCACATTCTTTCACTAAATGTTGAATATCAAGGTCATATGGCGGTTTGAAGAAAATATGCTATCATTGGGTCGTGGCCCAAGGGTAAGTCGTGGGCGATTGCTCTGGGGAGGCCGAGTGAGGCTGACCCATGGTGATCGCTTTGTGATCACAGATATCTACTTTTTTATCTGCCATTCAGTGCATACTGAGATGAGATTAAGATGCTACAAGTTTTGTGAAAGTTCTGGAATAAAAACCAAGGTTACAGAGATCTGATGAATTCCTTCAACTTGTACGACACTTTTCGACGGACAATAATTCAAACAAGCTCTCACACAACAACCACTCAAACAACCAACGCAAACACCAAACACCAAACACGGATTATTGAGGCAAACTTGCAATTCTACCAAGATTTAAAAACTAGTGAAAACAATCGATTGACTGACCGATTCAATGGGCCTTCGGATAATCAGTTGGGAAACCTTCATCCTTGAGGTTTCGACACTTTTAATCCCAGAACCACTCAAAGTGGCAGGTCAACAACCTATAGTTGTGTCCAAAGTCTATTAAATCAGGCTGTGCAACTTTATCACAACTCTACGTCTGTTCGTTAGACATTTACCTTCATCATTCAAAGTGATTTTAAATTATGATACACATTTTAACGAAGGTACTAAACATTATACAGTACAAACATTAAAAGTTCAAAAAACGTCGGCAATAAAAGTACAACAAAGACGAAATCGAGCTCGTAAAGTTCAGATTAGATGCCGACTCCTGAAATTATTCCACAGATTGAAGATTTGTCTAGTCGTGTGATATCAGGTTTATGCACCATGCTGACGCATCATTTTGACCCACAAATCTCATCGTACAGGCTGGATATAGATGCATCCACATTATTTTATTGGGTTTGTTACTTTTCATTGCTCTTTTAAATTAAACAACATTCACATGGAGTATTGGAGGACATTAACATGAAATAGCTGCATTGCCCTGATTTAAAACAAAAACCCTGCATTCTTTGTTAACTTATTTTGCATCAAAACACTCCAGATGTGTCCATACATGTCAGCCCCGTTTTCATTGAAATTGACGAGGATAGTCCAACATGTCATTCTGCATCATGAAAAAACAGCAATTACGCAGAGCTTCAACCTTGATGAATGAACAACAAGAATATACCGTAGTGGGGATGCAAAATTAAGAAAGCTTTACCTGCGAGAAAGGTGAGGAAGAACAAAAAGAAGCAAGTGCAGTGTTCCCTCACTTTTGAATAAGGATATTGCATTGCTGTGTTGAATGACTGTCTGGATACAACTTTGAGGTTGTGGGTCCATTGATGTTGAGTAATCTACTGATGTTGACCTGCAACGGGGGTTGTGGATCTGCAGTTTGGAGAGGTTCTGGGATGAAAGGATCGAAACCTCGATGAAAAACAATGCCCAGCTGATGATCTGGGCAGTTGGGAAATCAGTAAATTGTTTATAAGTTAAGGTTATAATTTCAAATAAAATAGCTTTTGTAAGTACTTGCCAGTACATTATATAAATGTGTGTATGTGTGTGTCTGTGTGTGTGTGTGTGTGTGTGTGTGTGTGTGTGTGTGTGTGTGTGTGTGTGTGTGTGTGTGTGTGTGTGTGTGTGTGTGTCCTGTGATGACGAGCTTTCTTCTTGGGACGACTGTGCAGTAATTGGTCTTTATTGTGATTTGAATGGTTTTGACGTTAAACGATCAGTTCTGAACCACACCGTTTATATCAAATTTTTGGTGGTAATAGGTAGATAAAACAATTTGTAAAATACAGTGAAGGGTGAGAACAAGGTGAGCACCTCATTTCAAATTGTGCACTTCACACGACTGCCTTATCGCAGTGCATTATTGGAAATCCCGCCAAAACACGAAGTGACGCTTCAGTGTACATGTGCTGTTTACCAGAGAAAGTTGTCCGATGCTCACTGCCAATACTCGTTTACATCATGGCACCCACCAACCGTCTGACAAGCGGTTCATCTTCTGATGACCCTGACACACCAGGAAACCTGCAACCTTTGTGAGTAGTTCGCCTGGTAGCCCAGAAGAGGCTGATGACCCTCGACCTCACACCAAGTAATGCTCCATATAGTCCGACACCTCCACCATCTTCCAGTGTGCATAAAAACCAGCCTGTATTGGAGAGTATTCATTACCTCGAACACCGAAGGTGAAGGAGGTTATGTTTTCACCCCTGTCTGTCTGTTTGTTTGTTACTTGCAAAATCGAACATTTTTCAAGTAAATGGGTCAGTCAACTTTGTTATTCGGGCTGGTTGTTTGTCAATCGCCAACAGGTCACAATTCTAAACTGATCATCAAACTTGACCAAGTTGCAGAGGTAGTCTCAACTGAGAAGCCTGTTGATTTTGAGATCAAAGGTCATCTTGAGGGCAGATTTCTAAAATCGTCATTTTTCATCCGACCAACTTGAAATTTGAACAGGATTTGCATATTGCGTCACTGAATTGTGAAACCGACTATTTTGAGCTAAAAAGGTCAAAGGTCAACCTTTTTTTAAATCTGAAAAATCGTCAATTTTCATCCGATTGACTTGAAAGTTGAACAGGATTTGAATAGTCCATCACTGGATTGGGAAAGCAACTATTTGAGGTCAAAAGGTCAACTCAAGGTCAAAAGGTCAACTCAAGGTCAAACTTCTAAAATCATCAATTTCAATCTGAAAAAGAATCAATTTTCATCCGATTGACCTGAGCTTTGATTAAGATTGTCAATTTTAATCTGAATAAAATGGACAATGTGATGTATTCATAGCAACCTTTGGAGAGGGATGTGGATCTTGTAAGTATCGTCCTCTGTACGATGTCTTTTTCTTGTCTGTTTGTTCATTTGTTTGTCTGCTTGTGTGCAGGGTATTTGAAAAAGTTGTGGACAGATTCGGATGAAATTTGGTGGGCAGGTTGGGTGTGTGACAAGGACGAACTGATGAGACATTTGTGAAGGTCCGGATATGAGAATTTTTAAGCGATTCTTCACCATTGATCGTCCAGCAGCGTCGTCTGATATTTCAGATCAATTGTTCAAATTTGCATAAAAGCACCAAAATTGGTACACATGTAGAATAATGTATTCCGAACAATTCTAGATATGGAGCCACCTGAGATTGTGCCTTTGTCATCTTCGGCGACCATTTTCCAAAATGGCCGCCATTCTACTTTAGCGAAATTGGCTATATACTCTTATTTTCTTATTGTATTGGTGGTAGGTATAAGGAAAGTGTAAAATTCAGCAAATTGACCATGAAAAGGCGTATTCAAATGTTATGAGCCAGTATTTTCGGTAAAAAAGGCATTATTTGATTTGTAAATTGCTGCTCTCCTGAAACTTTTCGCTGAAAAATACCCATTATTGCCTGGAGAACAAGAGTCAAATGATATTCATCACATTCAATGGGTTTGGAATCAACAAAAATTGCATTATAGATTACATACTTTACTCTATTTTGAAAAGGGAACTGATAATCGTGATAATGACAAACTCAGAAAATGTAGTCAAATTATTGCACACTTCACTTTGAAGCGGCTACAGTTACTGTCTACTACCATTCTACTAGGACACATGGGACACGCATACATCAGTCTAGTACAATATTGAGTTTCTGAGCTCAAGTGTACTGGATCTGGATGAAGAAGTCAACACTTTTTACAAGGAATGCGACTTTGTATTTTCACATTCTAAGCTAGGCCGATATCTCAGTCCGTGTCTACTGTGTCTGTCTACTGGCATTCTCCTTCACAAGCACACAGTCCAGTGCATAGCAGATTAGCCTTCTTGCATTTGCAGCGGTTTCTACAGCCTTTTTGCAGCCGCACGACACTAGCTCGAAGCAGATTTTTGAAGCCTCAGGGAGTGTGGTCCAGAGCGGTTTGTAGGACCCATCCTCTGTTTGCCGCCAGCTCCAGCTTGTTGGTGATGAAGCACGGGTTGAGGGACCAAGACCTGCCACCAGACATAGTCACCCTGGAAGACTGATCTCTTCACATGCTATTCCAAAGCATCGTAGGTAGGTGGGATGCGCTGGACGTAGTTCCTCTTGGCGAAGAGTTTCTTTCTGGCCTCGTTGACGTCCGTATATGGACTGGTGCGGTCATAGAGCACCACAAACCTTTCAATGCAGTGCATTGTGTCATCCTGCATGTTGACTGGCATGGTGGTCAGGGTCACAAGAGAATCTGTCAGTTCTGGAAACTAGTTCCATGTGGCCCAGGCAGATTTCTTCCCATGCCCCACGAATGCTGATACCGTGTCACATCCGTTCATGGTGTGGTAGATAGGGAGGGCACGTGCCTTCTGTGGACCGAGGGAGGCAGATATTTCATGGGCAGGGATGTAGCGGTAGTTCTTGCCCGTCCCAAAGGCAATCCAGAGTTCATCCACGCATGGTAGTGCCTGGGCTACAATCACCGCCAAGATGATGATGTTGGTGTCTTCGGTTCGAACTTGAATCCGACGGTGGTCATGTTCTGCAGCATGGGCCACATGTAGCATGATGCGAGTGTCCGCCTCTTCTTGACCGCATGGAGCCAGAGAGCTTTCATCTTCCTGCCTTGGAAGGCAGATGACTGATTCACAATCAGTGACTACCAGCTCCTTTGCCTCGTCAAGGAAGGACTGCACCAGCACATCAGACAGGAAGTGGAAGAGCTCCACCTTGTTTGTGTCGACACGTAGGAAACTCTGCCAGTTTCCTGGTATGGCTGCGGTGCTCACCACATGCCGTCGCACCCCTTTTCCTCGTTTCTCCCTTGTTGCCGTCTTCAAGGAGCCATCTTTGTAGCTATCCCAAATGAGGTTGAGACGTGAAGCACGACGCAGCTGCCCCTCGACGTGTGGGATGAAGACTTGGTGGGCATATTCTTCAAATGTCTTGGCAGTGCCAGGCTTCAACATCTGCATGATGACGGCGCCTCAAGTTACCACACTAATCTCTATTATAATACCAATCTTGCACACTAAAAACTCGGCTCGCCGTCACACGATCCCTATGAAATTGCAGTGGCACTTAGCGGACGTGCCGACAATGTTTGGGAAGTCTTGGCGTTCCATAGTACCACTTGCATTTTGCACAATGCGTATTTTTGTCATTCCCCCTGTACGGTCTGTCGTCTGCTACCAGCTATGTTGTACTGCTATCCCGTGCATGTCACAGGTATCGTGAGTACTACTTAATACTAAGTTACCACACTAATACTACTTACTACTACTACAGCAATATTACCAATTACAATATCACTTCCACCACTACCACCACCACCACCACCACAACAAAATACTTCTGAACCTGTCACTGATGCTGTGTGTGAAAATGGATTTTCCCATAAAAATGACCATTTTTCCCCAATACAATTGTTGGAAATATAATAAATCAACACAAATGACATTTGTATTGTTTTCCATTGTAAATGCACATCACATGGAGTATTTGTCACCTCTGAGAAACCTACAAAGAGAATAACAATGACAGATATCCCATGTTGTTAAAGTAGAATGGCGGCCATTTTGGAAAATGGTGACCAAGGCAAAATCTCAAGTGGCTCCATATCCAGAATTGTTCAGAATACATGAGTCAACATGTGTACCAATTTTGGTGCTTTTATGAAAAGTCGAACAATTGGTTTGCTATGCTGCAGTCCTATGAGAGATAGGGCCTAAAACGATTTATGAAACAATAACTCAAAAATTATTGGGCCCGATATGTTCCACCGGACCAGGCATTGTGTGGCACAGGTATGCGCTCTACAGAGTGCTCATCTCGTTTCTACTGTATTTGTATTTAATTATGTCGCTGAATATTGATGTTTTATTTGTGTTTGCGCTGTCAGTCAATGAGAAACGTGAACGATTGGGTCTTGGGACAGCGTCTGGAACCGATCTCCCCTTGTACCATGTTAAAAGTGGTTCGCGTTAAACTCCCTTTTCTGGGAACACATCCATCGTTTAAAGTGAGGAAGTATGGTGAATAGGAAAAAAAAGAAAAAAAATAATCAGAAGAAAGAACAAGTTCATCAAAGAGAAATCATGAGGATTATGGAATCGACTTAGTCATAACTTGCCATGTGGAAGTGTGAAAATAGCATGAAGTTGGACATGGTCGATATACTTTAAAAAATAAAATATTCCCCTGACACAAGAGGCTAAAAAATATGAATAATTTATTATTTTCCCCTGACATTCCCCTAACATGTCGAGGCTAATTGTAAAGCGAAATATTCAAGCAAAAATTAATTTGGACATTCAGGTTTCTTTGTCATTAACTGTTTGCGTGCCGTTAGCCATGATTGTGGCCACATGGGAACGTGCAGTTCGGAATCCAGAGCGGAAGCTATTGGATGCTGGAAAAATTCAACACTCAAACAGTTAAGAACAGGAAATCAAGAAGATAGTCCAGAAACAGATCAACGGCATCAATATATTTTTGAAACTTGGTAAACAACATATCCAGTAGCTCAGAGGAAGATCAAACAGAACACTGAGCACTGCATCGCGTGATTCCAGGAAACTTGTGTGCCAATGGAAATGTGCAATGCATTCCACACAGCCAACATGATTGGTCTCAGATTACAGTGCAAGTGCCACTTGTGACTGACATTTGTTGATCAAACTATGATCAAGTCCTTTTCCGAGCAGTACCTAGCTGTTTACAAGATGCCCTGTCACTCTTATTTCTTGTTTGACCTTCTCAATGGAGACGCCCATCTTAATTAGAGTACTGATGTTTTAAAATTGCTACATTAAATGATGAATTGCTTGCTACATTCATAATTTAATGTGGCAAATAAAAATTCAAACATCCACATTGAAAACGTTCCTTTGACCACCGCACCCCCTCGCCCCCCCCCCCCCAAAAAAAAGAAAACACAAGAGAGGAGTTTTCAAGTTTTGAGATGCACAAAAGCATCACTGCAGAGATACACAAGAGCAAAATGAGAAAACCAAAAAAAGGAAAATAATATTTTGTTTTCATCAATTCAGGACGAACAGCCTCTTCTCTTCCACTTTCTCAGTCATCCTTTGAGTCTGTCTGACCAATCGCATGAAGTGAAAACAAACAAACACTCCCTGGAGTTCATGAAACACCTTCGACTGCACGTTCATAAAACACCTCTTGAGAAACAAGGATGTGGGCGGGGTCAGCGAACAGCAAATTTGATTGGTCAAGATGAGGTAAAATGCTCTAATAGTTTGTCCAAGTACTGCTCAATCAAGGGTAATTACAAACGAACAGGAAACAAACATGATAAGTAGATGTGGAAAAATTACAGGCCCAGACCAGGAATTGAACCCGGGTCCTCTGGTGAACTATACCAGCGCTATGCCATCTCAGCTATCTGGGCGACCCACCGGTTGAACACGCAATTCTTCCACGTATAGATATGCCACTCTCTTTCCACCGCTGCTTCAGGGGCACTCACTGCAAACCATAAGAGCAGCGAGGGCCTGTCCACAATCATGCAAGGCGAGCAGACACTGACCCCCTGTAACTCCTCTAATCAGATCAGGGCGAGGGGGCCGTGCAAGGGTGAGAAAGAGAAGGTGCAATAAAAAGTAAGACACGCGAGCTATCTGGGGTCGTTCTCAAGTATTCGCATAGTTCCATGTCTGGAATCTCAGGTGGTATAGTCTCAGAGTCTCAAAGGAGTGATTCACCCCAGTCTCGTCCAGTCTGTAGTTGTCCTGGGTTCGTCTTGTCATCCTTTCTGTGGAAGGCCTCCTGGTTTGGAACATCGTCTTTCCTGGGTCTGCGTGCTGCTCTGGGTCACCCTTCCCAGTGTGCAAGTGAGACACGGCGTTGAGTGGACACGCTGTACGAGGCCAGTGCTGTGCGCTGGGGTGGAAGGAGTCGAGGACCAGAGACATTATGTCAGACACAATTCGGCTGGGTCAGCTCATCCACGGTCACCAGGTGCAGAGGGGTATGAGCTATACCCCATCTCTCTTTCCCGCTCGCTTTTATCTTTCTTTTCTTCTTTCGGATGACTGCTGATGACTCTCTCATATCTATCTCTCATAGGACTGCAGCATAGCAAACCAATTGTTCGATGCCCGGATGACTTTCGGATGACTGCTGTGCACGTCATGGGTCAGGCAATGTTTTTGCCTGTACATACAGTATGTGTGAATTTTAATACATGCCTAAACAACGATTTTGTTTATCCCAATGGTAGCAAATGGCAACTGAAAAATCAAATAATCAAGAGATTGCACTGTAGATAAGATTGCGGCACATGACTTGGTACGGCTCGGCCAATCAATTAAGATTTGTCACATGACTGTCGGCATGGTACCCGTTCATAACGGTAACCTCACATGTTAGGATAGCATGACTCTGGGTGTGGGAGTCTGCCGGCACGAGGTCAACGTTACGAAAGGGGATCGTGGTCGTTTATCGACTCCGCATGAATTATGGGGGGCCGACAACCATCAATATAAGAGCATATATATATACACAGTCATGGTGGAACGCAATTTAATGTGCCTCTAATTAGTGGCATGCACTGAACAGATGGCAATAGTTGCAAAGACAACAAAACTGGAAAACGATACCCATAATGCAAAGCGTAAACAACATGGCAGAGGGTCGCTTGATGTTTGAACAATGCAAAGTAATTTTGAAGTGGTATTGAAAATTTGATAAATGTGTGTGAAGTGCAAAGACAGTGGAAACGTGAATTTTCAACGGAACCGACATCACGAAGAACAATTACAAGATTTTGTGATTAATTTGAGACAACAATACGGTACAAGATGTGTGCAAGCCAGGATCTGGGAGACCCCACTCATCAACAGGTGGGGGAAAATTCTGCTCTAGTGTTGAGGAAGTGGTGAGTACCCGCCACGTTTACTTGATTTAACTCCACCTGACTTCAACTTGTGGGGCAACCTGAAGGATTTAGTGTACAGAAGAAAACCAGCCACAGTTCAACAACTAAGGAATGAAATTGAACACAGTCATGTGCAGCTTTCCCAGCAGATACGTTGGTGAATGTTTTTCATTCAGTTGTTCGCCGATGTCATCAGTGCCTAGAAACTGACGGTGGTCAATTTGAACATCTGCGATAGTTCACCGTGTGCCACAAATTATTGCTTCTGCACACACCAAATATCGACCTTTTCTGAGGTGTGTAACAGGTAGCTTTTCTTTCTTAGAATGTACAAACATCTTTTTGAGACACCCTGGATGTGTGTACATATCGTCGCATCTGAAAGCAATCTTTTAATATGTACTGCATTAAGTTTTACTTTACCATTCTCCAAGATCGTCCAAATGAGCAGAAACGACGGCAATCACACACAGAAAGCAGATGGCTGAAACACGCTTTTACCTTTTAAAGGATTTTTAAAATTTAAATCATGAAAATCACAAGGAAGAGGGTGGACAAGACGCTTTAAAAACAGAACAAACCAAGTGAGTCAAAAAGACACAAAAAGGAGAATGGGATACGCAAACTTATACACAACGAGGAGAAATAAAAGCTCAAATTCAAACACACTAGGCACCACAGACAACAATTTCAAAACACAACAACAATGCAGGCGGGACTTCCCTATTCTTTGATGCCCAGGGTTGGCACATGACTCTATGGTACTCCAACACATCCCTGTTACATGGCAATCTAACCAAAGTGAAACACACAAACCATATTATACTTACCACAGTCTCACATTGGATCCCTCCCCCCTTGCACGGAACAATATTGTTACGGTTGTGGAAATTCACAGGACACCATATAGGTCCTTTAGATCAGTTATGTCAATAAGTCTGTGTTCAGATAGATTTCCCCACCATCGTCTCGCGGGATTTTTTCGTGTAACAGGGCTGTGATCTTTGAGGTAGCCGTTTTTCTTTTACTATCTTTATTTTGGACCAACCGCCTCTCAACCACCACAACCACCACCAACCGCATCTCAACAACCACAGCCACTTTCTCCACAACCGCCTTCACAACAAGCACCTTAACCACAACTGCCCAACCACACCACCATGACGACCACCACAAAACGCCAGCCACGCCACCATTACCACAACCACCATAACCACAACCGCCACAACCACCACCGCGTTTCCACCTCGGCACACGGTTGCAAGAAGCCTGGTATTCATCGAGGGAGAACGGACGACGGCCTCACCCCCTCCCCCCAACGAATAACCCTGCGAGAGGAACAAAAAGCAATGAAAGCTCTGAAAAAAGGCAAAAGAAAGGCCCCGATCCAGGAGAAAAAACGCCCTTCTTCTGGAAGTTTCCCGCGCGTGCTGGAAGAAGGGGCGGCAGGCGAGGGCGGGCGGAGCTCGAGTTATCACAAAACGGAACGAGCTGCTTAGCGGCTCGTTTCCAAGCAGGCCCCGTTGAGGTACAGTCTCTCGGTAGTCTGCCCGCGCGATTACTTAGGTAAATCGACCATTCGGCGATCGGACCCTGTAGCGCGGGTGGAGTATTGACAAGGCTGTGGTGTGATTAAAGATACACCTGTAGCTGGATTCCGGCGTTGATCCGAAAGCTGCGACTAGGTTCGTCCGTTCGGTGGGCGAGAGCGGCCGCCCACACACGGAGCGGGTGGAAACTACAAAAATATGTACGAGGGCGAGTCAAAAAGTATCCGCAATATAGTTTTATTGCAATATAACTACAATTGAGCATGTACAACATCATTTTTCCACATAGTCCCCATCCTTTGCAACAAACTTAGTCCACTGGTTCACAAGCTTCTGTATGCAGCCCTCAGAAAAAATGTTTTTGGCTGAGTGACGAGCCACACATGCAGCGCTTCTTTCACTTGTTGGTCACTGGCAAAGTGGTGGCCTCTTCAAGTGTCCTTGAATGGACCAAAAAGGTGAAAGTCAGAAGAGGCCAGGTCAGGACTGTACGGAAGATGCTCTAACACCTCAAAGAACAATTGCCGGAGGGTTTCCACAGTATGGGCGGAAGTGTGTGGACAGGTATTGTCATGGAACAATGTAACACCTTTCGACGGTAGCCCTCGGTGTTTCCATCGAATAGCTGGTTTCAACTGGTCCCAGAACATTTCACAATAACGGACACCGTTTACCGTTGTGTCCCCCTCTTGATAGTTTTCCAAAATTAGGACTTGTGAGTCCCAGAAAAGTGTGAACATCAGTTTTCTGGCCGATGGTTGACTTTTAAACATCTTTCCATGATGTCGGATGTTTCCACTCCGTACTCTTGGCGTTTGCTCTCTGGCTCGTAAAGGTGGATCCACGTCTCGTCTGCAGTGACAATACGTCTCAAAAAGCATTCCCTTCATGACGAAAGCAGTTCAAAAGGCTTTAGCAGATTGTCACATGGTTGTGTTTATGTTCTTCTTCTTCTTCTTCTTCTTCTTCTTCTTCTTCTTCTTCTTCTTCGAGTTGTTTTGGAACCCATCTTGCAGAAACTTTATGAAAGCAAAGTTGGTTGTTGATGATTTCATGTGCAGAGCCATGACTGATGTTCAGATGTTGTTTTTTTATTTTTTTGTATACCATGTTGACGCTCGTGTAAGAGCTAACACACAGAACATATAACAAGGCAGGAGATGAGAGGGGTGGGAGAGGGAAGCACAAAACAGTGGGGAACAGAGACAATAGGAGATCGGTGGAAGGGAGAGGGATCAGGTGGGGAACACGGGTAAACAAGATGGTACGACAGGGACTTTCAGGAAGGAAAACAGGGAATTTGAAGGAGGTGAGTTTGGAATTGATTAACAGGGGTAGAAAACATCAAGATTTTGGATGGAGGAAGATAAGAGATGGGGGTGAACAGCTGTTTTGAAGACTTAGAGGGAAGAGTGGGATTGAAGAGAATGTGGGAGTTTGTTCCAAAGTTGGGAAAAAGGAGGAATGAAAGAGTGAAGGTGAGCAGTGATTCTTGGTATTGGCAGTTTCACCAGAAGGGGGATGCTGGCGGACATTGAATGCCCTGCAGAATTATTGGGGAAGCAGAGCACAGACAGAGCGGGGAGAGGGGGGGTGGTGAGGCCGGAGATGGTAGAACACAGAAAGACCACCGACCAGCCTGCGGTGAGAAAGTGAGAGACCCAAGGACTCGGCTTCATCGCAGGAGATACCAATGGTCCTAAAAGCAAGGTAACAGAGGATGCGTCTGAAGAGGGAGGTGACCGAGGATGCACCTGATAAAGGATATAACAAGCTGGGAGGCGACGATGGTTCGCGGGCATTATTGAGGAAGCCCTACCGTAAAAACCTATCTCTTCCGTCAAAATTGACCAAATCAAATCAGATTTTTTTATATGTTGTACTTATGGACATTACGCACAGCTTCCAGGAAATGAAATTGCGAGGAAAAAAAAAAGTTCAAGTGAGCGTGACTCCACCCACAAGGGGTGTGGGATGCCCCTCATACAAAAAGACACAACTAGACCATGATATCTAGCTTGTGTCCAAGTTTCATCAAGATTGCATCAAACGCCACGGAGCTATGCTCTGGAGAGAGTCACAAACAGACACACAGACAGACACACAGACACAACGAAAATAGTGGTCACTGCCGGTGCCCGGGAATCATTTAAATAAGGCCGTTAATTATCTTCAAAAGGGGTGTTTTAATTAACCCAAACACCCAATTTTCACTCTTGCACTTCCTTTGAATTCCCTTAATATGCATGCAAACTTTCAGGCTGCTTGGTTTCATGGATTTGGAGTTATGGAGGACACACACACACACACACACACACACACACACACACACACACACACACACACACACACACACACACACACACACACACACACACACACACACACACACACACACACACACACACACACACACACACACACCTTCAAAATTAATCACTCGACATTTTACATCACAACAACATTACAGCGGTGTCCAGCAAGGCCAGATAGGATTACAGTAGGTCCCAAAAATAATTCTCAGGTGTACAGTGTGTCCCAGTAAACGTATCACTTTGTGGAAAATTATATTCTTTGCTGCATTTTATGGCACAAAAACATGACAGTGTGGTCCAGCAAGGCCAACATATGGTAACAGTACATCGCAATTTTTTTTTTCAAGTGGACAGTGTGTTCAAGAAAGTTTCACATTGTGGAAATATCACCACCATAAATTGCCTAATGGAGGTGGGCCGTGATGGGCACTCCCACCTGTAGAGTGGGAATGCCGATGCTAGTAGGAACAATAAAGAGTACGCTAAATGTATATGGATGTGTATATACCTGCATACTCACTGCACAACTTTTGTATTTGCCACAATGACTAATTTTACACTCCACCAGGAAAAAGAGAAATCATAAACATTAAATAAGAACCAAAAGATGCACCGATTCGCAATGCACGAGACAATTCTTCTCTCAGGCAATATGAAGGTTAGCCAGAAACATTCCACCGACAGCCACTGCAAAATAACATCCGAGTCACCCCAAACGTTCTGTCACCCTGCGAGCAACTTTGTTTGGAAAAGGTCTCAGGGTGATCGCAAGATTGCGCATGTTCCGTCCCTTCTGGCAAATGCAGTGTCACTCACGATACTTGCTTTGTTTCAACAATGTAAATGACGGCATCTTGTCCTCGGGGCAGCGGCGTAGGGAATAAGGCCAAACTTGTTTTTAACTCCCAGCAATCCATCCATCCATTGCGACCATACTTTGTGCAGAGCGTTGGTGCTGCCTAAGCAGTCTCCTTGGCTATTGGGTACACAATCCTGGACGGGTCACCACTCCGACACATGATACCAGCAAGCTGGCACTCATTTTTGCCGACCTCGGAAGGATGACAGGTAGAGTCAACTCCACCTGGTATTAATTCAAAAGACGAGTGGGATTTAAACTCAGGACCCAAGGATCTCAAGCCATCCACCCTAACCATTAAGCCAACACCAGGCAAAATAAAGTTTATCAAGGGTAAAATATTTATGGAGGTGGGGAGCACATGGGTCGATATGACCATCGCAGTCATGTGAATCTGTATGTGCACAGGTTTCCCAACCATAAAATACAGGATAATCTATTCTCTCAAAATAACTGAACAGTTTCCCCTCCGACGGGTTGAAGCTTCCTTTCCATGCATCGGTACCAAAATTCAAAAGCTTCTTCTTCTTCTTCTTCTTCTTCTTCTTCTTCTTCTTCTTCTTCTTCTTCTTCAGCCACTATTATCCCACATTGTGGGGTTGGCCGGGGGAAGCTTGGCCCGAGTCCTCGTGAACCAGCTGGCCAGGCCTGATGTTCCACGAGTTACAGGAGGAATTTTGAATTTGGCCATGGTGCTGGAGATGACTCACGTACTCTTTGTGAAGGACACCATGGGATCTTTAACGTCCACCAACGAATGCTGGCAGACGGGACGCACATTTAACGTCCAACCGAGGGATGGCACACACATTGATGAATCACCCTGCCTGTGAAACATTCTATACGCGGGTCGGGAATCAAAGCCAGGCTAGACAGCTTCGAGGCGAGTGTGCAAAAGATGCTAGCTTGTACTAAATACAAACAAAAACTGAATAGTAAGACAGACTCTCTCCGACATTAATGGATGTACAGAGGATGACCCATGACAAATGTGAATTGGATAGTACGAGTGGAAAGAAACATGTGGAGAGTGGAAAAAGAGACGGGGTGGGGTTGGTGATGGCAACACTGCATGCTTTGAGTGGAGTCGTCGTGAAAATGAGGAGAGGAAGGGTGGGGGTGCTGGTGGGCTGTATCAATAAATTGAAAAAAAATTTTTTAGTGGAGTGGAGAAAATATCAGTGTTTCTTGCATGTATAACAAATGGGGGAATGGACACGAGAACGGTGAAAATACACCTGCACCACCTTCAGAAGAAATGGAAGAGGTGAAGGGAAGAGCAAGTGGAATAGGTACCTGCGTGCTTGCTTCTGCGGTGACCGGTCCGGGGGGAGGACGTGCCATTGCCACGTGGAAGGAAGAGCGCCGCTCCCTTGACAGTGAAGAAGCTCTCGCTTATGCTGCAGAAAGAGAGGGTGAGGTTTGGGACAAAATGAGTTGCAACACTTCTACAACTTGCCTTGCTTATGGCTGCATTCAGTTAGGTGCGCAGATGAATGGGAAGAATAAGACTTTCTTATCCGTATTTGCAGTACAATCGCAAATATCAAACAAGACATGGAATTTTTTTTTTAAACATTACAAATGGACCCCATCCTTTCCCTTCCCCAAAGGGCATCAACTTATTTAATTTGGCACAGGAAGAAAAGGCTAAGGGCCATAGTTTTCGCACGAGTTACCCAAGGTTGTTGAAACAAAGATGTGGGCCTGATAACAAGTGGTGGGTTTGGGTGGTCTTGGTGCATGCCAAGAGCCAGTCATTGGTGTTGGCAATCAATGTCCATATCCACACTTTTCCTGCTTTAATACATGTGCTGAATATCAAGATGATGGCAAGCAAAATAAGAGAGCGTTCGACAGTGAGTACATTTTAAATTTCTGATCAATGAACCATAAATGCAGATGATTGGCCGAATAGTGTGGTGACATAAGGAATCGCACAAGGAACTTTAACGCAGGAGGCCGTTCAGCCGATCAAACCTGCACAATCTTACCAACACTCGTATACCACTGCCTGGTGTTGGCTTAATGGTTAGGGTGGTGGGATTGAGATTCTAGGATCCTGAGTTCAAATCCCACTCGGCCGTTGAATAAATACCAGGTGGGGTTGACTCGGCCTGTCATCCTTCTGAGGTCGGCAAAATGAGTGCCAGCTTTCTGGTATCCTGTGTCAGAGTGGCGACCCGTCCAAGATTGTGTCCAATAGCTCAGGAGAGTGCTTAGGCAGCACCAACACTCTGCATTGAGTATGGTCCCAATGGATGGACATCCTCCTCTTTCAGCACTGCTTCTAGGTATGTGTGTATATATATATATATATATATATATATATATATATATATATATATATATATATATATATATATATATATATATATATATATATATATATATCCAATTCTAGTTTAAATCCATCCACCTGATTCTGCTGCCAGAGCCACTCTAGGGAGACCATTCCATCATTAACTACTCTCTGAGTGAAACACCCCTGCCTCAAAGTCAACCTAACTCTCATCGTCCTCACCCTTAGGCTGTTTTACCTGGTCCGAGCACTGTTCACCATCCTACAGGGGGAAAAAGAAAGAAAAAAAACTTCTCCATTTATTTCTTCGATACCCTTCATTATTATCTTAAACATCTCAATCATATCTATTCGTAACCTCCTCCTTTCTAATGCATAAAAATATGTTTCCTTCAGTTGCTCCTCATAGCTGAGTCTCGCTAGGCCTGGAATCAAGCAATCTAGTTATTATTCGCTAAACCCTCTTTATGGTAGCTATACCGTTCTTTAGATGTGTGACTAAAACTGAACACAATATTCCAGATCATGTCTCACTGAATTCCAATACAATGTTAACACCACCTCTTTTGATTTTTTAATTGATCTCCCTCCGAATACAATCTCAAACCCTATTTTATTTACCTATAGCTGCCTGGCACTGTGCTGCTGACCTCCTGTATCTATTACCACCCTCAGATCATTTTCCTTGTGAGACGCTCCAAAATTACCCCTTGCATTATATCATCACCATTTTCATTATTTTTTTTTTTATCAATTCCTAGCATCTTACATTTCTATATGTTTAAAACTGCATTGTCAAACTTTTGCCGAATTTATGAAAGTATCTAGACTTCCCTGATTCTATATCTATCTATCTCTATCTCTCGCTCTCTCGCTCTCTGCTGTCTGCGATGATTTTTAGATTTGCCATGCTTTGAAATTACCAACCAAAGCTATGCTGCACAATAACCACAATGTTATATTCACATCGAAACTGAGATACACGGTTGACGATGAATGCGAATCAGAACAAAGAAGGAAGTGAATAGATAAACGATAAAATAAAGGGATCTGGATCTATGTGTGCACAGACATTGCAGAAGATAGCAGTCATAAACGACACCGAACTGCAAGTTGCGATGGTACGACGATACACACGAGCAGCCGAACCACAAGCCTTGCCTTGGATAATTGAAAAGCCTCTGTCCTGGAAATATAGGCTGCACTTTACCCACAAAAAGACAAAACAATGAGTTAAAATAAATAAATTTCCTCAAATGCAAGCTGCTGATGAGAAAATGTACGAGGTATAAAAGTTTTCAGGTTGGCAAAGAAAGAATGTGGGTGATCATACATGTGTACTCATCGTGTGCAGAAGCTGTCGATAAAAGGACCATAGAATCAAATTAGTGACAGTTCATGAGTGCTCACAGGCATCTGAAGGTCACCAACCTTGTTTGAGTCAATGTCATTTAATGGCTAGACCATCAGGCATTGAATGAAGAAGGGGTGTCCACACTATATTTATAACAGTCCCACTAGTCCAACTAGCAACAAGCTATCACGAAAGGGCTGGATGTCAGTACAAAGCCCGGATAGAATGTCACTACATAGCTGACATTTCAAATACGCAGAGATTTTTGAAGAATTACTCTGCATCCCAGTTAAGAGCAGATGATCCTTAAAGTGATTTAAACATTTGATGCGAGCTGATTTTGTTTTTTTTACAGTTTATTTTTATTAATGCCATGATATGGAATAGTTAGTGTGGGTCTGCTGTGTAATCAAAAGAGCAAATAAGTGGCTTACCTTGGCTAAAATTAGTCGTACAACTTATGCAAGAAGTTTGTACTTCAATCTACTGCAAACGATCGATTTAAAATGTCCTTTTTCAAATAATATGTTCAGCTGACCATTGAGTATAATATGTTATAACCAAGTATGTTTCAGTGAATCTTTTTCAGATTTGTTCCTGCAATTTTGAGTGCGAATTGCCACGTCATGAATGTTCCGTATGGCTGAAGTCCAAGTGTGATTGATGGATATTCACAAACTTCCCATTTGCACTCCGGACTGCTGTCGCTCAGTGGCATCAGCCATTCATACGAGAGCAGAGTCGCGAGCAAGCGAGCATTTCTATCCCTCCAATGTGAATAAGGCCACACAATCACAATTTTGTCAAACAGTAAATACTGTAGGTGTAAGGTGTGCAGTATATATATGGTGTCCCAAAAAAATATACAACTTTTAAAATACTTCCTTTGATCCTAAAAAAAGTAGTAATTTTGTCACTAATGCTTCATTTCTTGTTGCAGAGACCCTGAAGTTTATTTTGATACCAAGCAAGCGCCAGAAAAATGCCAAGACTGACAGTACAACAACGGAGGAAAAGTGTTGAACTTTGGCACCAGACGAAAAGTGTCATACAGGTGCAACGTCTTTACTCGAGACATTTCAGTATCCACTTGCACCATGCACCAAACTTTCGGACAATAAAGTGCACCATCACAAAGTTTACCAATGTGGGAACCATCTGTGACCTTCACAAGGGTCACAGTGGTCGGAAGAGGACAGGTCGTATTGAAGAAAATGTGGAAATGGTGAGACAGGCAGTTGGTTCAGAGTCCAAAAAAATTGCGAGGAACTATCGTGAAATGATTCAGGAATTCTATCTGCCTGAGCTACGTACTCAGGCCTGGAGGAGAAACAAGCTGATCCAGATGAGAACCCAGTGGTTCCAGCAGGAAACAAGGAACGAACACTGAACAGCCAGGGAAACAAGGCGTTTTCTCAACCAACATTTTGAGGGCCACTTTATCTCCCTCTACGAAGACGTTGAGTGGCCACCGTATTCCCCTGACCTTACTCCTCCAGAATTCTTCGAGTGGGGGTATCTAAAGGACAGGATCTATGGAAACCCTAGGCCTCAGACTGTTGATCAGCTGAAGGAAAACATCCACCGAGAAATCCAGAACATTCCTCAGGAAACGTTTCCCAAAGTGATGGAGAACATGACAACGCGTTTGCAGGCAGTGATCGGACAACATGGAGCCGACGTCGAACATGTGGTCTAAAAGAAAACGACGATTCTACGCCAAAATTTAAATTTTGGTGGCAATTTTGACATTGGTACAATAAACTTCAACGTTTCAGCTTTCTATCCAACCATATATCTTTTTAAAAAACATATGTTATGACCATCTTCTTTGCAGATGAAAAGTTGTATTTTTTTTCGATACACCCTGTGTGTGTATATATATATGTATATGTATATGTATATGTATATATATATATATATATATATATATATATATATATATATATATATATATATATATATATATATATATATATATATATATATATATATATATATATATATATATATATATATATATATGTATATGTATATGTATATGTATATATATATATATATATATATATATATATATATATATATATATATATATATATATATAATACATAAAGCTCATTCAAACCACCGACTCACTGATATTAACAATCAATACCTTCCAAGTGACAAGGAAAGCTGAAATTTTGTGTACAGCGGACATCGAAGCAGTTACACCAGGAAAAAAATAAAAATAAAATAAAATCACAGAACCGTCGGAAAGCATCCGTAAATGAAAATATAAACGAATGAAAAAAAATGAATAAATGAACAATCAAATGCAGGTGAGTGACCCGACATAATAGGGAAGCTCGGTTCGTTATTCCTTACAATGTGTAAGCATACCCCGCTAGTAAGGACAAGTGTTTCTTATTGTACACATCTTCACAAAATGAGGTGAGAAACAAAATACAAATATACCATCAGAGATGGGGAATCCCCCACCATTGAATGAAAAAGGTCATACATATTCCAGATAATGAGGGAGGTGATTTGGAAACAAGACACCATTTAGTCATCATCTCGAAAAAGTTCCCCAGGGGTGAGGAACGTAGTGACCAAAAATAATTGAAATCAGATAAGCGGTTTTCCATTTATTACAAAAAACATTTTTTTCAAGATGGCCGCCCCAGTCGGCCATCTTGGATCTGGCCACTCCCAAAATCAATAGGGTTCTTCCTTTTCAGGTGGTACATGTGTGACTCAAATTTCAAATCGATATGGCAAAAAAACAAATTTTTCAAGATGGCCGCCAGGATCCGGCCACGCCCAAAATCAATAGGGTTCTTCCTTTTCAGGTGGTACATGTGTGACCCAAATTTCAAATCAATATGGCGAAGAGTTTATGAGTTATCGCACTCACTGCTATAAATGTTGACGCCTGGACGGACGGACGGACGGACAGCCGGACGACCCAGGTGACAACAATATCCCCCTTCCGCCATGCGGCGGGGGATAAAAACAGAAAATTCTACTTTATTCTTCATTCCAACTTCACCACACCAATTTTTTTTTTGTAACAGATTAAACGAGAAGGTCACTCGGTCGAGCGCATACCTCTACCATGCATTGCCTGAACCACAAAAACATATCAGGCCCAATATATTGTTGCAGGTCTGGTGGTTACGTTAATCTCCCGATCCAAATGTGGTGGACGGCGGTTAACACCAGCCAGCCCAGATAGCTGAGCGGTTTTCCTGAGGAGGCGGACCCGTTTATCATCAGAGATTATAACGCACATGTGACGAGTGGGGCACAGCACTGGTGGAGTGACGGAGGCACAGATGGATGCACAGGGGGGTTTATACTTGAACCACCAGAAAAATACATGGACACAGCACCTTAAAATAAAAGCAGGAATTTTATGATAATAGAAATATTTACAAGGGTTATTCAAAAGGTAATAAAAACAACAATGTGAAGTAAATAAGGTCTAAACTCGAGGCGCCTCGACACACAAACTTAAATACAGACAAGGGGGAAACAAAATAAAAGAAAATCCTCCCTTTATTCTGGCACTCACCTTGTCCAGAGAAGGTGTCTGTGGAACTTTGTAATTGAGGCGCTTCGTCCTGCAAGTGTAGATGCACCAAAAATGGTGCCAAGCCGCTCTCTCACAGCGGGAAAAATGCACATCAAGCAATTCGTAAGCGGTATTCAACACCAGGGCTCAGAGACCGCCATGCAGCTTCTTCGTCGATCTTGCTTGCCGATACGCGGCACTGTGAAGAATGGCGCCATCCCCTTCGGTGACATACATGAGGCTTCGAGGTCCGTCTCTCATGACCCAACCAAGAGCCAATGGCCAGCGTCTTGCACCACCATGCGAGCCAATTTGCCTCAGCGTGAACACGAGAATCGCACAGTCTTCTTTATGCATCAAAGGAAAGCCATTTAATCGTGCCAAGAGCAATTTCATCAGAGCAAAGCGAGATCCTCTGTCCTCGCCATGTTCCTCTCACGACTACAACTGCATCCTTTACACTGAGCTCGTGCGTTTGTTCCTGATCTCTCATCGACATCCACCGAACAACCATCCACCGAAAACCATCCACCGAACAACCATCCACCAAACAACCATCCACCAAACAACCATCCACCAAACAACCATCCACCAAACAACCATCCACCAAACAACCATCCACCAAACAACCATCCACCAAACAACCATCCACCAAACAACCATCCACCAAACAACCATCCACCAAACAACCATCCACCAAACAACCATCCACCAAACAACCATCCACCAAACAACCATCCACCAAACAACCATCCACCAGACAACCATCCACCAAACAACCATCCACCAAACAACCATCCACCAAACAACCATCCACCAAACAACCATCCACCAAACAACCATCCACCAAACAACCATCCACCAAACAACCATCCACCGAGCGTGGCTTGCTCGCACAAACACCCGGGAAAGCGGGGTCTCTGCCTGCTCGGCACATTTGGCTGGCTTTTGTTATAGTTGTTAAAAAACGCAACTTGATCATTGCTGGTTTACAACACAAAAACAAAGGAATGTCACAAGAGGCAATTACATACTAGGGGAACTTATCCTTAATCCCTATATAATTAACACCACATCACTCCCGTGTGGTGACATGTTACACATAAGCTCACAGTTTCCCTCCTTAATTTACATTGAGATGTCTCCTACACGTCCAGGACCACACAATTTGATTCAATACTAACTTTCCTATGAAATTCATCCATCTACACTCAGAACCGCAACAATATTTTTTAATAAAAAAAATTAAATTCTCATATCTGGATCTGGATTCGGATCTTCACCAAAATCAAATCAATTCGTTCTTGCCACACACACAACCCGTACACCAAGTTTCGTCTGAATCTGTCAACAACTTTTTGAGATATCACGATAAATATAATTTTTGGCACGATCTCTCAATGGTGAAGAATCACTTTAAAAATTCTAGTCGTCGGATCCGAATCTTCACCAAAATCTCATCAATTCGTCCTTGTCACACAAGACCTGTCTACCAAATTTCATCTGGATCCGTCCACAACTTTTTGAGATATCCTGCACACAAACAAACGACAGACAGGGGTGAAAACATAACCTCCTTCACCTTCGGTAGTGGAGGTAACGAGAGTGAAGTCGATGGGGGCACGATCGCAAATCCTCACTCTTACCAATGAAAGCAAAGTTCAAAGATGCCAAAAAGTTCCACCAGCAATGAGCCAACATCACATTTTGGGTATTAATTTTTTTCCTTTTGACCACTGTGACCCAAAGTACCCATCCCCTGAGGCATGAACCAGGGATCAAATCCAAAAAAACAAATCAATAAAATAATAATAATAAAAAAAAACATGATGATAATAATAATAATAATAATCATGATCAAAAAATCAAATAATAATAATAAAATAATCAAAATAAAAATTTTAAAAAACATGCACATTTCACGAGTCCCCCCCCTTCTCCCCCCAACGTTGATTAATTACCTATCCAAAGTTTCATTCAAAAGAATGTACAAAGATGTACCCATAATTGCATTTCTTGGAATTTGACCTTTTGACCTCACCCGAGGCGTCAGGTCAGGTCAGGTATGGGAGCATGTGCCGGAGCAGCGCGTCGCTGCGTCCACTTTCCGCCGGAACTACAGGGGCCTTCGTCTGGCCATCCCCATCTCCCCGAGATGCTGATCACCTGCCACAACCACGAGGCACGTGGTCAGCTCATTGGCCTCTTCCACTCACGAGACTCCCAGGGAGTTTATTATCTCCGCACCAAGGGTGCCGGAGGCATTATGTTTCCGAGATTCCGCACCAAGGGTGCCGGAGGCATTATGTTTACGGGTTGTCCGTCAATCCAGATTTTCGTTTACACGATAACTCAAGAAGCAAATTGTAGAATTTCATCAAACTTGGTAAAAAGGTAAAGTAAGACAGGGCAATTAAGTGATTAGACTTTGGGCCAGATGTGATAAAGGTCAAGGGTCAAAGGTTAAGGTCAAACTCTGAAATTTTACTGTTTACGCCCTAACTCAAGAAATATTGGACAGAATTTCATCAAACTTGGTACAAAGGTAAAGTTAGACAGGGCAATTAACTGATTAGATTTTGGGCCAGATATGATAAAGGTCAAGGGTCAAATATGTCAATACTCAAGTGTTTGTGGGGGAGAGCGGAGGCATATCCGTCGACTGCGCGCAGTCGAATTACTCTAGTGTTTTTTAATGCTTTTGGAATGTTTTGCGGAATGAAGTGTTTTACAGTGGCCAGAGTGCAAATCCTGCCACCAACCTCCGAATCAAAAGTAACGCAACTGCAGGAGGACGTCCGCAGACACAGTTGGGCACTAGATATGGATGGCCGTTGACTCACAAGGAGCTCCTCCGCCCTTTGACAGGTTTTGTTCTTCATCCTGCTGGGTGTACATATCATACACCCTCCTCACCAAGAAACTTGGTGGGGGAGACAGTTTAGTCGCTGACAACCCGACCATGGAACAGGTTAGTACAGGTTTACATGGTACCTGGAGTAAGTCACAGATCGAATCTGACCAGACCTGACCCCGAAGGGGTGGGGTCAAATATGATACTGCCCTCGGATCTTCTTGCCATGTGGTGATCATAACTTCCAAGTTTGATGAATTTCTGAACAACAGCTAAAAATATTGTGATGGACAGACAGATGGAGCAGATTACAATATACCCAATTTTTTTTTTTTTAAAGCATGGGGAAAATGAACAACAAAGTGAAGGTATATAAAATCCACATACATTTATCCCATAACAAATCGTTGATTATGAAGTGCAGTGCATGAGAAAGAAATACAATTATCACAACTAGAAGCACCCGCTTCCTCCAGGAGCCGTCAAGGGGGTCATGCTATTATATTTATGCCTATTTTACTACAAGGGGTCCCAGGATTACACACCAAAAAAAATGGTTGCGATCGGTTCAGCCGCTTTTGCGGTACCTGGGAACAGACAGACGGACAGACAGTGAATTATAGTAAGAAGATTGGTGCAAGAGTGTGTCCTGCCAGGTGAATGAGATTACGTATAACGCAGGTACATTTACCAATCTGCGTAAATACGCTGTGTCTCGTCTGCTGGAACACAGAACCAGTACAGGTGAAGGTGTGCTTAATATGTGGTTTGCTCCACAAAGAAAAGCGTCGAAGGTGCCAAAAACCTTTGAACAAGTTGAAGCTATAAATGGGCGGAGGATTCCTGGTTCATCAAAGGAGTGCGGCAAGCAATGTTCAAGGGAGGTGCGCAATGAGACATCTACTACAAGCAGGATCGTTACATAGCAACACCCTCTTGTAAATCTGTATTTGGGAGTCTGTCGAATTGAATGGACATTAAACGTAGCTGGAGTCTCAAAATGTTGATTATTGGACATCAAAAGTAGATCAAAACATCAGGTTT
>NC_140976.1:46317312-46352312 GCF_056783735.1 Eptatretus burgeri
CGAACTGATTCGATTTTTGTGAAGACCCGAATCCGGATCCGACGACTAGAATTTTAAAAGTGATTCTACACCATTGAGAGATGGGACTCAAAAACGATATATAGAATGATATTTAAAAAGTGTATTGGGTCCGATATGTTCTTGAAGATCAGGCAGTGCGTGGCAGAGGTATGCGCTCTCCTGAGTGCCCTTCTAGTTTTCTCCTGATGTTGCCCATAAACCATTCGGAATATGTGGAATTAAAACCTGGTCAGCCATCTGGAACATGACCTTCATCAACTTGGTAATGTCCCACTGTATTAAAATTTATTGACAAAAGCATGAGGTGTTCATCAGAACAGTCAATTCCCTCGAATCCCAAGACAGTAGCATTTTCCATCCCACTTTTAGGTTGACCATTAAGATAAATTCCAAACTGCTCTCAATAGCCAGGCACAGACTGAGCATTAGCAAAACAGCTTCAAACTTTGAGTTCCCTTTACAAATCAGCCATGAAAACTTAGACCTCACAATCTCATGATTCACTCTGGTCTAGTGCTCCAATCCTGTTGGAAACTTTGATCTTTCCCTCAGCAGACCTAAGGTGGATGAAGGTGATGTGTTCATCCCTATTTGTCTATCTGCCTGTCTGTCTGTGTGCAGGATATCTCAAAAAGTCGTGGATGGATTCGGATAAAACTTGGTGGACAGGTTGGGTGTGTGACAAGGACGAACTGATTAGATTTTGGTGAAGATCCGGATCCGGTTACGATATTTTTTTCAGTGATTCTTCACAATTGAGAGACGGGCCAAAAATGATATAAAGCATGATATCTGAAAAAGTTGTTGGATGGCTTATGATAAAACTCAGTGGATGAGTTGGGGAGGTGACAAGAACAAGCGGATTAGATTTTAATTAAGGCCTGGATGCAGATCTGGCCTCTCGGTGGATACAAAATGTAAACTGTTCAGCCTGGCAGAGGTCTGCGCTCTACCGAGTGTCATTCTAGTTGATGCATATTGTCGTGGGAATGATTTCCAGGGGCTAGCTTTACATAAGCAAGGTTAGTTATTTCCCAAATTAAATGTTTCAGAGTAAGCATGTGGTAATTTGATTGTGATTTTAGATGTGCATCATTTAACTTATAGAAAGATGTCCACACACCCTCCCCAATGATTGTGTCTAAAACCACCATCCCTTCAACCTCCTTATTAATGTCCCTTCTGTTGTAATCTGTATTTTATGCCTTTTTAAGCGACCGAGTAGGCCATCACGCACAACCTTTGTCAGGAAACAGAGGCGCTACACTGTCTTTCTGAAGTGTCTGCGTAACAGGTTGGGGGGGGGGAGGGTGCGTCAAACGAGGCCAAACATCAAACTGGGCCACAGTAGTGGCTGAGAGGGGAGGGGTAATGGGGTAAGTGTGTCACAGCCGAGGGTGGAGGCAAACTCTGTAAAAATGGGTGTAACGAGCTGGGGGAGCAGAGAAGCCGGGAACCTTGGTGGGTGAGGCTAAGTACAAGCGATGCAGGGTTCCCCTCCCTCCGAGCGACATCACTCCGGTGCTGCATTCTGCCACGCCCCATACTGCCAGCCATGCTCACTCTCTCCTCTTTTCAGACCAGATCAAACTGTAGCAAGGTTGTTGGCTTGGTTCCTGCTCGTGCCGGAGTGTTTTCTGTCTTGTCGATCCCTTGCTATTGTCTATCTCTCGTGGAATGAATGGGGGCCGTGAAGGTAGGTAATTAAGGATCTGGCATTCCGTCGTCGTTTTGTGGGCATATTTACTGTAAGGAAGAAGGGGTATTTATTACACATTACTGATCATTATGGCTTCTCACTTGTTCTTCCCACCCCTGTGTTCTTGATTTCACTATAAAACCTATTGGTCTCCGGGTGAATCTGGGTGGTTTCCATTGTGGTTGCCAATGTGCACGTCTGTTGAAGGACAAATTGGATATGGGTGTTTAGCACCCACAACATGGCCATGCTATGCACATTGTAATTCTGCTCGGTCGTTAATTGAAATCAGGCACACGGCACCAAATTGGCGAGGTATATCTCCTCCCTCAGTATCGTGGTGAATTGACAGCCACCCAGGGGCGACCGAATCAGTCGGCCACCGTGGCCGCTTTTGATGTGGCTCGCCAGGATTTGCACCAAGCAACTGGGACGATGCGATGGCTGTAATAATATCAGTATATTAAGCCCTCTTCCCATCAATGCTTCAGATAATACTCCAGTGATGCAACGAAGTGGAATTTCTTCATAAACCCATTAACATCGCGTTGAAAAAAACGCATCAAACTCATAAAATTATCCGCACCAAATTAGCTGTGACCCACTCACATCAACGGAACCATCTCCATATCTGTCGCAAGGTTACCAGTCAAGCGTAGCACGCCTGATATCGCCGTGGTAATAGTGTATGCATGTGTTGGTGTAGAATCAATTCTGACCTTCATCTCTCCACATCAATTGTCCGTATTAAAATCGAGGAGCCACATTGCCATTAGTCCAGTACTGCGACATTGCTGAAGCAGAGGAGATAGAAGCTGAAAGCACTCCACCGTAAACTGCTCTGTAGTAAGTCTCGTCGAATTAAAATCCACTCCGGTGCTAATACGGACATTTTCGTTTTTGTGAAGGGGAGTTTAGAGATTTAAATAACAAACAATTTTAAATAAATATTAAGTGCCACCTATAGTTGTGGTCATCTCAGGAATTGGTAAAAAAAAAAACCAGTAATCTGGAGAAATCCACAGCAAAGTGATCTTTAACGTGGGCTAAAATTGCAGGATAAAAGACTCGACCACTATTTACAATTAAAATCATTAATTATTTTCAGCTACCAGAGCACCCGCCCAACGGGCGATCTTGTTCCGAGCATGCAACACGTCCTTTTGACGCATACCGTTATTTGGACGGTGTATAGGCAACTGACGGCTCTGTATAGGAAAAAATAAATAACCCGGATTACGTGTGCATAAAGCAAAAACATACCGACTGCTTACAATTAAAAACACCTCACTGCACTGAGAAACGTGGGGACAGGAATACTGTACGTACTGCAAATGGTGGATACTTGTAATACCCTCCCCAAACTGGAGGCGGCGTTACACGATACACATTTCAGAGAGAATTTGCATTCCTCCCACTCCTCCCCTCCAAAACCACCAGCAAAGATAAAAACACCCTACAACATTAACTGGGGTCATGCTGATCCTTTGTAGCAAGTCTGGATGTAATCGGCCACCGACTGTAACAGGAGTAGCATGACAATCACCCACACAAACACCGGTCAGTGAATTATAGTAAAGGATCAAGGAAGGAATGGGAGTTTTGGACCAATTGTGTTTACCAAAGGAAAGAGGACAGGGTAAATCACAAAGTTTGCTTTCCAAGGGGGAACTGACATTACTTGGAATCACATCCAACAAGCAGAGCCATTTTTAAAGCAAAGTTTATAACCCAGCACAACTTGGCACAAGCAAATACGAAAAGCACCAGGATATCGAGAAGCAACAAGCAAACAGTTTGGATAACATGCTATCAACTGGAATCATCACAAGCCAGGCATTGTGCAACGTGTGAGGAAAGTTGACTCCGTAGCGTGTAGACAATACCGACTCGGGGAACACATTTTGCAGGGTTGACGAGCCGAATACATCCAAATGTTCTTAGTCTACATTACCCCCATGCGAGTTGAACATGTGCATGTGCCAGCCACCTGTGTATCCTTTATATGGGTAAAGGGGGCCTAGTTATCTCCTCATGCTCTTGCTGTGGCCTCTGCCTATATATAGGGAGCGGACCGTTGACCCAGGCATAACTGAGTGCCTGATTCAAGCAAAGTAACATCCCAGCTATATCGAGTACGCATGACTGCACAGGCAAAAGGCCCTACACACAGCCTGCAGGTTTTATGCACAACATATATGTAAACGTCACAGGATGCACAAGTGCAAAATTTATGGGCAAATGAAGACACACGTAATAAAATACAATGTGAACGTTTTATCGAGGTCACAAGACTTTGTGGATATGTCAGAAATGACAAGATTAAATTGCAATAGCATTCTTTAACGAGGTGCCGAGAAAGTATCGTCGACAAACAAGTCAGACGGACGTAAATGGAGTACCCTGACAAAGCCAATGAGGTCACCATTAAATTTGCTTAACCAGGATATTGAGCAAGGCAAGTGGTAATTATGAAATTTCAATGTATATTACATTAAAAAAAAAATATTTAAACACAGGGGTGTCTAATGAGTCCAATGGAAATGTAATTTATTTTTTTACTACTTAAAATAACAATGATATAAAAACAACAAGCTCGCTACAATTGTTTCGGCCTCCAGACGTGTTCTAATACTGTAAAAAATATCTCCATTTAAAATTCCATTCACTTCATATATAAACATGCTTTTTCTCAGGCGTTTGAGACATTTCTCAGCAATCATCAAGGAAAATGTCTCATGAACATCATTCTTTAAAAAAAAAAATAACAATAATAAACAATGCTTTCATAATCAAATCCTTCATATCATATATATTGTTATGGCAGTGGAAATTCGCAGAGCACCATATAGGTCCTGAGATCAGTTATGCCGATAAGTCTGTGTTCAGATAGATTTCCCCACCGTTGTCTAATGGAGTTTATTCGTGTCACCCGGGCTGTGATCTTTGTATTGAGGCAGCCGTTTTTCTTTTACTATCATTATTTTGGGCCAACCACCAACCACCTTCTCCACCATGCCAACCACCAACCACCTTCTCCACCACGCCAACCACCAACCACCTTCTCTACCACGCCAACTATCAACCACCTTCTCCACCACGCCAACCACCAACCACCTTCTCCACCACGCCAACCACCAACCACCTTCTCCACCACCAACCACCTTCTCCACGATGCCAACCACCAACCACCTCCTCCACAACGCCAACCACCAACCACCTCCTCCACAACGCCAACCACCAACCACCCTCTCCACACCACCTTAACAACGACATCTCCTCACCATCTCCAAAACCACATCTCCCCCGATAAATCAACACGAACAACGTCGCCTCACCTTCATTTCCGAAACGACGCCATCTTGGCGCCAGCCACAGCGAGTCCGCATCGCTGCAGGCAGACGCGGGGGTTTCCTCGCCACGCAAGTCGGTGATTTTGCGCACGTCTGCTCGCCGTGCAGGGTCGCTGTCTTCGCGCACGTCCGCTCTGTGCAAGCTTCGCCTCGGAATTCGGATCAAGATAGCGAGAAGGGCAGAGCCAGTGGGGGTCAGAGGTGAGAGTGCGGAGATCAGATCTCGTCTCTCGGGCCCTATAAAAGGGTGAGCGGAATGCCAAGCGCAGTCAGTCTGTGGAGTGTCTGTCGGGGTTCAGAGCGCCTGGAGCCTGGAGCCTGCAGTCGGTGGAGAAGCTGAGGAGAGCGGAGGAGACACGAGCGGGGAGCACGGCCAAGACTGCTGTGCCGCGCGGAGCTGCGTGCTCGTGTGCGGAACGTGGAGAGAGCCGGAGAGAGCTCGCCAACCAGCAACGAACGGTCTGAGGTGATCGGGCTTCGGAACAGTCCGAGCATCGCTGAGGGACGGACGGGTTCTTAAAGAGAGCATCAACTGAGAAAGAGCAAAGATCTGTTCGTTCCTCTCAGGCGTTGCCGGCTGGAGCCCGAATCACCAGGCCGTGGCCGAACCGCGGTTACGCTAGCTGCCGTGGGGATGGGACATCGCGGGCCGCCCCAGCGAGTCACCACCAGGACAAGGTAACCTGCGTGGCCTCTTGGAGCTCCTTCGGTCCTCAAAGCTCCATGTTATAAAGACCCCGAGAGGTCCAGTCTACCCCCTTGCCTTTGATGGGGTTCTTTTTCCTTGCTTTTCTTTGTATGAAAGTTGTGGCGCCAAGTCCGATAAGTAGAACTGTGATAAGTGACTGTACATAATAAATAGACTGTCGTAGCGCTTTGTCTTGCTCGCGTCTTGTCCCAACCCCCCCATTCATTGCATAACTGCATGCGTGTTTTGCATTCATTGCTTAGTTGTATACGTGCATGGTTGTGTACAAATAAATGTGCTTGTTTGAATGTTAACAAGTTGGTTGTGTCCTCTTTCCCCAAATGAACTGCGATCTTGCCCTCGGAATATAGTTGGTTTTTAAATTGCCGGTAAAGCGATCGGGTCCAACGGGAGTCGTGATAACACCCCGCTCGGTTATCCCAAAACGGAGCGAGCTGCATTAAGCGGCTCGTGTCCCAGCGGCCCCGTTGAGGTACAATCTCTTGGTAATCTACCCACGCGAATAATTAGGTATATCGACAATTCGGCGATTGACCCTGTAGCATGCGGGTAGAGTGCGGACAAGGTTGTGGTGTGGTTAAGAACACACCCGTGGCTGGTTTTCGGCATTGCTCCGGAAAGCCGTGACTGAATTGTTCGTCCGGTGGGCGTATTGCCGCTATTAGTAAAACGCGGTCGTTCGCACGGCGGAGGGTGAGATTTCACAACAATATACTGGAATACAAGACCCGTCGCTTCGCTGATGGAAATACCAATCTTTGCTGTGATGGCTAATCAATAGGGCAAGAAGAAAAAGGATTTCTAGAGGTGTGGGGATAACCAGCGTTGCAAGGTGGCGTTTGCAGTTTCTCCACGTGTGCCCATGTACCTATGTGCCCATAAATAAATAAATAAATAATTTTTAAAAAAAGGTCATCAAACCTTCTCAGGAGTTCTCCAAATCCACCGTAGCTCGATTTATTGAAATCCGTTATTATGTTCTGAAGTTATAACATGACGAACAAACAGAAAGACAGGACTCATTTTATCATACAGCTTGAAGATTATGATAATATATATATATATATATATACATATATATATACATATATACATATATATATATATATATATATATATATATATATACATATATATATATATATATATATACATATATATATATATATATATATATATATATATATATATATATACATATATATATACATATATACATATACACACACACATACACACATACATCTATATATATATATATATATATAAAGTTAAAAGTGTGTGTGTTTGTGTGTTCGTCTGTGACCTATGCACGTGAAAAGTACTGGACTGATCCTCACCAAAGTTCACATGCTGACAGTATATGTACCCGGGAGTGTCCTGATGTAAAAGAATTGTACTTCCGACCTCCGGTTTCCGAATTATGACGTCATCACCTGATTTCATAACGTTAATTTTTCAAGTTCAGCCGATTGACATGGGGCCAACGCCATTTGCAATAGAATGAAAAAAATAGTGCTACAGTTAATTCCGAATTATGACATGCACTCGACACACTTATCATAGGCCCTATTCACATCAAACGCCTCTTTTAATGCATGATTAACACAAGTCATATTTTATTGTACATACATGATTACATTACATGTTCACATAGAGGGCGTCTATTATACACATTTCGTTGAGAACAGTAGTGGATCAATACACGCTGCCTCACCCCAATATGCTCATATTAGCGATACCCGTGCACATGCACGGGATAGCAGTACAACATAGCTGGAAGCAGACGACAGACCGTACATGGGGAATGACAAAAATACGCATTGTGCAAAATGCAAGTGGTACTATGGAACGTCAAAACTTCCCAAACATTGTCGGCATGTCCGCTAAGTGCCACAGCAATTTCATAGGGATCGTGTGACGGCGAGCCGAGTTTTTAGTGTGCAAGCTTGGTATTATAATAGAGATTATACGTACACATGCGGTGCAGAGACCGTCTTATATTTCCTCACCAAATATAGACGATACGGCGTCCATGGTATTTGATACACTATCATAGGCCTTATTTACATCAACAAAAACCTATAGAGGTCGTCTTTTTATACACATTTCCTTAAGAACAATAGTTCATCAGTATCAGTACATGCTGCCTCGCATCAATAGAGCTCATCTAATATACACTTTCGTTGAAGCGGAGATATTTTTTCCTGAGCAATTCCTCATCATCAAGCAGGTTTCCTCATCAAATCCTCACCAATTCCTCATCCATTTCTGATCCATTTCGCATCCATTCCTCATCATCAAGCATTTACCTCAGCAATAGGACCTATACCTCTATCAGGAGATCGTGCTAAAATAGAGTGACTATTTACTTTTGCATAGTGGCAAAAGGTTGGTTGTGCTCATTCCCGCGGATCCCAGTGAAAATCGCTGGAACTCCCGCACTTTTTGAGCCGGACCCGTGTGTTTCGTCGCAGGGCTCCTGGGACTAATAGGCCTTCCCAGTTGGCAGCGGATCCCCTTGCGAGGACTCTCGCGACCTGAGTTGTAGGGGATAGTCCCCCGACGAGTTGCCCCAAGCACAACCACCACACATAAAATTAATCCACACATTAATACATGATAGTAATATTTTGATAATTTTAATAAATTAATGATGCCTCCTAAAAGGCGAGGAAGCAGCATTGGGAGAAAAACGCCACACGCTAAGACTGAGAGCGTCACGAGATATCGACACCGAAGAGAAAACGACAACAAGGCGTCGAAGAGAAAACGACAAGGCGTCAAAGAGACCGGTTGCGTTCGGCAGCTGCTCGGCTTGCAGAGACTCCTGAAGCTGCGGGCGCTCGGCGCCGAAGCGTTCGCCAAACAACCGCAGCAGCGAGAGCAGCAGAGCTGCCTGAAGCTATGGACGCTCGACGCAGAAGCAATCGCCAAGCAACCGCAGCAGCGAGAGCAGCAGAGCTGCCTGAAGCTACGGACGCTCGATGCCAAAGCGTTCGCTAAGCAACCGCAGCAGCGAGAGCAGCAGAGCTGCCTGAAGCTACGGACGCTCGACGCTGAAGCGATCGCCAAGCAACCGCAGCAGCGAGAGAAGCAGAGCTGCCTGAAGTCTCGGACAATTGACGCCGAAGCAAACGGTTGCATTCAGCTGCCAATAGAGCTGGCCCTTTCAAATCATCAAAATTGGAAAGAGAAGCCTTTAACTATAGACCGCATAATCAGTATCAATTGATCCCTATACTTCAAATAGGTGGGATGGATGAGATCTGCCATCATTGTGGGGCAAGAAAATTCAAGAAAGAACCTCCTGGTATGTGTTGCAGTGGAGGGAAAGTGAAAATCACTGATATATACGAACCACCAGAACCGTTGAAGTCTCTGTTGGATGATACATCTGCCCACTCACAACATTTCCTAGGCAATATCAGGAGGTATAACTCATGCTTCCAAATGACATATAACTCATGCTTCCAAATGACCATTCCAAGTGAGGTTACCGGGCTACATCCCTACGTTTAAGGTTTGTGGGCAAATATATCATCGAGCCGGGGCCATTTTTCCACAACCCGGAGAAGAACCGAAGTTTCTTGAGATCTATTTCATCGGCGATCACAATCAGGAAGCTCAACGTTGGTGTGGCGTTGTTGAAGATGTCCATCTCAAGTTGGTTTTGGACTTGCAAAAGATGTTGCATGAAACTAACAACATCGTAAGAAGTTTCAAAACAGCCTTAGAACAGGCTCCCAGTGAAGACATGAGTGAAGGTTGTAATTCATGCTGATAGAACTCCTGCTGGAGAGCATGAGAGAAGATACAACGCACTACAAGTAAATGAAGTGGCCATCGTCATCATTGGGCAGGAATTCAATCGGCGTGACATCGTCATACACTGCAGAAAATGACCAACTGCAGAGAATCTGTGAGGCACACCGCTCCTATGAAGCCCTGCAGTACCCATTGATTAACTGGGAAGGACAAGATGGCTATTGCTTCCAAATATTGCCGTTCAATCCCACGACCGGACTCATGAATGTTGGAAAAAAAGTATCTGCTAATGATTACTATGCATACAGAATCATGCACAGGCAAAATAGTTTCAATATTATTTTGCGTTGTCGCCAACTGTTTCACCAGTATATAGTTATGTATGTTAAGATTGAGTCTGAACGACTACTATTCATCAGAACTCAATCAGCAGCAGTTACGCGTGGCTGATTATATACATCTCCATGATTCTCTAACCAATGACGGCCATGCAAATGTTGGTCAATGAGTTATATTACCATCATCATTCACTGGTGGGCCACGGTATATGGCAGAACGCACTCAAGATGCAATGACCTATGTTCGAACTTTTGGAAGACCGGACCTTTTCATAACTTTAACCTGTAATCCTCAGTGGCCAGAAATTGTCAAAGAACTATTACCAGGACAAGTCGCACATGACCGACATGATCTAATAGCGAGAGTCTTTCAGAGGAAAGTCATTCTGTTGATAGATCTTATGACGAATTTTAACGTGTGTGGTTCTGTTGCTGCCTACATGTATATCATAGAATGGCAAAAACGTGGTCTTCCACATGTACATAGCCTTTTTTGGCTCAGAGAAAAAAACTTAGACCCAACCAGATTGACTCAGTCATTCACGCTGAATTGCCCAACCCAGAAGAGGATCCGTTTTTGTACGCTATTGTGAAACGTCATATGATCCATGGTCCATGTGGGGTAATAAATAACAAGGCACCCTGCATGAGAAATGGAAAATGTGGAAAGAGGTTTTCCAGAGAACTCCTCCACAAAACGCAGTCGGATAAAGATGGATATCCGTTGTATCATAGGGGGGAACCTGATGATGGTGGATTTGAAACAACAGTTAAAGTTCACGGTATTCCTGAACCCATCGTTGTCGATAATAAATGGATAGTTCCATATATCCCATTACTCTCCACTATTTTCAATGCCCATATCAACGTTGAGTACTGCAATAGTGTAAAAGCTATCAAATACATATGCAAATACATTCACAAGGGCAGTGATCAAGCCGTAGTAACCATTGAGAGAAACGACATCAACGAGGTTCAAAAATATGAAAATGGTCGATACATATGCAGCAATGAAGCCATATGGAGGATATTGAACTTCCCCATTACTGGCAGGTTTCCTCCAGTTATTCACCTGACAATTCACCTTGAGAACGGACAGAGAGTTTATTTTACAGATCAAAATGTCCAACAACGAGCGGAAGAACCTCCAATTTCTAACTTACTGGCATTTTTCAAACTATGCAAAATTGATGACTTTGCTCGAACTCTACTGTATGCTCAGGTGCCAACGTATTTCACTTGGAACTCGAGTCAGAAACGTTGGAACAGGAGGAAGCAAGGTTCAGAAGTTACAGGATATCCCGGTATTTACAAATCTGACGCATTGGGTCGAGTGTACACAGTACATCCCAATAATTTTGAGTGTTTCTGCGTCCGCTTCCTCCTGCATGTGAAACGAGGTGCAGTGAGTTACATAGACCTGAGAACAGTGGACGGGCATATTTGCAGCACATTCCGTGAGGCTTGCAATCTCCTCAGACGCCTAGAAGATGATGCCCATTGGAACGCCACGCTTGAAGAGGCAACTGTTTCTCAATCCCCATCGACCATGAGGTATCTATTTGCTATTATGATAACTGCGTGTGAGATGTCAGATCCCAAGAGCCAATGGGACATTCACAAAGAGGCCCTGTCTGAGGATGTAAAAAACAGAGTCCAAAGAGAACATCCCCAAGAGGAGATCCAGTACACACCAGATATGGTCAATGAGGCTCTGATATACATTGAAGATTTGGTATTATACATGAGCGAGAAAGATTTAACTAAGTGGGGACTTCCCTCTCCTAATAGGTCTGAAAGCGCAACCATCAGTAGAGAATGGTTCCGTGAAACAAACTACAACACAGATACTCTCGCAAAGTTTGTTTCTGACAATGAGCCGCTTCTGGTACAGGATCAGAGTAATGCATATCAACTGATTTCTGAAGTGGTTCAAGAGGGAAGTGGTGGGATATTTTTCTTGGATGCCCCGGGTGGTACTGGCACAACATTTGTCCTCAACCTTTTGCTTGCTAAGATGAGGAGCCAGAAAAAGATCGCACAAGCCGTTGCTTTATCCAGTATAGCCGCAACACTACTTTGAGGTGACCGCACAGTGATTTCTGCTTTCAAATTGCCTCTCGACTTAGCTACAATGGAGTATCCGGTTTGTGGCATTGGCAAACAAACTGAAGCAACAAAAGTGCTGAAGAATTGCGACCTCATAGTTTGGGATGAAGGTACAATGTCGCCTAAGGATGCATTCGAAGCATTAGATAGAACTATGCGAGATTTAAGAGGAGTAGATCTGCCTATAGGTGGAGTTACGCTGGTTATTTCTGGCGACTTCAGACAAACTTTACCTGTAGCACCCCGTGGCACTCCAGCTGATAAAATGAAAGCCAGTATAAAATCTTCATACCTCTGGACATTCGTACAAACTATCCATCTAACAACAAATATGAGGGTCAAATTAGATGGTGATTTAGATGCGGCAATTTCTCACAATTACTTCTCAAACTTGGAAATGGTGAAATCCCGAACACAAATGATGTAATATCTATTCCCGATGACTGTGGTACAATAGTTTCATCTATGGAAGAATTGGAGGCTCATGTGTATCCCAATTTAGCGACTAATTACAAAAACATACAGTGGCTCTGTGAAAGAGCAATCCTGGCTCCACTTAATGAAACAGTCCGTGTAATAAACCATCAGTTATTACAAGTAGTTCCAGGCGAACAACATAGTCACAAGTCTATTGACACCACACTGGATACTGAGCAAGCCATACATTATCCCACAGAATTTCTAAACTCATTGGAATTACCAGGATTGCCTCCATACAATGTGTAATTTAAAAGTTGGATGCCCTATTATGTTATTACGTAATCGAGATGCACCAAAACTTTGCAACGGAACTAAACTGATTGTGAAAAGACTACTACCACATGTAATTGAGGCCACTATCATGACAGGATGTGCCAAAGGAGAAGATGTATTCATTCCGCGAATTCCACTCATTCCATCAAATTCAACGATTGAATTTAAGAGACTACAATTTCCTGTATACCTGTGCTTTGCGATGTCTATCAATAAGGCACAAGGACGGTCATTGAAAGTAGCAGGGCTGGAATTATCCACTCCTTGCTTTTCCCATGGTCAGCTATATGTGGGATGCTCCAGAGTGGGATCATCGGAGGCTTTATACACATTGGCCCCAGAGGGGAAGACATCAAATATTGTTTATCCTCGAGCACACCACTGAAATTATTGAGCTACTTCAGTTATTTCATAAACTGGAATAGGATGTGCGATGAAGGAAATACATGTTGCTGGTGAAAAATAAAAATGGTGGTGGGAAATAAAAAAAATGGTGGTGGTGGTTTGTATATATACATATTACAGATATAAATAGAATGGTGATGGCATAGGGCTTATGTGTATAATATTTTATAATGAAATGGTTATGGGCTATGTCGATATTTTATAGAATGGTTATGGGCGTAGGTACGTTGTAACTTCGTATACATAATATAACATAATTTTTTTTATCAGGATAACAGAAGTAAATAAATCAAATACGCTGGGCCAGGCTGGGTTATGCCCGACGTATAAATTAAGTCGCAAATAATGACATGAAACCAGCCTCACATTGTTGCGGCATTATGGTTTTTTTTATCTGATGCAGCAATAAATCTTAACATTTTTGAACTCGAGTCTTCTGCATATAAAACATGGCGGGGAAAATATAATATTATCGTGGTGATGAAAAAAAAAATAATGGTGGCAGCCTCTACAATTTTACAATTAACTGTGACATATACTCCTTCAGACCAGCCGTCATCCACGGGATTCCCGTGTGGAGCACGGGTATCCCTGCTAGTGTATACATATAACACACGAGTTGGTATATTCTCAAATAATCTCCACCAGTTTATCTGTTTGCCGCTATGTCTGTCCAGGGCAGAGTTTGGGCTGGCCTCACATCACCCACAATCGTCACTTCAAAAATTCAAATAATACATCTCCCATTTTGGTCAGCATTTATGGGCCTCAGGCTTCAGGCACAGGGCATTAGGCTTCAGTCCTCTGGTGTATATTTGAAGACTGAACAACACATTTTCTAACATGAAAAATAAAGGTAGTTTTGAGGAAAGAATAGTATATTTAGATTACAACCGATGCAAAGGAAATGAGGTAATGCATGTTTTGTTTAGGAGCGATCGTGGCAGCGGTCTCCCATACTCCGCCCAAAGAAAAGAAAAAAAGAAAAAAGAAAAGTACAAGAGGGCTGCTGAGTTTCTGTTCATTTATGTTGAGTTTACATACATTTAAAAACTGAACATGTCATCCATCATGAAAGAAAGGTACATTTTCATAATGCAAATGAAAGAAAATAGTCATGACAAAATATTTGAAGTCATTCATACAAACCCCCCCCCCCTTGCAATCTGTCTTTTTGAGGGCCTTTTATGCAACTCACCGGTGAAAAAAAAATGGAAGGTTTTTGTGGGTAATTTTGGTTTTCGCCCGAGTTTTCAAGGCCAAATAGTGTGCACATATTGGGTTTATAAACAAACTGTATTTTACATGTGTAGGACATGTATTCACATGTTATGTGAAGTAAATAAATTGTTTACATTACATCATTTCTGGATCTGCCAAAATGCCAGCACCCACTTTGGAAAGCTACGTGCAGCATCTAACTCTACATGTCCAAATGGCACACACGTCTTCTGGCCGTGGGCTTCCCATGGGTGTTGGCCGACTGGAAAGAAATAATATGCAATGAGGTAAGAATGTCCCCGTGCGTTGAAGAATGGGAAGAAAGACAGGAGGTGGGGGGGGGGCTTGAGGACTTTGGGTAGGAAGTTGGTTTGAAGATTTGCAGTGGGCAGGGGTTGGAAGAAGACTTGATATTTGGGAGATGGGTGAGGGGGTGTTGAGGACTTGGGTTTTGGTGGGTGAGTAGGGGGGGGTGGGTGGGAGTGGAGGACTTAGGTTTGGGGGGTTGATTTAATTAAGGAACATCTTTAAGGAGCACATAGCAAGACAATATTAAATTCACATGATATTCAACATGTTCTCTGTACCCTTGATACTTGAACAAAGTGCAAAATAGTTTTTCAGCAGAATGGACAACAGGACTAAGGGCACAGTTTCAGAGTAAAGAAGATGAGATTTTGGATGATTGTAAGACAAGGGTGTTTTGAGTAGTAAATGCATGGAATAATATCCTTGGAAAGGTAGTGGCTGCATAAACAGCAGATAGATTCAAGTTTGAATTAGATACGTACTGTATGTAAAACAGTAGGGATTGGGAGGTACTTGGACATTGGCAGGATTGATGGGCCGAATGACCTCCTGCAGCAACGAAATGCCTTGCAACTCCTTGTAACAAATTACGAGCTGGGAAAGCCACCAAATATACCACTGTCCGTCCATTGTACCAGCAGGACATGAAGGTGGATCCGCACTGCTCCACAGCGCAGCCATTGTACCAGCAGGACATGAAGGTGGATCCGCACTGCTCCACAGCGCAGATCCCTCAGGTTGCGGTTACGAATGTAAAAGTGTGTAAATGCACCAAAGATCATGATTCCAAACAATTACTGCAAACACAACTTTATCCAGGAAAAAGGAAAGGGAACACTTAATGAATAGGGAAAACAAAGCAAAAAAAAAAAAGAATACACACCAACAAAGTGATTAGAACAAGGAATTGGAAAAAATAAAATAAAACTTTGCCAATTAACTAAAGGAGAAGAGAACGGACAGTCCTTGAACAGAGGTTTCTTTCTGGACATCCTACACCTGATGTGACGCTATGACAAACTTAATGTGGGATAATTTGACAAATACAGCAAAAAAAATTATGCAACATACACATCAGATACATTGTGCATGCGGCACACATAGTCCTACTTTGGCTCACAGCAAAATAAGTTGATGATGCACAATTCAACAGCATTATAATGGACTAATCATCGGATGTAAAACACCATCGATGTCGATAAGAATGAAGTCATCAACAATATTTAAGATGATGAAATGTTTTTAAAATATCGTAACATTGTTCAAACATGTAAAAAATATTTTCATGATGTTTTCAAAGCACCGCACTTTAACGTTGTGAAAACATTCATCATAATGGTTTTATAGTGTGATGGTGTTACTTTTTGGTGCGCAGTGGGTTCGTTCATATCTTGAATGGTTTGGAAGTTTGAAGGAAAACTGATCAACTAAACTGAAATAATTGTTCTTCAATGCAAGTTTACATATCCATAAAAGGTGATTGATATATATATATATATATATATATATATATATATATATATATATATATATATATATATATATATATATATATATATATATATATATATATAATCATACCATTCCTTTCATGCCATAAAGGCATTTAGGGCTGCCAAGGAGTACAGTGCTGGACGGGTCACCACTCCGACACAGGTTACCCCAAATGATTATTACCCAGTACAATGGTACTCATTTCGTCGACCTCAGAAGGATGGCAGGCTGAGTCAACCCCACCTGCCGTTAATTCAACGGCTAACAGGGTCTCAAACTCAGAACCCGAAGATCCAAAGCTAGCCACCTCAGCCAATACCAGGTCGGTGTGTGTGTGTGTGTGTGTGTGTGTGTGTGTGTGTGTGTGTGTGTGTGTGTGTGTGTGTGTGTGTGTGTGTGTGTGTGTTTTTTCATTGTATCAGCTGACCTGGCTGGTAATCTGAAGTTGAACACGAAGAAAAATAAAATACCACAATAGATTCCTTTGACAAGATGTGATCAGACAGTCTCATTAACACCTGGCAGTTTTTAAGATGACACAATTACTTGTTAGGATGGATTGGCATGATCTTTCTTTGAAAGGCATTAAAATGATTGGTAATTACATCAAAACAAGCATCATTCTGTTAAAAAAAATAAACCTAGGCTTTGGCCGAATCAATTGTTGCTCTACCCTCTGAATCATATATCTCCATATTGGAGCAAACGTGGATGTCAACAAAACTCCATAATTGACATTTCACAGTTCTTGAACCAATGTAGAGGTTCCAAACCCAGTTCTCTCTCTGGTTCCAACCCGAAAACTGCCCTGAAGTGGCCACCCAGAGACAGCGGATGAACACATGCTTTCGCCTCACTCTGATGCAAGTACTCCAGCACATGCACTGGCCTGTGTTCCCATACACTGAGAAGGGTACTTCCACCCAGAGGGTGGGAGTGCCTGCTTGTGTTTGTGATGCAATTCTGATGTACCATACTCTGCTACAGAGAGTCAGTGCTGCCGAAGCAGTGTTTTTGCAAGGGTTATACTGGGTGGTTTGCCAGTGCCTTCCCAGCAGGAGTCAGGGCAGAAATTTGGAATAAATTCATGGTGTTGCAATGTCTCACCGACTCTTCATGAAGGAAACCCCGTGGGATCTTTATGGGCGACCAACTAATGCCGGCAGACAGGACGCATAGTTTAAAAGGTCCACAGAATCAGAAATTAAACAAACAAAAAATATATATATATATCTATGTTGATGATGATATATATTTGTTAGTAATAAACAAAGAACTGAACATGGTTATTTAATTCCAATAATTTTTTTGAAGTCAGGTCAGGAATGTCAACAAAACTCATAATCTCAGGAGCATGCGCCAGAGCAGCGCGTCGCTGCGTCCACTTTCCGCCGGTACTCCAGGGGCCTCCGTCCGGCCATCCCCCAGGCAGATGCCAAGCCCATCCCCATCTCCTTGAGATGCCGATCAACCTGCTACAAACACGAGGCACATGGTCGGCCCACCGGCCTGTTCCACTTACGAGGCTCCTTCGCAAAGAGAATCTGGTGAGCAGGATCAGCGCCAGGAAAACGAGCCAAATGTCCATACAGCTGCAGCTGACGCTCACGGACCATACAGGTAACAAGTCTCATTTGAGTCTCTCTCAGCAACCACTCGTTGGACACAAAGTCCGACCAGCAATAGCCAAGGATTCTCTGAAGAGACCTGGTACCAAAGGAATTAGGGTTCCATCTCAGATCCCTGGTCAGAGTCCAAGTCTCACATCCGTAGAGCAAGATTGGAAGCACCAAGGATCTGAAGACTCTGAATTTCATCCTACTGCACAGGTAACGACAGCGCCACACCCCATGATCCAGTGAATCCATAACTCCCCAGGTCTGACTCAGACGTTTATTCAACTCTGGAACACAGCCAGCAGAGACATGAACATCACTGCCAAGGTAAGTGAATCTCTCCGTGACCTCAATATCCTCACCATAAACAGGTACAGACAAGATAGCAGCATCCAAGATGTCATTGAAAGCCTGGATCTTAGTTTTGACCCAGGAAACCCGTAATCCAAGCACCTCCGACTCCTCATTCAGCACCTCAAGGGCCCCCCAAAGGATATCCAGTCTCCACAAAGACGACTGCATCATCTGCGAAATCAAGGTCAGAGATGTTGACATTCCAAAATGATGCACCGCAGCTTGATCTGTCCGACATCTTCCCCAGATTTTTTTTTATATACCTTGTCGAGGCTCGAATGAGAGCTAAGATTCCATTCCATCTAAGTGCTGAAAAGTGTGGGGGCCAGTACACACACCTGATAAACTGCAGTACCAACTGTAAATAAGTCGGAGATGGTATCACCACATCTCACAGCACTCTCAGTATCAGAGTATAGCTCAGACATCAGGTTGATCACTTTTGGTGGCACCCCACAAAGATCAAGAATTCTCATGAGGGCCTTCCAATTCACTGAATCGAACACTTTGCAGAGATCAACATCGGCTGCAAGCAGTACTTGCCGAAACTCTCGCCTGCATTCGGTTAGGACAGGAAGGGGAAGGATACGGTCAATTGTTAACCTCTTTGGTGTAAAGACTGACTGCTATGGGTGCTGGTGCTCAAACAAATGGTGGAGAACCCCATCAAGAATTATCTGAGCAAAGGCCTTGCCTGGCATTGAGAGCAGCATCACCCCTCGGTCATTGTTGCAATCCTGGCAATCAGTCTTCCCTTTCCAGAGAGGGACAACTCGGCCCCTCTTCCAGTCAGTTGCGATGATGTCTGTGTTCAAGGCAGAGCACAGAACTGCATGCAGCGACACGAGTACAGCATTTCCACCAGCCTAAAGATGTTCAGCATGGATGCCACAGATCCTCGGAGCTTTAACTCCATTTCAACTGGTTCACTAAAGCCTATGTTTACACAAACAAAGGTGGATCACAGTTGATTGGAGGGTCAGCATAAAGGACAGTAACACCCCTGACATCAAACTCAACAGCTGGTTGATCAGCCTGGTAGAGCCATTCAAAGTCACCGGCTTTGCGGGCCTTCACTTCGGACTCCTCTGTCAAGAGCCTACAACCTTCCACTCGAACTGCAGTACACCAAGGGACGGGATTGGAGGAACGCAATGCGTGAATTCCCCTGTAAGCAGGATGAGAATCACTTGAGCACAGGTGATGCTCCAGCCCCTTCACAGATTCCTCGAACAAAGGCCACTTGTCAAACGTCAGAGCACGCACAGTTTTACACCTCAGCTCTGCAATTGAATCTGGCTCTGTGACTTTGGCCAATGGTATTGAGTGTCTCTTGAAACACAAAAGTCTTCTTTTCCCTACGTTGAGTTCCAAGACATCCATGGGCAACATCAAGGATCCATCAATCTATCCATTGGGACCATACTCTATGCAGAGCATTGGTGCTGCGTAAGTAGTCTCCTTGGATATTGGACACAATTTTGGACGTGTCGCCACTAAGACACAGTATACCAGCATGCTGGCACTCATTTTTCTGACCACGGAAGGATGACAGGCAGAGTTCACCCCACCTGGTATTAATTCAACAGCCGAGTGGGGTTTGAACTCAGGATCATAGGATCCCAAACCCACCACCCCAACCATTAAGTCAACACCAGGCATACATCAAGGATGGTGGTCCTGAAGGCACTCCACAACTCTTTAGGAATCCCCAAAGAACCCTGACCCCCCACATAACCAATTCCTTTGCTACCCTGTCATCCTTGAGCTTGCCAACATCCAACCTAGGCTGGGATGGTACCATTCTCCCGAATTTAAGCTGCAACTTCAAAGTTGCTACCACAAGCCTGTGGTCGGTATTGAGCCCTCCGGTAGACCCTGCATTTCTGGACCATCCTCCAGCAACTATCAATGAGCACATGATCAACCTCCTTTGCCACACCACCAGCGTTGGATGACCAAATACAGCGATAAGTCTGTGGGTGCTGAAACCAAGAACCAGTCACCCTAAGTCCATGACTTCTTGCAATTGCAACGAACTTGGTGCTATTCTGGTTCACAGTTCCAGACCCATGGAGACCAACACGTCTCATAACCATCCCTATCAGTTCCAGTCGATGCACTGAAATCCCACAAGACTAGAAGAGTATCTCACCTGGGGCACTGATCAACCACAGACTCGAGCGTGACATAGAATGCGTCCTTCACGGTGAGATCACTCTCCTCAGTCAGAGCATAGACAGAGGTCAGGGAATCGACACCCAAGGAGTGACAAATCCTTCGTCTCATAATACGCTCGTTGACCGGTGTTGCCTTAATCATCATGGGGTCAGCTTATTGGACACAGCTACAGCAACTCCTTAGGCATGGTAACCATCAGAGCGACCAGACAAATAGTAGGGGTTCACATCCGCCATGATCTCACCACTATCCGGTCTCCAAACCTCAGAGAGTGCTGTGATACCGATGTTCAAATGCTTGAGCTCAGATGACAGCAGAGACAAGTGATCTTCCTCTCTTAGGGATAGGACATTCTAGGTACCAACCTGAAGGGCCCACCTCAGGTTAACCCAAGGAGACCGCCGTCTGGTGGACGACACCTCAGCACTACCCTGACACACACGACCGCATTCTGACCCGGGAAAATTACCCCATGGTTTTACTCCCATCAAAGAGTGGGGGTCCCGAAGGCTTTGCCCCAATCCCGTCATCCGGTGAGCTGCCCTGCGGAGGGCAACTGCACAGGAAGTACTCCGACGGAGTGGGTTTTCAATTTTCTTTGAGTTTTTCTTTTGTTTTGTGGCGTGAAGGGTTTTACGATGGCCGGAGTGCAAATCCTGCCACCAACCTCCTAAAAAACAAGTAACCCAACTGCAAGAGGACATCCATAGACAGTTGGGCACGAGATATGGATGGCCGTTGGCTCACAAGGAGCTCCTCCACACTTTGGAGTTCTGCCTAACTTGCTGATTTTTAGGGCCAATCTGCTGGTGCTACCCGTAAAATTTTCAGAAAACCTCCATGGTCATTGCATCCTGTGCGACGTCATCACCAGTACGATTGTCTCAGCAGGCATAGAATAATGGCTGCACAACTCACTTCAAACTCGTCAGTAGGTGAATTTGACAAATAATTTTTTGATGAAGAATCCTCAGATTATGAAGATAGTCAAAATTATGATGTAGAAAGTGCTGTCAGACTGTACATGTATGAACCCGAGGTGGAAATTAGGGATGACCGCTCATGAAATACCAAGCATTCACAACAATCAGGATGACATTGAAGAAAGACTCGGCAATAACAACTGGTCAGTGGTAAATGATAGAGCTAGAACGTGATAAATGTGGATTTTAGTGGTATTTTGATGCAAAATTTCTCTGTAATTCTTGTAGTTACGAGGAATGCGCTCAATTAAAAACAAAAGGGTATACAATTGCTGACACCAGCGGCACGGCTGATGACCATACCGGATGGGACTATTCTCACAATGTGCAGGTAGTGGACAAAAAAAAAAGGAAACACCCGAGTAAATGAGGGACACCAAGTATATTAAGAGCAGCGGCATCCACTCAGGTGTGACCCATGTGTGAATTAAGCAAATAACAATCCAGCATGCTTAGGGTCATGTAAAAAAATGCTGCACAGGCCTGGTTGCCTGTAATTATGGTTGGCATGTAATGCTGTAGGAGGAGACATCAGTTATTTTGAAAGAGGGGTGATTGTTGGGGCATGTGTGGCAGGAGCTTCAATGACAAAGACAGCTCAACTTGCTGATGTTTCATGAGCATCGGTATCGAGTGTGATGGCGGCATGGAATTGTGAGAGAAAGACATCAGCAGCAAATAGCAACAGTGAGTGGAAGTGCATACTCCGGGATCATGATATCCGCGCATTCATTTGAAGTGCCAGGCAAGGCAGGCGAGCAACTGCAGATCAATAGACTGTAAATTTCAACCTGGGGCACAAGGAGCCAGTTTCATCAAAACCGGTCTGCCGAGAATTCCAGAGCGGGATACCATAATTGGGTTGCAGTGCACAAACCGCTCATCACACCTGGCAATGCATATTTGCGAATCCAGTTTTGCGAGCTGTGGAGAAATGTGATATGGTCAGATGAATCATCCTTCACCATGTTCTCGCCAAACAGACGAGTGCACGTGTGGCACCAACCTAAAGATCTCCACAACCCTGAGTGCTTGGTTCCATTAGTGAGGGGTTCTGGTGGTTCCATAATGTTGTTAGGCATATTTTCCTGGCATTATTTGGTTGCAGTCATCCCCTTAAAAGGCAAGGTCAATGCCAATTGCTACTTTCTGGAACCGAGTGATCATCTTCACCCCATGTTGCAGCATTTCTTTCCTGCCCAGAGGGGTGACTTCCAGGAGGACAATGCCCCCATCCACAGAGCACATGTGGTCGCCCAAAGGTTTGATGAGCACAACACTGATGTTATCTAAATGTCATGGCCTTCTCAGTACACCAGATCTGAACCCAATTGAGCATTTATGGGACATTCTGCAATGACAACGAAAACAGCATTTTCCACCTCCATCAAACAGGCGTGAGTTGATTGACTTTCTCGTGGAAGAATGGTGGCGCATCCCTCATGCAGAATTCCAGATGCTAGTAGACTATGCCATGGTGCACACAGGCCGTACTGGCGGCATGTGGTGGACCAACACCCTATTAAGCGACTTTGAATTTGTGTTTCCATTGTTTTTTTATCCACCACCTGTACATTTACATGCAGTGAGTGAGTGAGTGAGTGAGTGAGTGAGTGATATACAACAAGTTAATTGACACTGGTTGAACACAACTGCACAACCACTGGGGCAACCATATGCTGCTTACCCTCAGTTTCTGATGCTTCTCTGTCCTTTTTCTTCTTTTTCCACTAGATTATAATGATTTCTAATCTTCGGGGGTATCATGTGGACTTCCAATCGCTTCAATTTTTAGCTCGCCTGTTCGAAGAACAGAGAGCTATAGCGATACCCCCGGCGTGAGCGTGAAAATGTTAAAGTTTTTGGTGCAAGTTATTCCCTTTCTAATGTTTTTATCCACCACACTATTTTTTACTGATTACAATATACAAATACATATATTGCTTTAAAATTATTTGGATCAGACTTCACTGCAATGCTTTATAAAAAAATATTATTAGACTCGTCTTTTAAAAACGATAACTGTATAAACAGGCGAGCATTGGGTGGCTTTGACACAAACTCTCTGGTTTTTTTTTTTTTTACGTCAATGACACGATTCGGTGTTTATGCATATAAAGCATATGTAGGCTGCACACAAACATAAGTTCAGAAGCAAAAGTTTTCTGAAGAAGACTTAGCAGGTTATGTGATAATGACGTAATCCCATTGGCGTCTTTTGTGGGAAGGGAAAATCGAGTGGACACCGAAAAAAAACATTAAAATCTTTGTTTCAAGATATTTATTCAATTAAAAAACAAATGATGAAGTGTTAAGTGAAGACATATTTATTCATTAAACCAAGCATAAGTTTCCGATTCTGTGGACATTTAACATTCAGCTGAGGGATGACACACACATTCATAAATCACCCTGCCTGCAAAACACCAGAATGACAGTTTATAGCTGGTTTGGGATTCAAACCCAGGCTTGGACAACTTCAAAGACAACTCCAAGTTCAAGGACAACTTGGAGGAGAGTGTGCATTCCTCGAGGGCAGGGGTTCCCAACCTTTTTTTACTGGGGTACCATTTCACATGTTCGTGGTCAAACCGAGTACCACTGTACCAAAATTCACCTAAAATAGTGTTTATTTGCGATCCAGATACGACAATGGGGAGTTAAACAATACTAACAATTCACAACTATGACATTGAGCAATCTGATCTGAACAAAAGAATGTTACAGTAAGTACCTATTTGATTGTGTAAAATGTCCAATCAATGGGATGGTTGAGCCTGCTTCTTGCTCACAAGCAGGACGATGTCAGGCTTTGTTTTGGATAAAGCACAGCGAACATCATGTTCAACATCCAGTAGGGATCTTTGTTTTGTTTTTAGAATAACGACTGATGAGAACCCAGCTTCACATAGTCATGTAGATGGGAATACTATGAGCGAATGAACAGCCAGGGCAGCTAGCTTAGGGTAAGACCCCAACATTCCACACCAGAAGTCCGCAAGATTCATCTCGTCAAACTGATCTCGGGCTGTGGAGTCGTTCTGGAGATCAATCAAGCTTTCCTGCAGTCCTGTTCCAGTTGGCAAATCCAATGTATTCATGCGAAATGGGTTGCAAATCATTTTCACATCCAGTTCCTTGAGATCTGGAAAATAGGAATTTAATTCCTCATCCAAATAAGCGAGGTGATCTTTTACCAGTTGTATGAACTCCCTTGGGGGATTCTTTTCATGCTTCTGAAGAATATCGGCCGTGCAAGAAAACATGACCACCAATCCCGCTTCGACATTCATCTTCCACAGACGGAGTTTTTCCTGAAATCCCTTGACCTTGTCTATGAAGTCAATGATAGTCGCACCAGTCCCCTGAAGAGACTTGTGTTCAGGGAGTTTAACCGAGAGAAAATGTCGACCAAATAAGCCAGGTGCAATGCCCAGTAGGGGTCGTTCAAAGCAGCGACAAAATCGACAGTCTTTGGTTTTCCATCGTTTTCAAGGAATTCACGAAGCTCAGCTCGCAGTTCAAACACACGCTCCGCCATATTTCAACGGGATAACCATCTCACCTCAGTGTGGAAAAAGAGAACTTTATGGTCGGAGTCAAAATCCTCGCTAAGTTTCTTGAAAAGTCGCGAATCGAGAGCCTGGATTTCACATGGTTCACAATTTTGATCATGGTTGAGAGAACGTCAGTCAATGGCTTGGGGAGCGCCTTGGCTGCGAGTGCGTGGCGGTGGATCGTACAGTGTAGGCCGTGCACTTCAGGAGCAACTGCCTTCACAAGCGTTTGGAAACCTTATCTGCACCCCAACATAGCTGGAGCACCATCTGAAGTACAGCCTTTCAGATCAACCCATGACAGCCCAACTTGATCAAAGACGGAAGACACCTCTTTGAAAATGTCCTTTGCTTTCGTTGTGGTTTTAAGCGGGCCGGCAAAATAGTATTTCTTCCTTGAACTAAACTTGGCTTTATGCACGTACCGAACGAACGCTAACAGTTGGGCACAATTTGCCACATCAGTTGACTCATCCTATTGCATAGAAAATCCGCATGGAGATGCCTTGATTTCTGCCACCACCTGGTCACGAATATTGGTTGACTTTTCTCCAATGCGCCTCTGAACTGTGTTGTTTGACAACGAAAGAGGATTGAGCTCCTTGGCGCTTTGTTCTCCCAGTATGAGACGTATGATATCCTTTGTGGCGGGAAGGATGAGGCTTTCACTGACAGTGTGAGGTTTTTTCTGTTCTGCAATTCGCAGTGCAACTAAGTAGGATGCCTTTACGGCTGTCGTGGACTGCTGTTGAAAACTGCCGCTGCCGTCGAAGCGTGCTCTTTTCATGGCATTTTCCTTCCGACGAAAAAAAATCATGGTCCTTGTCGCTGTGTTCAGGATGAACAGAATCAAAATGGCGCTTCAATAGACTTGGCTTCATAGATCGATTGCCAAGAACTTTTCCACAAATCACACACTGTGGCGCTTCTAATTCACCTTTTTGGATGGAAGAGAAGCCTAACTTGAGATAACTCCGAAAATTTTCGCATTGACGTGATGCTGGTGAACGATAACGGAAAAAATAAGCTGGGCAATAAGCAATGATGACAGTGTGGCGTGTAAAGACAAAACGAATAACAAGACTTGTGCATAATGGCCGATAACAAACAGTTGTCAGTGTACAGCCGCTTTCGATATAAATTTAATTATCGTGCACAAGCTGCATGAGAGAGAAGTAAAATAAAAACTGCGTTTAAAAAACAAAAAAAACACGCTGCCGCGTACCACCGAGAAAGTCCAAATGTATTACCTGTGGTACGCGTACCACAGGTTGGAAACCCCTGCTCTCAGGTACTGGACCATCCTGCCAGCCCGTATTACATAATGCATGCCAGCCAGCCCCCCCTCCCGCTCCCCCCCCCCCACCCAGTTCAAAATTCCTGGCGATGCCTCTGCTCCCCTGCTGGTTGTGTCCAATCTTTACCCCACTAACTTTAACTAACTGTCAATTTAACCTCGTTCTTCCATGAGCATTGCTCTTGCTTAATTTTTATTTTTATTTTTAATTGCTATTCTATCAACATTTATAATATTCTAAGCGAAGTTTTCTTTTTTAAATTCCTATTCAAAATCACATTTTATTACTCTCGGAGATTACTCATTTTATTTCAGAGAGGGTTTCCGTTCATCAACTTGAGATGATTTTATAAAATGCTCAGCTTCGTTTACTGCAGTAAATTTCAGAATACAGTACTTGTACATTTAAAAATTGTCAAAAATGAAGGAACTTTCACATTGCTTTCCTCAATTTGCATTATGTGCTTTCTTTGCTCCTCTTACCCCCACACCCACCATCCTTTCCTTAACCATCTTCACTCAACAAATAAGAGAGTACCAAAATAATTAGCAGATCGACAAATGATGATCCAATCTGCCAGTTACAAACCCCACATATGTTATTTATATGTCTCTTGTCTATAAACGTCCTTGCAAGTCAAGTAACAGTGCACTTGATGTCTTTGTAAGCCTTTGTCCTGCTTGTGATACGAACAAGGTTCATCATGAGCTTGTTAGAATTATAAAAAAATCCAACAAACCCAATATAGTGTGGAATGTACATACAAACATATTTGATGCTTGGGGTGGGGAAGGAAGGGTGAGGGGGAGGGGGTGCAGGGAGATTTAGAAGTTAAGAGGAAGAGAAGGGGGAAATAGTCTGGAAGAGGGTAGACAGGGCAGACAGGGTACAGAGGGTACAAGATGAAGGGATCAGAAAAGAGACCGAAAGAAGAAGAGATGGTGGTGGGCTCAAACCTCCACAATTTGCACACTTAATAGATAACTCTAACTCTTCATCAAATTAGTTATTGTTGTAGACGACTCGACATCCACAAAGATACCATAGTCGAGCTCGAAGAAGGTAGCAGTGCTTTTTGGTACACGGAGCAGCAAGCATCACAACAATAATTGTGGCATGCATTTCAGATTGGAAGAAGTCACCTTCAAACAGCAGGACGTATTACATGCAATGTTATATTGTGTAGTCGATCCAATGCACCAAGGAAAACTGACATCCATTAAAAAGCAAGGACAGCCGAGACATCCTATCACTTGCAAAATGCAGAGGAATATAAATAAAAGGAAAAACTAATAACCGACCTACATTCGCCGCCAACGAATATCTTAAAAAATTGGATTACAAAGTAAAATGAAATAAAACAAGACCTTGTAATAGATTGGACCAATTACAATGGCAGGTATGATGTGATGCAGAATCATTATTGTTAACCAGACACTTGCTTTACAACTCCATCCAAACAGGAAGTTTTATTTCATCAACAAATTTAGCTAATTTGTATTCAAATGATTGTGCAATGCTTGTCGTTAATTTCTTAAACAATAAAGTTTCTTAAAACCAGAGTGCATTCGTTGCTGACAACGCACATTATCAAGCAGATCAAACCCAAAGGCATCGACGAGCTCTCAACAGCAATATGTACTTACAGGTGTCTCATGTTGGTCGGTGAGATAATGGCATTGTCCAGGAAGTGCGGTGACATAGCCCAGGCGAGCATAGAATCCCGAAACAGCGTCAAGCTTTCTGGCAGATGGTAGCATGTCGGAATATATTGAGCGGAAAGGGCGCAAAGACCATGAAGACGATGGCCAAAGAGTGGCTCACTGTCATTTAGCGAATCCAAAGAGAACAGCCATCGTTGTCCATTGTGAGAAAACAAATTCGATTCTCAGGTGTCTTCAGTGCCAAGGGCTCAATAAAATCAGCAGAGAATAGGCTATTCACTTGCGCAAATAAATAAATAAATAAATAAATAAAACAAACTTCGCTGCCAAGAGTACAGCAAAATCCTCAGCTCAAAATATCTCAAAACTTCAGACGGTAGAAAATGCACTTTCAAAATTATTAAACCAAAGGCCAAATTATCGGCAGAAAACGCTGTGACGTTCCACAAAGGCAGCGAAGTGAGAGTCTTTCAATCAGTACAGTCACGAGAAAGGACAGGAGTCTGTTTCCGACACTCGGAGCCTTATAAGGTGGAGCAGCAGCTGACAGGCAGGCTTCACAGGCGGGCCGAGTCAGAGGGGCCTGCGGTGGGGGACTCTGGATGGTGAATGCGGAAAAAGGCTTTTTGCATGATGCATTCTGTTTTGCCTCCAATGAATCGACTACGCATAAAGGTCATGCATATTAAACAGTTAATCCAATGAAATCTTCATTGGAACGTAACAATTGGAAGCGGGTGTTCATCAGCCAAAATTGATTGTTCCAATTAGAAGCATTCCTTTATTCCCCGACATTTCTCCTCCTCTGCTCATTCCTCTCACACTCCCGTACCTTTTCCCTTTTGAGCCTCCACCGCCATCCCCCTCCTCCCACCTTCGACACAACTCCATGGTATGTATATAACAAGCAAGTTGGATCACCTGATCAAGATCTGGTTATTTAGACTTTAGCAAGCCATCAAGATGGATAAACCGAGAGTGCACCACGGCAATGATGGGCCAAATGACCAAATTTCCTTATGAGGTCAGTTTCTTGATTTTCAGACTACAAACACACACATACATTTATATTCCTTGTAAGCAGGGAGGGAGGTTGTACCCATGACCTGACCCTGGGCATCCCCAGCACGTGTGTAAAATTTAATATCGATTGGCCCAGACACACAGGTGGAAATCAAAAATCTAACAAGCATCTTTTTAAAAAATCTTAATTAAATACAATTTAATGTCCACAGAGTAGGTTGATAAAATAAAATACCAAAAAAAAAGAGAACAATGCTCATGATCAAGAACATTTTAGTGTTGGAATATTCATATTTAGATGTAAATCCCATCTCCCAGCACTGGTAACATCTCGGTGAGCGAGATGTTTGACGTTAGGAACGTAATGGAAGAAGAAAGGCACCATCGTGAACAACAGTGTTAAGAGTGGATAATTTGCTGACAAGTTACTGGTTTAAAGGACAATCCAAGCAGTCTTGCATTCAATGCAAGATACAACTCTGATGTGTGACTACAACTGTGCAAAAATAAATAAATAATTCAACCACTTAGATCTTCTTTTCATATGCAGGACATGGCTGCAGGCAGCATTCTTTTCTATGCTGAGTAGTGCCACCTGTAGGATGGATAATGAATTTGGAATTTGAACAGTGTCGGGAAATGCTCGCCTATTCTTCACGAAGAATACCATGGAATCTTTAACAGCTACTTACTCACACTGACAGACGCGACGCCCAGTTAATCCGAGGTACGGCACACATAATCGATGCCTCGCCATGCATGAGAAACACCAGGATGGTAGTTTATTGCCGAGTCGGATTTCAAACCCAGGTTGGACAGCTCAGAGGCGAATGTGCATTCCTCCATTGCATCCTGAAGAAATTGGCATAGTGTTGTGTCCATTTGCGGTTAACTCAAACCACGGGTGGTGGAAACTAACCGCGGCATAATATAAAGCATTTAAAAGATCTGATATCCATCCATCCATCCATCCATCCATCGGGAGCATACTCTGTGCAGAGCGTTGGTGCTGCCTAAGCAGTCTACTTGGCTGGAAGGGTCGCCACTCCGACGCAGTATACCAGCAAGCTGGCACTCATTTTGTCGACCTCGGAAGGACGACAGGCAGAATCAAGCTCTGATATGAACCTTTGTATTTCTACTTTTGAAATTGTCAACGCTCCAGACAATAAGTACAACAGTACAATATGCCGCAGTAATTAAAATATGGTAAACTTGTGTTTTTGAAAAATAAATAAATAAATAAACAAATGAAATTGCTCGTTGAGCAAGGAATTGCCGGAATAACTTTGTCATATCTCCATGATCTCTGAAAAAACAAAAACCTGGAAATCAATTTGGTTCTTATAAGTCGATAGTGCTACTGTTTAATGAGTTATTGCACTTAGTTTGGTCATGATCATAACTTGGAAGTCAATCGGACTTGAAATGGCATTTTTATCGCAATTTGAAAGTTTTGACCCGACCCCCTGACATTCGACCCCTGACCGCTAAGAAGGGTGTTGGTGTGACACCGCAATGAGACATATGGTTGGATGAAGTATTTAATTGGAAGATGCACATTTTGGATTTGGTTTGAAGTCGATACGACCATTTTTGCGGACGTTATTGCGAAAATAAGAATTTCGGTTTTCGGTGACCTTGACCTTGATCTTTGACCTTGATTCACCAAAAACGACAAGTGTCTAAGTTGGACCATGGCCGACATCTGCACCAAGTTTGGTCATGATCGCTGAAATAGTGTGGCTGCTACAGGGTAAACAAACACGTAAACAAACAAACAGACAGACAGACACACAGAATGACCCACACAACCGACCACCATAATTGCCGAAATCGGAAATTAATAAATTAACAATAATGGCATTTTAAAATGGTAGCAAAGCCTTGAGGATGACCTTGAGGTATGCACACTCTCAGGGTGCGATTTGAAAAATTTCCAGTGGAGGGATAAAATTGACAGACATCAAGGATGTTTTTTTTTTAATTTAAATTTCTGACTTTTCAGCTTTATGTCACCATTGTTATGCATTGCTTGTAAGTTGTAAAGGTGACATTGCAATTAGAAATAGTCCCTTAGGGGAATGACAGAAATTTCACCAACAGGCGGTGTGAGAATGGGGTTTGAGGGGAAAGGGGCCATGGCTCCCCTTCCCAAAGTGGTATGGTCATGGAGAGCACAACTTAAGTTAACAGCATAGTCCGTACCCTTCATGAAGAGTTTGGCCTGCATCTGGCTGGCGGTTTGAACTTGAATTCGAGGCAAAAATCCCTCTTTTCAGTCTCTTGTAGGGGGCGGATGCGGATGGGGAGCACAACCCCATGTTACCTTACTGTTCTGATTTATCGTACCAAATATGGTTCATATCAGTCAGGTAGTTTGTGAGGAAAATGTTTTAGTGATCTTGAGGGATTAGGGGAGGGAGGCCGTGGCCCCCTTTCCAAGGCAGACTCGGCCATGAGGAACACAACTTAGGGTTTGGGCATAGTCACGATTCCGCGTGGCCAGTTTGGTTTGGTTTCGGTTGTCAGTTTCTGAGAAGATTTTTAAAATAAAATAGCAACATTTTGAGCAAAACCCCCCTTTAGCCCCCTCTTAATGGAAGGATCTGGAAGGGGAGCACAATCCCATGAGACCTTACTGTCCTCATGCATTGGACCAAATTTTCTCCGTCTTTCTCAAGTCGTTGTGGAGAAGATGTTTTCGTGAAAAAGAGGGATTCGGGGAGGGGGCCTATGGTCCTCTTTCCAGGTGAGGTACGGCTATGAGGAGCACAACTTAAGGTTAGGGCATGGTCCCAAAGTCTCGTGAAAAGTTTGGTCTGGATTTGTCTGGCGGTTTCTGAGAAGAATATTTTTTGAATAAAATGCCTACATTTGGGGTATAACTCCACTTTTTCCCCCTTTATAGGGAGCACATCCAGATGGGGAGCTCATGGGGTTGTGAGGGGTTGGGGTTGTGACCCCACATGGGTTGTGTGGTCACAACCCAGCTCTCATGGGACCCGTCTCTCAGGTCCCGTCCCGTCTCATGGGACTCGTCTGTCCGACCCAGCTCTCAGGTCACAACCCACAACCCAGCTCTCATGGGACCCGTCTCTCAGGTCCCGTCCCGTCTCATCGGCTCGTCTGTCCGACCCAGCTCTCAGGTCACAACCCACAACCCAGCTCTCATGGGGTTGTGACCCCATGAGATTTTGCTGTCCTGGCACATCGGACCAAATGTGATCCATAATCGATCAGGTAGTTTGTGAGAAGAAGTTTTAGTTCAATGTTAATGGATGTACATACGACGGGACACCGGCACCCACTCCATGAGCATATTTCGGAGAAATAACCTAAAAATATCACCAATTATACATTTCTTACTGGTATAAAAAAACGTAATGAAAAAATAATCTTGTAACTATCGAAGCTTTTCATGCACACATTCAAAACGTATTACCTCTGTCACTGCAGGTGGAAGGTTATGTTTTCACCCTTCCTGTCCGTCTGTCTGCCTGTTTGTGAGCACGATATCTCAAAACGGTGGACGGTTTCAAACGAAACTTGGTGGACAGGTTAGGTGTTTGACAAGGAAGAATTGATTCAATTTCTGTGAAGATCCGAATCCGGATTTGGATACGAAAATTATTTAATTTTTAAAGTGATTCTTCACCATTGAAAGATGAGGCCAAAAACGATATAGTACTGTATAGCATGAAATTTCAAAAATGTATTGGGTCCGATATGTTCTCATGGATCAGGCATTACTTGGCAGAGGTATGCACACCACTGAGTGCCCTTCCAGTTACCACTTAAATCAAAGTTTGACAGGACAACGGATATATATATATATATATATATATATATATATATATATATATATATATATATATATATATATAATGTCTGATTGAAATACAGTAACGTAATGACGATGATGTAGTCGATTTTAATTGATTTATTTGCTGTGCTTTGTCACGTGTCATTTTGTGAGATGATCATAATGGATAAGTGCAATGCCCTCCGATCTACATTATACAGCCCAACAGCATGAGACAGATCAAGTGAAACCATGAACGTCCAAATTGCAGTTTTTAGTTCATGTTCACATGATGTCATGTTGATATTATACTGATCAGTTTGTGCTCAAAAAGGATGCAACGTACATTCATCATTATTAAATGTCAGACGTTAAAACTGCAGTAATTCAATCACCATGAATACAAAATCTTCTTTTTTGGGGGGGAGGGGAGAGGGGGGTTAAATTTATCCCTCACCCAAACCCCAGGATGGAAATTTCAAGTGCAATGCCAGGAATTTAAAAACCAGAGCCAGGAAAATCCCCCCAACAAATTGCACCCTGCACACTCGCCTCTCGGCATCAAGGCTGGGTTTTAATCCTGACCCAACTATAAACTGTCATCCTGGTGTTTCACAGGCAGGGTGATTCATCAATGCGTGTGCCATCTCTTGGATGGACGTTAAACTGGGCGTTCCGTCGGCCGGCATTAGTTGGTGGACGTTAAAGATCCCACGTTGTCCTTCATGAAGAGTAGGCGAGCTATCACCAGCACCCTGGAAAAAAATCCATATCCCTGCCCTACCGATGGCAAGGTAACGGCAAACCACCCAGCACAACTCTTGCCAATAAACTGCTTCGGCAGTAAAAGACCTGTCTTCGAGCAGAACGCCAGAACATGAAACCGAAAGCCTGCAGGTCATCTTTTTATTACGTATCCACAGGAAAGAAGTGTGCGGCGTACGGACTGGAGGCGTAGGGATAATATAATATAATAATAGGCTGCCGCTCAACGATTTAAATCATAACCGCACTAGAAATCGAAGTGTCAACATCACCGTCATACCGAAGAAAAAACAAAAAACAAAAAACAAAAAAAAACAGGGAGTCTGGAACACTGACGCTAACCATTACCTCAACGTGTTTCGACTTATGAGTAAGTTACAAGTAACGTGTGTCGACGTGTGTCAACAATCGCGTAACGTGCCTCCAACTTATGGCCAGCGTATGCGGAACGTGTGGCATACACTGGCATACGTCGAAAAATTTTCAACATGCTGAAAATTTGTTGATGTACTCGGCGTACTACGACGTATGCCAGTGTGCTTCAGCATGCATCAGAGTGCTCTTAACGTATACAAAACTTACCCATAACGTATTCGACGTGTGCCGGCGTATTCGGCAAATTTTTCATACGTCGGCATACGCTGGCTAAAATGTCAAGGTGTGACAGCGGCTTGACACTTCGATGTCTAGTGTGGTTATGATTTGAATCGTCAGCCGCAGCCTATTAATAGCCTACGCCAAGTGATCGTCGGCGATACGCTGCCACGCTATACATAAGTTAGACTACCGTTGGGCATAGGTTGTGAACGCCGACAACACGCTCAGCATTCGTTGAGAGAAGTTATCTATATCTTATCAAAACGTTCTATGTACGTTACTAATACGTTATGCATACGTCCAACTCGTTATGAATACGTCCAAAACTGGAAAAAAAAAATCGATAGTTCAGCGTACGCCAGCATTTTACATACATTTTGATACCTTGCCATACGCTGGCTAAAACGTCAAGGTGTGACAGGGCCCTAAGACCTGAACCTCTGCACACTGCAAATTTCTCCAACAAATATGGGGCCAAGTTGGAGTCACAATTGGTTAATGTTTAATTTAACCAGACTTGGTGGCGTAATTGTTGGAGCCTCCACTCTGATCCCTGGGAGGTTGGTAGTTTGAACCCAACCCCGCCAGAGTCGTACCAAAGACTTTAAAATGGGATGTGCTACTTCCTTCCTTGAAACTCAGCTTTCAATAAATAACAGAGCATGGACAAAACCATAGGTTGGCAACTATTGCATAGGGTTGATGGGCCGAATGACCTCCTCCCTTGTTTAAGTTCCTTGTTTGGGAGTTCACATTAATAAAAAATTATGGACATGTAGCCTACCCCTATTATAACGTTTGCTCGGGGGGGGCTTGGGGGGAGCGGGGCAAGTTCATCCTCATTGTTTTGTTTCATATCAAATGTTACATGCAAATTAGTCTGTTTTTTATTATCATTTACATTGGAACTTGCTTGTCATTTCCATGTCAGTGTTTGGTACCGGTCACGTTACATGGGCAGTGGAATAAAGTTTTCAC
>NC_140976.1:46357312-46377312 GCF_056783735.1 Eptatretus burgeri
ACGGCAGAGGGTGGAGTCGTCGGCAAAGAGAAATAGAGGATTTTCCAGAGAGTCGGAGAGATCATTGATGAAAACCAGAAAAAGAACAGGGCCCAGAACGCTACCTTGAGGAACTCCAGCCTGCACAGGAAGAGGGGATGAAAGAACTCCATTTAGGGCCACACGTTGACTGTGACGAGAGGAAGTCTGCGAGCCATGAGTGGAGATGGCCTTGAATACCATGGGAAGAGAGTTTGGTGAATAGTGCAGGGTGCCAGACTGTGTCAAAAGCACGTGATATGTCCAGGGATACGGCTCAGATTTCCTGACTGGCATTGAGGACCTCCATCCATTGATAGGAGAGCAGAAGCAGCATATCCAGGGTAGAGTGACCTGGTCTGAAACCAAATTGATGATCGGAAATCAACCCATTGGAGAAGAGGAAGGATTTCATGGCTGAAGCGATGATGGATTCCATAACCTTGCTAATGATTGGGAGAAGGCTGATTGGTCTGTCGTTACAGGGATCTGTTTTTGCACCTTTTTTATGCAGGGCAGTGATGTTAGCAGATTTCCAAGCAGATGGCAGATGACCTTGGGCAAATGAGAGGGTGAATAGAACAGAGAGAGGGTGAGCAAGAGCAGAAGAGCAGGCTTTGAGGACACGTGGGCTGATGCCGTCTGGACCGGTTGCAGAATCTGACTCGAGGTTTGAAAGCAAGTTCTCCACCTTGTCAGGAGAAAAGGACACAGAGTCCAGGGACAGTTGGGTGCGACTGGGTAAAGTGGGTAGAGAAAGTGATGGGTTTAGGACACAAGAATTAGCTGCAAACACCGAGTTTAGACATTCAGCTTTATCACGTGCGATATCAGCAGTGCGGCCATTTGAGGTCAGGGAGGGGATGGAGGGGGAACATACACCAGAAACAAATTTGATTAAACGCCACCAGGATTTTGAGGAGGGAGAGAGGTTTGAGAGTTCAGACTTGAGATGAGAAAGATGTTGTTTTCTGGCTCTCCTGAGGGTGGATACACACTTGTTCCGAGCTTTGTGGAAGGAACTGAGATTGCCCTCAGTTGGGTTTGCTTTCCATGAGGCAAAGGCAAGTTGTTTCAGGACAACTGCCTCGCCACAAGCTTCAGTGAACCAAGGGCGGAGGAAGGGTAGGACAACTGAACACGAGAGGGGATAAATCTGTGCATGAGGGAGAGCAAGTTTCTTTGAAAGAATTCCCAGGATGAGTTGATGTTTGAGAAAGTAGTGATAGGAGACCAATCTGTAAGTTTGATGGCTGCTAGGAGACCCTGCCAGTCGGCTTGAGTGAAATGCCATACTCGACGGCGGTGAGGTGGTTCTCTGATAACAGCCAGAGAGATGTCCACTTTGACAAGGTCGTGGTCAGAAGAACCGATTGGAGCGAAGGAAGAGCAGCAGATATTGTCAGGGAAATTTGTCAAAATCAGATCCAGAAGAGATGGAGTACCATTGGTTGAGATCCGGGTCGGGAAGTTGACCGATTGAGTCAGTCCCAATGAGTCGCAGAAAGCTTTTTCTGAGGTGCCATGGCAGGTGAGAGAGGTACCCACACCTAGCCAACTGGCATGATGACAATTGAAGTCATCACATAAGAGGAAGAGAGAGTTTGGATGAGAAGATAGAAGATGGTCCATGTTTTCGGATAGTGAGGTGTAGATGGAGTCATCACTGTTCGGTGGACGGTACAGTACACATATAAACATGAGGTGGGAGTGGAGGGAAGCCGAAGCCAGAGGTATTCCTAGGGGTGTGGGGGAGTGAAAACAGTGCATGGAGAGTGAGGAATAGAGTCTTTGATGAAGAGAGCAACACCTCCACCAGGACGAGGCTCAGGTCTGTCATACCAGAGGAGGGAGTAACCAGGGAGAGATACTTGGGAGTCAGACACGTCTTGGGAGAGGAAAGTTTCTGTTAGGCAGATAATGTCTGGTTTGTCAGTGGCAACCTGTATGGAAAGATCTGAAAGGTTTGAGCGAAGGCCCCGGATATTTGAGGTCCACACTTTTAATGAAGAGGCAGGGGAGGAGGCTTTGGGTGCAGGGGGTGGAGGGGGAGGGGGAGGGTAGGACAAGGGACGAGGGGGGGGAGGTAAGGACCCTTGTTGAAAGAGTGGGGGGTATTGCAGAATAGCTAGGCGAGGGGGCCGAATGAGGAGGAGAAAAGGCTCTGTGGTGCTGGGGGAGAGGGGGGACGAGAGACAAGGAAGAGGGCAGTGGAGGATTTGAGGAGGTGGAGTGAAGAGATGGAGGTGAGAGGGCAGTGGAGGGAGGCAGCTTGGTGGATGAGAGGGGGGGGGAACTTTGAGAAGGATGAGTGAGGGGGATGAAAGCTGGCAGAAGGGTGAGGGGGGAATTTTTGAAAGAGGTGAGAGGGAGGCTTGGAGGGAGAAGAGTGGGATGGTTGCTTTGAGAGTGAGAGTGAGGGGTGATGGGGGTGAGTTGGCACTGAAGTTGGAAAAAAAGAATGGTTGATGGAAAGCGAGCATCCATGGCAAACTGTGGTTTTTAAAAGTTTTAGGTCAGAGATGCGATTTAACACAATTCTTGATGGATGCAATGAAGGTGAATTCAGAGAATGGAGAGAAGAAGCGCTGTAATCGTTGGATTTTTTAGGCAAGGAATGAAGGAGAGCTCGAAATGAGAGCAGTCTGTTAAAATAGCAGAAGAGTAGTGCATTATGAAACAGTAAAGAGTACCACATGTGTGAGAGAAGAAGATGAAGCATTATAAGATAGTTTTTGTTGTTAATATTAATGTTTGAGAGAGTTCAACAGATTAGGTCATGGAAGTGTAGAAAAAAAAAATCGAGGAAGAAGATGAGGAGGAAGATAAGAGGAAGAAGAAGAAGCAGAATCGGGAGAAGGTTCGCGTGTTGTTGTTGGGTATTTTTTTTTTTTTTGAGATAAGAAAGATTAGTTGGGAGAATGGGGGATGTTAGGAAAGTGGGGAGGATGAAAATTGAGGGTAATGGGGAGGATAGAAATTGAAGGTAATGGGGAGAAAAAAACAAAAAAACAAACAAACAAAAAAAACGATCGAACAACGAGTGGAACCGGTAAGCCTCAAGCCTCGGCCAAGGCCTAGGCCTCAAACACCCGGTAAGAACGTCGACAAAAATACTCACAAAATAGCACGATTTTTGAAACAAAACCGAACTAGGAACACAGTAACATGTAGGTGAGAAAATTAAACAGTTAAAATGGGACAAATAACGACCGGAAACTTAACTTTGAGAACGTCAGCAGAGAGCCCCGAAGGAGACCTCTAGTTGCTCCAAACCCGGAACCGGAAGTCCGAAGTTCACCCCACCTTCTATTAATTCAACAGCTGAGAGGGATTTGAACTCAGGACCCTTTGATCCAAAGCCCACCACCCGAACCATTAAGCCAACACCAGGCATAACAAACAAGATGTATATAACACGATACTCGCAAAATCCTTGACCTTTGACATGAAAAAACGATAGGCTTCAGGCTTTTGATTGGTGAAGCAATCCAGTGACCGACCCAATATTTTCAAATTTCAAGTCAATCATGTGAAAATTGATGATTTTATGTGACCATGACCTTTGGACCTTTTGACCCCAAAAACAATGGGCTTGTAGCTTTTGACTGGCTCTACCTCGTGGTTGAGTTTCGTGAAGATCGGTGCAGAATTGCGACCTATAGGCGATTGACAAACAGACAGAGCGATAACAAACTCGACCAACCAATATACTTACGAATCTTCCAATTCCGCAAGTAACAAACAAACTTACTCTTAAATTTGGACAACAATGTGAATATTTGATACACATGGTGAACAAAGGTCACGAGATCGACTCACTTGTTATAATCATTTGGACGAGAGATCAAACGAGTGGATGAAGGATGAAAAATGCAGCGGATTAAAGCAGAAGCATACATTATCAATACAGAATCCGTTTACATTTTTCTCACAGAAATAAATTTCCTTAACCGCTGATGATGCAATCTGTTGCTCCAGGAACTTCTCCGATTGTAAGATTTTCTCAAAAACCAATGCTACACATCACCATTTTAAATTACACGTGTAATAAATGACTGACAAAACTAGAGCACACAGGAGTACACACAACTCAATCAAAACAAAGTAGTTTCACAAGACGAGTTGGAAGGTTTAGGTTCGAACACTCAAACTCGTGAATTTTAGTGCATGCCACACATAAATAGGAGTTGCAACAATTCTGGGGGAGACACGGTTGTAATGCAGATGCACGGCCCCCTATAAGTTTGGGCAAGAGTTTGGAATTTTCTCAGGGTGCTGGCAATAATGTACACCTACTATTTGTCGAAAGCTGCTGTGGGATCTTCAGCGTCAAATGACTAATGCTAACGGAGGGGATTGCTCAGTTGAACGTCCGTCTGAAGGATGGCATGCCCAACACAACACCCAGCCGATGAAGCACAGATCGGAGAGTTTTTATAGTCGAGATTGTTGGCTCTAAGGTAAGTGCACTACCTCTTCAAAATTGTGTCTGGCTGCAGAGAAATTGGAGTACCATTATAGTGATGTTTGGTGTTGGCTTAATGGTTAGGGTGGTGGGCTTGGGGTCCTAGGATCCTGTATTCAAATCCCACTTGGCTGTTGAATAAATACCAGGTGGGGTTGACTCTGCTTGTCATCATTCCGAGGTCGGCAAATGAGTACCAGCTTGCTGGTATCCTGTGTTGGAGTGGCGACCCATCCAAGATTATACCCAATATCCAAGGAGACTGCTAAGGCAGCACCAATGCTCGACACAGAGTTTGGTCCCAATGGATGGATGGATTATACTGATTACAAAATTTGTTTTGCTGCACATCAAGTGATTTGTTACTTTTATTGCATTTGCTATACTGTACTTTATAAAATTTGAGAAGCCTCAATGGTGTATTGCTTCCACATTACTTAGCAGGATTTTGGAATCATTAATCACAGGGTGACTTCCCCCCCCCCACCTCGCCCCTGCATTTTCAGGATTTGAAAACGTTTCGTATGCTACTTGTCCAAGTTTCTAAAAAAAAGAACGTTTATATTTTGGTACAACCGTCATGGCTCTCAAAATTTGCCCTTTTACGTTCATGCTGGTCACACAAACTATTGGCAAATTCCAGGGGCAAATCCAACAGCGGACAAGCTCTTGCTGAACCCGGCAAAATTGTTTCTGGTGAGCGTCGACACCAGAGGGTCTCAAGATAGTGAAAAGATCCCTTGCTTGCAACAATGTTAAATTTCACGAAACATCGCAATAACACCATTTCTTCTTCTTTATAATAACCAAATGTTCATTATAATCAATACCAAGTTCCTTCTCTTCCAAAACAACTTAGCCATTCCTCCAAAGTTTTTTGTTTTTGTTGGTCGGCAGGGGGGGGAGGGGGGTATTGTCACGGGAAGCACAAAATACATCCCGTTTCATGTAAAAATCGCAACCACACCATTTACTTGCCCCCTACAAATCAAGGTGGTCGTGAAGAAATGCCTAGTTGCATTCTGCAGTGCTGCTCTTCTCAGTTTCTGCTCTTTTGAGCTCTCTCCATGTGTTATACAGTTAGAACGACAATGGTAATCAGTGGAACGCATACCTCCGCTCAGCCGAATGATCAACCTAACGTATCCACTGATTTGGCCATTTTTCATCCGGACCTTAACCAGAATCTATTCGGCTTGTTCTCGTCACCTAACCCTAACTTAGCCATCAAGTTTTGTCATAATCCATCTACAATGTTTTGAGATATTGTGCTATACAGGATATTGCCTTTGACTCTATCTCTTGATGGTGAAGAATCACATAAAACGTTAACAGATCCGGATCTTCACCGAATCAAATCAATTCTTCCTGGTCACACACCCACCCCATCCACCCATTTTCATCCGAATCCGTCCACAACTTTTTTGAGATATCCTGCTCACAGACAAACACACAGGGGTGAAAACATCACCTCCGTCCACCTTCGGTGGGGGAGGTAAATATATGGTGAACCTCCACCGAAGGTGGATTTCTGTTTCTGTGGATCATGCGCGATGAAATCTTGCACCAAACGCTGCTTGATGGATAAGTAAGTAAATAGTTTATTGTGTGACCAATGAGGATCAGACCATTTCATGAAGTTAAGATTGGCCAAGCAAGACGTCTTTCGTAGCAACCATCTTCCAAAGAACAGCGTGAGTAAGATTTATATATTTATTTTTAAAACAGAATCTATCCATTACATATATAACTAGAAGGGCACGAGGTAGAGCGCATACGTCTGCCCCGCAATGTCTGATCCAAGAGAACATATCGGGCCCAATATATTTTTGAAATATCATGCTGTACAGTACTGTATTGTTTTTGGCCCTATCTCTCAATGGTGAAGAATCACTTAAAAAATTAAATAATTCGCGTCCAGATCTTCACCTAAATTGAATCAATTCTTCCTTGTCACACACCCAACTTGTCCACCAAGTTTCATCCGAATCCGTTCACAACTTTTTAGGATATCGTGCTATATATCATTTTTGGCCCAATCTTCTCAATGGTGAAGAATCACTTTAAAATAAATTCTAGGAGTCGGATCCAGATCCGGATCTTCACCAAAATCGAAGCAGTTCGTCCTCGTCACACACCTAACCTGTCCAGAAAATTTAATCCTGATCCGTCCACAACTTTTTGCGATATCCTGCACACAAACAAACAGAAAGAATGGGGGTGAAAACATAACCTCCTTCACCTTCGGTGGTGGAGGTAAAAAAATGGCTGAAATTTAACACCCACTTCCCCCTCCAATTTGAATGCCACAAATAATGTCCCTCATTTCCTTTCCCTTCTCTCCCATCTCCTCTAAACCTCCTCTCTTCTCCCTACTCCGCCTGCACTCCACCACCATTTTTTTTTTCAATTTTTCACCCTTTCACTTGCATTTCCTTCCAAGTTACACTTAATCTTCCCCACCACGACCCGTGCATACATAATAAAGACATACCCATAAAGGCTTTATTAAACGACGCCAAGAGTGAGACATCCTGTGAAGCTTTTGTTGCAAAACAGTATATTGGAATCCGTACACGTTCCAGATAGACGCCGTTTCAGGGACCGTAAAATGACACGTTTGCTCAGCGAAGACGGCAAAGGAAAGCGTGCAAATACAGGGAGTGGTGCTGTGTGACGATGGATATTTCCAACCACAACGCAAAACATGCCAAAGGGAAAAAGACGGGGCGGAAGTGGTTTACAACGTCAGCGGGAGCGGCAAATAATGAACCCTTTCAAATGTCGCGTCAAATTGCTGAATGCCCCACTGTAATGCGACAAATGTCGGGCAACAAACAGCCCGTTGGCGACGACCTTCCACGAGTTACGGTTAAACCACGGGATGGATTTAAACACCGATGCCATTTTAAATCGGTTTGCTCATTAACGCACGTTTCATTCTGAAATCGTGGATTTCTCACCCTTGGTATGAAAGCATTTATGAACCAAGAGGTCTTTATTTAGAAATAAACTGGAGCATGAAAGGTGACATTTCTGTCATTGACAAACAGAGTGGGTTTTGAGGTCGAGTCGTCCCACAAGCATGGGAGGTAATCCAAAAGGACAAGCAATTTTGATGGATTAGGCCTGATTCGTTTCAGATTTGAGCCAGTGCACACTTAAAAGTTCAATGAAGAGATAAATATAAGCTGCGAGAGCAACATTTACGAAAAGCAAAGACAATCGCGGCTGTAAATGCCTTCAAAGTAATTATGAGGAACGTGCAACACTGCCACCTCGTGGCAAGAAGTAGGTGAAATACAAAGGTTTCAAAACCATTGATGACGTGAAAACTGACCAGGCAAACAAATTCATTCTGTGGACAGCTCGTTATAGTACAAAGAGGTTATATCAAGATTCTTTGAAAGAAAACATAAAGAATGTGCATAATAAAAAGATGACCTCTCCAAGCCGCCCTTCTGCGCTCAGAATTCCACCCACGTGAATATGCAGAGAACTGCTTTACAATGATGGAATAAAATCAAATGTACACCTAGAACGGGACTCGGGAAAGCAGATACTACCTCTCGGCTTAACAGCTTACGTTTTGTATCCCACCGATAGGCCTGATCTGTATATGAACTTGAACCAGAAATCTAATCAATTTGTCCTGGTCACATACCCATCCTGTCAATCAAATTTCCTTCTAACCCATCCATAACTTTCTGAGATGATCATGCTCTGTGTGTCTCTATCTCTCATGAAGAATCACTTCAAATTTTAGGAAATGGATCTTCACCAAAATCTAATCAATTCGTCCTAATCAGACACCTAACCTCCACCAAATTTCCTTCTAATCCATCCATAACTTTTTAAGATATCTTGCAGACAAATGGAAAAACATACAGACAGAAAGACAGACCGGGGCGAAAACATAACATCCATCGTCCACCCTCGGTGACGGAGGTAATGAAAGGTACACCACAGATCGCCATGAACCCGACACAGCAACTTCATAAACTACACGTGCCCACATTGAGATCAACACAAAACTTGTTTCAAACAACGAAGAACATTGTGCGGAACACCATTAACAGACTGCTAACTGTGGTGTGTATGTGAATATCAAATTACAGCAAGAGGTGATAGCACACCTCAGCATTACACACAGACCGACATCCTCACCGCAGAAGACGGTGTACACACCCTCACAACACCAAAACCACATCACGTAACATTAGCCTGTTGTAAGCCCAGACAGATGTGAGACCGATTAAATTTTCGCCATTTATGAAGTTTCAGGCCCAGATGAAAATGCATTTCATCACCACTGGCAGGTCAGTGTGAGCAATGCATGGAGAAGATGATGATCATCCGGTTGGCTTCACACATTGGGATCCCGAGTTGAAAACCCCAGCCGTGCCAAAATAACACCAGATGGGTCGACTCGGCCTGTCATTTCTTTGGAGGTCGGCAAAATGAGGAGCAGCTTATTGTGGGTAAGAGATCAACAACGGTCGATCTTGGGTATAGCAGTTGCGCACCCTCCCTACCCAAATGGGAGAGGCCAGTGAAAGATGAGCCTTTGGGTCGCATGAGACTTCGGTCGACATCACCACACCTTATCTTAAAGAAGAAAAATGTTTACAGACCGTTAACAAAATAAATGCTGTAATTTATAACACCATTTTGCGTGTTTGCAAACATTTTGCTTCTTGAATGCAACCTTGCCAACCCATACCCCTCACTGCACTTTATGACCTACAAGCACGGGTACCCGGCGTTGCCCGCTGCTGTTCAGACCCTGTTGGCATTTTGAAGAAATCAAATTTTGTTTGTTTTTCTATTTTTTGTTTGTGTTTTTTTGTGGGGGCCGAAAACACCTCCATGCACACACTTAGGAATTTGGTCAGGTACCGTTTAATATTACCTTTCAGGTCGCTACAAAGACGAAGACACGAGAAAGCAATTAAAACAAATAAATAAATCATCAACTTTTGAAATTTTGTTTTCAATTTTTTTTTGTCTAAAACACTCCCTGGAACTCACTGATGATCCTCTGAAAGTTTGAATATCTGTTTAGCCATCTCTGAGAAAAATGGCGACGCACAGAGAAAGACAGACAGACAGACGAAGACAAAATGTTCTCGCTATTTCAAGCACAAATGAGCAGTTCGCAGAGGTGGCAAAAGATGATAAAAAAAAACAAAACATGAATGTGGTTGATCAGTCATAGATAAAAACAAGGTGCTGATGTTTCGAACTTAACCAGTTGTCAAAGCAAGCGAGAGAAAGAGAGAAAGAGAGAAAGAGAGAAAGAGAGAAAGAGAGAAAGAGAGAAAGAGAGAAAGAGAGAAAGAGAGAAAGAGACAAACATCTCTCTGAAAGTATGGCTATAATAATCTCCGATGATTTCTTGTGAGATCTCATCTCAGAACTCACGACGGTATATTTTTAAGGGGAAGTAACAGCACCAATTAGAACACACCATTTCACAGAAACAAGTAAAGGTACTCCAGAATCACCGCAACAACATTACGGTGCTCCTGCACATCACATCACATCACATCACATGTTGCAGTTGTGAACCATAATAGTTCTGCCGACATTTAATACAATGTGATAAGCCACATTAATACAATGTGATAAGCCACGTCGTGCCGACACCATCTGATCTCAGAGGTGCGATGGCACATTTATCCTCTACTAATTGTTTGTGCAGTGTACGCTAACTGAATCAATCGTTTTATGGGTGAAAGAGCGAGGACGTTTGGCATTGCTGCCAGCGACTTCGAACTGCCAAGCTTGCTCTGCGATAATGCTCATTGAGATCATTGCTCATTGTACAAAGCAAAGCTCGACCTCAATCAATGGCAACATTTGTAATTGGTAGCGTGTATGGGGTGCGCAAATTTTAGCTATACGATGCCGTACATGTGGGGATCGTACACATGGATTGTTGGATAGCCAAACGGTGATGGACCAAATTAATGGGGTGCACCACTTTGAGATCAGGATTATTTAATTTTGTGCACTGGCATGATGGTGTGGGAATTATTGAAACACATCGACTTGACGGATCCGCTGGTTCTTGTTCTTTATAAACCAGGATTCTACTTGCACTTGCAACAAATGAGAACAAATCGGAAGCTCTACCATGATAGCATCAGAAAAGGCAACAAAGTATGAACAAAAGCCTTACAGAAGAGTAAAAATAGCACAGCAAAGCGGGCGTAACCCCTCAGCCCCTTGACGGAAACCAATTTCAAGATGGTGGCCATATTGAAAAATCGCAGCACGCCCATTTTCGAAAGGCACCTTCCTCTACTCAACCCCAACACACCCAGCTAAAATGGATTTAATCGGACAAGGCGTTCTCCTTGAAAATGACAGAAACCAATTTCAAGATGGCTGCCATGGCGGCCAGAGTGAAAATCGCAGCATGCCCATTTTGGAAAGGAACCTTCCTCTACTCAACCCCATTATACTTCGCCAGAATAAAATCAATGTGTGAAACCGTTCTCAAGTTATTGTCCGGAAACCAAATTCAAGATGGATGCTCTAGCCGCAATATTGGATATCGGATTGCGCTGAATATCGAAAGGAACCTTCCTCTAAACACCCCCATTATATCACACAAAAATGAAATCAACAAGTCAAGCCGTTCTCAAGTTATTGACCGGAAACCAAATTCAAGATGGCTGCCCCAGCCGCCATATTGGATATCGCATCGCACTGATTATCGAAAGGAACCTTCCTCTACCCAGCCCCAACACACACTGCAAAAATGGATTTAATCGGACAAGGCGTTCTCGAAATCGATGGAAACCAATTTTAAGATGGCTGTCATGGAGGCCACATTGAAAATTGCAGCGCGCCCATTTTCGAAAGGAACCTTCCTCTACTCAACCCCAACATACCCTGCAAAAATGGATTTAATCGGACAAGGCGTTCTCCTCGAAATTGACGGAAACCAAAAGATGACAGACGCCTGGACACCCACCAAATTCAAGATGGCTGCTCCAGCCGCCATATTAGATATCGCATTGTGCCGTATATCAAAAGGAACCTTCCTCTAACCACCCCCATTATACCCCCATGAAAATAAAATCAATCTGTCAAGCCGTTCTCAAGTTATTGTCTGGAAACCAAATTCAAGATGGCTGCCCTAGCCACCATATTGGATATCGCATCGCACTGATTATCGAAAGGAACCTTCCTCTACCCAGCCCCAACACACTGCAAAAATGGATTTAATCGGACAAGGCGTTCTCCTCGAAATTGACGGAAACCAAAAGATGACAGACGCCCGGACGCCCACCAAATTCAAGATGGCTGCTCCAGCCGCCATATTGGATATCGCATTGTGCCGTATATCAAAACGAACCTTCCTCTAACCACCCCCATGAAAATAAAATCAATCTGTCAAGCCGTTCTCAAGTTATTGTCCGGAAACCAAATTCAAGATGGCTGCCCTAGTCGCCATATTGGATATCGCATCGCACTGATTATCGAAAGGAACCTTCCTCTACCCAGCCCCAACACACACTGCAAAAATGGATTTAATCGGACAAGGCGTTCTCCTCGAAATTGACGGAAACCAAAAGATGACAGACGCCCGGACGCCCACCAAATTCAAGATGGCTGCTCCAGCCGCCATATTGGATATCGCATTGTGCCGTATACCAAAAGGAACCTTCCTCTAACCACCCCCATGAAAATAAAATCAATCTGTCAAGCCGTTCTCAAGTTATTGTCCGGAAACCAAATTCAAGATGGCTGCCCTAGTCGCCATATTGGATATCGCATCGCACTGATTATCGAAAGGAACCTTCCTCTACCCAGCCCCAACACACACTGCAAAAATGGATTTAATCGGACAAGGCGTTCTCCTCGAAATTGACGGAAACCAAAAGATGACAGACGCCCGGACGCCCACCAAATTCAAGATGGCTGCTCCAGCCGCCATATTGGATATCGCATTGTGCCGTATATCAAAAGGAACCTTCCTCTAACCACCCCCGTGAAAATAAAATCAATCTGTCAAGCCGTTCTCAAGTTATTGTCCGGAAACCAAATTCAAGATGGCTGCCCTAGTCGCCATATTGGATATCGCATCGCACTGATTATCGAAAGGAACCTTCCTCTACCCAGCCCCAACACACACTGCAAAAATGGATTTAATCGGACAAGGCGTTCTCCTCGAAATTGACGGAAACCAAAAGATGACAGACGCCCGGACGCCCACCAAATTCAAGATGGCTGCTCCAGCCGCCATATTGGATATCGCATTGTGCCGTATATCAAAAGGAACCTTCCTCTAACCACCCCCATGAAAATAAAATCAATCTGTCAAGCCGTTCTCAAGTTATTGTCCGGAAACCAAATTCAAGATGGCTGCCCTAGTCGCCATATTGGATATCGCATCGCACTGATTATCGAAAGGAACCTTCCTCTACCCAGCCCCAACACACACTGCAAAAATGGATTTAATCGGACAAGGCGTTCTCCTCGAAATTGACGGAAACCAAAAGTTGACAGCCGTCCGGACGCCCAGACAACGCCTATGACGACAATACCCCTTAGCCAATTCGGGCTGAGGGGTAAAAACCACAACATGATAATCTGAAATCATAGCTTACCTCCTGTGCTGTGATCGTCTGTCATCCTCCGCACTGTCTGCTTCCTGGAGGAGGAAAGAGAGAGAAGAACAAAAGTGACACTAAATATGGGAACGTGAGGACAGAAAAACCAAATATGACCTCAACAAAAATAAATTAAAGAAAAATATAAAAGCATTACAAGTACTGTCAAACCCGGGTTTACATAAGAGTTAATGAAATGAGCGGGGGATGCGTTTCGAACGTCTCCACTTCACACATTATAATTTTGCTTTTTACCCACGATGTTACCCGATTTTTTTGATCGACGACACATATCCAAGTACAAATACACACAGAAATAAATAAATGAAGATAAATCGAACAATTACCATGCATGTTTAAATCAAACTACATCTTCCGGAAGTGGTCAAACATCGCGGTATATTCTTCTTTCTCGCCTTCTTCAATGGACGTCGGCATTTTCATAAGATGGTACGCACCGTAGTCCGAGGCAAACCTAATGACCCGGCAACATCAACGGCCCGTTAACCAGCAGTCATTCGACGAGTAACAACCAATTTCACTTCGAAGGTACCACTGGTGGTGGTCGTATGGCAGCTATCATTTCTTGAAGCGCGACTGTGTCGCTGATGCAGTGCCCCTCTACCAGTACACACACTGGAACTGGTACTCATTTTGCCAACCTCGGAAGGATGGCAGGCGAAGTCAACCCCCTGGTATATTAATTCAGCGGCCAACAGGGCTTGAACTCAGGACCCTAGGATCCCAAGACACAACCCAAACCACTGAGCCAACACCAGGCTCACGAGGTACCATTTTCACAATGCGTCAGAGCCAATCTACTGTGCAGTGCATCGATTTGTGTACAAAGCAACGTAGAGTCGATCCTTCAGCGATTTTTCGATCTCCTGATTTGGTACTTTAGCGTTGTGCAGTATATGCTGGTGTCTTCATCAATCTTGTAAGTTCTGAAAACGTTCGACTTTTAAAAACGACTCAAGTGTGAGTTAAGGCGACGCAAATCAGGTCGTGGTATTAATAATGTTGATGTAAAAAGGGGGAGATGTGAATCAGGGTATGACTGTACAAGTTATATACCCAAGTGACAGGACATCACAGTCTGCAACTCGAAGGACACTTGATAGAGCGCATACCTCCGCCACACAATGGCTGATCCATGAGAACATATCTGGCCCAATACATTTTTTTGAAATATCATGCTATACATTACTACATCGTTTTTGGCCCAATCTCTCAATGGTAAAGAATCACTTTGAAAATTAAATAATTCTCATATCCAGATCCGGATTCAAATCTTCACCAAAATTGAAACAATTCTTCCTACGACACACCCAACATGTCCACCAATTTTCATCCGAATCCATCCACAACTTTGTGAGATATCGTGATATATATATATATATATATATATATATATATATATATATATATATATATATATATATATATATATATATATATATATATATATTTATATATATATATATACATATATATATATACATATATATACATACATATACATACATACATATACATATATATATATATATATATATATATATATATATATATATATATATATACACATATATATACACATATATATATACACACACTTAGTTTTTGGCCCGATCTCCCAATCGTGAAGAATCACTCAAAAAATTATAGTAGTCAGATCCGGATCCGGATCTTCACCAAAATCTCATCAGTTCGTCCTTGTCACAGACCCAACCTGTCCACAAAATTTCATCTGGATCCGTCCACCACTTTTTTTAGATATCCTGCACACAGACAAACAGACAAAGGGGTGAAAACATCACCTCCTTCACCTTCGGTGGCAGAGGTAATAAAATGGCACTCATTCGAAACAAAATCGAGCAAAAGAGCAGCAGAATGCATGCTACATTGTTTAGTTGGAAAATTTCAACAGTCAAACAAACGAAAATGCATAGATGCACACGGGGCGTTCAAAATCATCTACAGTCTGTACAGGATACTTCCAATAGCATCTGTCAAGCAGCAATAAGGCCAACATTGAAAAATAAAATAAATAAAATAAATTGGCCTCACATCAGGCATGGTTAAGTTTGTGCTGACATGACAAACCGCATGATGCCAACCTTGAATCATTAGTTGTTTACATTCTGAATACCATCTCATGCATGTCTTACGGTGTATCCCAACTGTGGCTGTATTGGCTTTTACAACAACAAGCTCAAATGAGCTAAGATCCTCATCCTCTTCATGATGACGTCATAAAACGGATATGACGTCATTGTGATGCATCAGGTTTGCGATAAATTATCTGTGCTAATGCCCGGCTTGATTCCCGCAAACAAAATTCAAACAGCTTGCCTAGTTTCGGAGATAATGGGATAGGCGATTTCCATTAGCGGCGATATTATGACGTCAACTTTTTTTATAGGAAGAATTTCCAAAATCGGAGATGGTTACTGCCTGCGCGTGGGCTTTCTGCATATACATGGCAAGTTTCACGAAGATCCGATGAAAACTCTGGGTTGTGAAACAAAAAATGTCAAAAATAGGAATGACGTCATTAAAATGTCAAAAAATAGGAATCACGTCACAAAAATTGATATGACGTCATAGTGATGCATCATATGTGCGGTAATTCATCTCTGCTAATGTCCTGTTCAATTCCCGCAAACAGAATTGAAAAAGCTTGCCTAGTTTTGGAGATAATGTTTTAGGCGATTCCCATTAGCGGAGATATTTTGACATAACTTTTTTTCTAGGAGTAATTTTCAAAATTGGAGATGGTTACTGTCTACGCAGGGTAATTTTACATATATATGCCAAGTATCAGGAAGTTTCGATGAAAAATGTGGGCTGTGAAACAACAAGTTTCACGAAGATCCGATGAAAACTGTAGGTTGTGAAACAACGAGAAAGAATTTCCAAAATCGGAGATGGTTACTGCCTGCGCGTGGGCTTTCTGCATATACATGGCAAGTTTCAGGAAGATACGATGAAAACTCTGGGTAGTGAAACAAAAATGTCAATAAATAGGAATGACGTCATAAAAATTGATATGACGTCATAGTGATGTATCATATGTGCGATAATTAATCTCTGCTAACGCCCTGTTCGATTCCCGCAAACAGAATTCAAAAAGCTTGCCTAGTTTCGGAGATAATTTTTTAGGCGATTTCCATTAGCGGAGATATTTTGATGTCATAACTTTTTTTTCTCAGAGGAATGTTCAAAATCGGAGATGGTTACTGTCTGCGCAGGGTATTTTTACATATACATGCCAAGTTTCAGGAAGTTTCGATGAAAACTGTAGGCTGTGAAACAAAAAAGTCCACAAGAACAACAACGTGAGTAAGACTTGGAGATCCTCCACGAGGATCTAAAACCTCAGGATTGCCTTATCCTACCAAGTTCCATAATGTTCCTTTCATGAAAATGTGCCATTTCATGTATCTACATTTTCTATGATGAACCAACTGCCACAACAAAGCCATCGCGACAACTTCCAAGCTTTCATATATCCATCTATTGTTAAACGAAGAAAGTTTTGTAAGCAACATAATATATTAAAGCTGATATTTATGAACCAGGTTTTGGCAAGCTCCTCAGTGCAATCTCTGCATGCATAGCTCGAAAGTGGGGTTTCTTTTGATTTTCATTTGTATGTGAGTTATCAAGGCCATAAGGATGCAATTTATGACCATTTTCAGGATAAATCCAGATCTCCTTTTCATTCTCTTTTTTTTAACATGAAGTCAATGAAAACTTCTCAAGATCAGGAATGTTTTGGGTGTGCATTAGATTGCCAACAAAGGTGTTACAAATACACCTGTGTGAACCATCGTTTTATTAAAACATGCCACGACTTGGTTGGCAGAATGACTGATGTCATAATATGTTCCTGTGAAATGTTGTCCAACACGAAAACAAGATTAAAAAATGCATTTTAAGACCAAAACCAAATGCTTAAAGTCAGATCAACAAGCATTCAAAAAAGGGTGGGAGAGGGGTGTGACAGTGTTTGGAAGAGGTATTGTACTTGCCTTTGAAATGTCTATCCTGTGTTACATTATCAGACGAACAATAAACTATTGGATTCATGGTGGCTCACAAGTGTGTTGTATCACAGTGTGCGCCGTCTCGCAGATGGATATTAAGCTGGGAACCTATTTGCTAGCATTAGGTGGTGGATGTAAAAGATCCCACGGTGTATTTCATATAGTTGGTGAATTATCGCCGATATCATGAACAAATTTCACATTCCTGCCCTAACCAGCAGAAAGCATTGAAGATACGGCACATCATACATTAGCAGCTATCCTCTCCTGCACGTCATACATCAACTTGACTCGGTGGCGTAATGGTTAGAACATCGCTATGAATCTGAGAGGTTGGCAATTCGAACCCTGACTTCGGTTGAGTCATACTTAGCCTTTAAAAAGGGAATGTGCTGCTTCCTTGCTTTACACTCAACATTTAAACAGGATAAACATGGACAAATCACCATAGGTTGGCAACCATTGCACATGCTTGATGGGCCTTATGGCCTCCTCTCGTCATGTTCATGAAAGGAAAAAAAAAATCAGTTTCTAGCGATAAATAGCAAAGAACTGCCAAAATATGCACATCCAACAGTCATTGCACCATAACAGATAATTATTAACTTAATAAGCATTATTGACACAAGCTTTTACACTTCTTCTTCCTTTGTATGCAGCGCAAGGCTGCGGGGTAGCATCATTGTCTGAGGGCATGGCTGTGCCGCTGAGGCAGAGGAAATCATCCAGCATGAGAGAGACTAATAATCAGTAGTCTCCCTCAAGGAATGCTATTCATTCTTGGCCTTGGTAGAACATGGTTGGCAGTGTTTTAAACCTTCGCAGAAGTTGTTCTTTCAGCTTGATCAATCAATCTTGGCCAAAGCCCTTTTTCATTTAGAAGCAGAATTTCAAAGCACTTTGCAAATAATGAAGATTGGAAAAAAAAAATTAATAGGAGAGATTTAAAAACCATAATTGAGGTTGAGCAGGTTGTAAATGGTGGTGAGTTTCACATCTGGGGATTACATCTGAAGAACGCTCTATCAAGGTGTGATTCAGTTCAAAATGCAAGAAGAAACCAATGATCTGGTTTTGTTTTTGTGTTTTGGCTTTAAAAAGGTTATCAACAACATTTCAAGATCGATCCATTTGCGTTCTGGGAGCCAATGAAGCATTTTCAGGATTGGAGCGACGTGCTCCAATGTACGAGCCGAGCAGCTTTACTTTGAACATGTTGTAAGGGCTTGAGAGAAGAGGCAGGCAAGCGTGCGCACGAGCTGCAGCAATCAGAGTGCGGTGATGTGAGAGTGTGGACCATAGAAGGCAGCACATCCTCAAGTTCAATGGAGAGGAGTATCTGATGCCATCAGTGTAGCAATGAAAGCAGACATTGAAATTTTGTAAACTTGTACCAAGTGGATAAAAATTTATGATGAAAACAAAAGCTGGGCAAGTAACAGAACCCTGGAGAATGACGATAGTTGGACAAAGTAGGTCTGAGGAACAGCAAGTAATGTTTGTAGTTGATATATAATCCGTATGATTCTATATGATAAGATTTCAACCATTTAAAAGCAAGTCTCCAGTTTATAAAAATAAATAAATAAATAAAGGACTGAAGATAGTCAAGTAATACTTCATTGTAAACTGTGTCAAAACCAGCCGGTAGATTCAGAAGAGCAATACAGCTGATCATTGGTCCGCTGAGTACAAAATGCGATTCGTGAGCTTCATCTTGAAAATATTCTGGGATCTTGAAAATAAAAAGTAAAATAGAAAACAGGAAAGCAATAATCAAAATCCTGTGTGTCCAGAGAAAGTTTCTTCAAGATGGGAATCGTTGCAACACATTTTATCAATGCAACTGTCGATGATACAACGGGCCAATTGGTTAGATGTGTTTTCAGTTAATTAGTGAAAAGTGAACTGAAAGTAATGGGACAACCAAATATGACAGAACTGTACGCGTGCACAAAATAAGTTGTTTGTTTTCTTGAAGTTGCCGATGATCGACACGTAAGAATAGATCCAAACCAAAGCATTAGATGGTGTGGAAGATAGTGTAAGATTCAAGGCATGTACTGTACATGCTAAGTGCTTTACGAACATGCTACAACAGCTTAACCTAAAAGAAAGCAAAAAAAAAAAAATTCATAAAAATGCTTCGTTCGTGATCGAGACAGTGGGTGGAAAAGGAGCTCAAACCACTGTTTGAAGGTTTGTCGATGACGAAGAATGAGACAAAGTTGGTGTTGGAGGTGTCATTTTGAATGAATGTACAATCATACAAAGCTTTCAATTTAGCAAGTCACTTGGTGTAAAGATAAGGCTGGAAGGATGGCCTTAAAGGTACACACACTCGATTCCAAGCTTTCAAGCGGGTTTGAATCTCGGTGTAGCTACAAACTGTCCTTCTGGTGTCTCGCAGGCAGGCAGGCCGAGAAATCAATGTGTGTACCATCCTCAGATGGGAATTAAACTGGGAATCTCATCCACCGGCATTAGTTGGTGGAGGGTAAAGATCCCACAGTGTCGTTTTTTTGCATATAGAGTCAAGGCTTGTGGAAGAGATAGTAATGTGAAATGATCAGGATGCAACAGGACAAAATAAACAGTAGAGAGATTGGGGTGGGGGATACCAACAGTGGAGTTGGAGGACAAGATAGAGGGAAACTTGGACAAACAACGGGTGTGGGGAGGAAAGCACATATGCGGTGGACAAGTGATACAGATGTATAATCTGTATATTCTATATGGAGGGTTTGGGGGAGGGGGGTGTGGTTAACGATATTAAAAAATACCATTGTTTTGGATTGTGGATTATCTGAGATGGTGGTGAACAGCCGTCTT
>NC_140976.1:46382312-46403867 GCF_056783735.1 Eptatretus burgeri
GCTGTCAGAGAATAATAATTACCTCCACCACTGAAGATGGAAGGATGTAATTCTCTCACCCCTGTTGGGTGGTCGCTAGAGTACCCTTATTTTCACCATTTCCGTCTGTCTGTATGTATGTATGTCTGTTTGTATGTAATGGACAGCTCTGGAGGCCAGAGGAGTCAACCGATTTTGATGAAACTTGACAGGTAGGTTCATACCAGGATGTAGTTGTTTGCTTTTGAGCACCGTTGCTAAGGACACCACCGTTGCCTAGCAACGGGACTTTAAACTTTTTGAAAAATCCTAAAAAAATTATTTTTTCGAAAATCAAAATTTGGTTTCCAGTCTTTTATGCGCACTATAATCAACCTCTTTGTCAAAACTTTTCAGCCCGATCCGTCAAAAACTATGACTAGTATGCAAATATGTAGCGATCACCCATGTCGCCTACCGGCTTCTTTGTTTGTTTATCTGTGTACACGATATCTCAAAAAGTTGTGGACGGATTCAGACGAAACTTGGTGGACAGGTTGCGTGTGTGACAAGAACGAATCGCTTCAATTTTGGTGAAGATCCGGATCTGGATCTGGATACGAGAATGATTTAATTTCCAAAGTGATTCTTCACCATTCAGAGATAGGGCCAAAAACGATATATAGCATGATATTTAAAAAATGTATTGGGCCCGATATGTTATCGTGGATCAGGCATTACGTGGTGGAGGTATGCACTCTACCGGGTGCCCTTGTAGCTTGTTTAAATGGTGCCGTTGGAAAGATAACACTGGGCTGCATTTGAAATATTTTTTTCAGAGGTCGAGGTTTTCTCAACGGTTCTTATATGTTTTTTTTTGCATGATGAATTCAGAAATGTATCTCATTTCGCTCAATCAGGTCAAGTTTTTATGCTATCTCAATTTTAAGGAAAAAAATAATCAAAATTTTTGTTTTTTTTAATTAGCATTTTTTTAAATTCAAAATCAGACTTACATTGACAGCAAATGTACAAACTACACATATAATGACTCACAAGTACACTTAATGTGGAAGAAAGTGCCTTCTCAATTACTTTCATTTCAATTTCACAAAAATATAGATAAATCGTTATTTCTGGCAACACCCAACTTCAGTCGCTCCAGCAGTCGCTGTTTTCCTTCGTCTTTTTAATGTTGAATTTCACATTAACGGTACTTGTGCGTTATTTTATATATAGTTTGTACATTTTCTGTCAATGTAAGTCTGATTTTGAATTTAAAAAATGCTAATTAAAAAAACAAAAATTTTGATTATTTTATTCCTTAAAATTGAGATAGCATAAGAACTTGACCTGATTGAGCGAAATGAGATACATTTCTAAATTCAGCAGGCAAAAAGCATGTAAAAACCGTTGAGAAAACCCAGACCTCTGAAATGACGCAGACCAGTGTAATCAATTTACTTGGAACAAAACTTTGTGTCCGTTTAATCATAAAGATACCCTTTTTTAAACGCCCCTCTTTCCAGGATTTAGGAAGAAGAAGCGGGACCTCGAGCTTCAGTGCAGTGGTTCCAACAGTTAACATTTATTATTGCACAATGGGCACCCTTTAGGGTTTAGGACACGGGAGGAGAACAGATGCCATATTATGGTAATACTTCTTGAAGATCTTTTTTGATGTGTTTCACTTCATTTTACATCCTCATTGACACAAAGACTGGCATACAATATCTGTGAAGAACAACATCCTGTCTTTTGCTGAAACCCATCAGTGGAGCGACGGTTACAAACACCAAGGACATTCAAATGTATGGTGATACTGATGCTGCATCGGCCAGCACCTGATCAAACATTTGATTAAAATTGTCTTATTAAAATTAATTAAAATCATCAAACATTTAAAATAAATTGCTCTACAAATTGATGCTCTTGTGACCAAGAAATACTGCAACTCAAGGTTTCTAAATAAAAGGAAGATATGAACAACATGATGCAGCATGCATTATTAAATATGGATAACATTTCCATCCATTAGATCATCATTACCATCAAACGGTGATGGTTTAATCCACCTTATTGAGACACAAAACAAGCTTGCTTTCAAACACACAAACAAACAAACAGATGAAATTGCTCGTTGAGCAAGGAATTGCCGGAATAACTTGGTCATATCTCCATGATCTCTGAAAAAACAAAACCTGGAAATCAATTTGGTTCTTATAAGTCGATAGTGCTACTGTTTAATGAGTTATTGCACTTAGTTTGGTCATGATCATGACTTGGAAGTCAATCGGACTTGAAATGGCGTTTTTAATCGGAATTTGAAAGTTTTTACCCGACCCACCTGACATTCGACCCCCAACCGCTAAGAAGGGTGTTGGTGTGACACCACAATGAGACATATGGTTGGATGCAGAATTGGACGATGCACATTTTGGATTTGGTTTGAAGTCGATACGACCATTTTAGCGGACGTTATTGCAAAAATAAGAATTTCGGTTTTTCGGTGACCTTGACCTTGACCTTTGACCTAGATTCACCAAAAACGACAAGTGTCTAAGTTGGACCATGGCCGACGTCTGTACCCAGTTTGGTCATGATCGCTGAAACGGTGTGGCTGCTACAGGGTAAACAAACACACAAACAAACAGACAGACACAGAATGACACACACGACCGACCAACACACACACACACACACACACACACACACACACACACACACACACACACACACACACACACACACACACACACACACACACACACACACACACACACACACACAGTCATCCGATTATGGGGTGTGACAGAGTTGGGGGTTGTGGTGACAAGGCAAACAAACCTTTCACCATTGGTAAACGTGACACACCTGCCCTTGGTCCGGCTCTAACAACTTTGAAGGATCTCAAATTGACAAAAACATTTTCCAAGTTTGACAGCAATTCAAAATTAATTTTCTCCAAAGGATTACATCATTCAATGTGTGGATAACACCCTGTGATATCTTGTCCATTCTGCTTGCGAAATGCACAAAAATTAAAACAAAAAAAAACACAAGGAATGTCTGCAATCTATTTCTTACCGAGGTGTGATGGAAAAACAAAAGGCAGAGCAGCTAAAAAGGGAGAGGTGAGAGGGTATCGGAGGTGGGGGTAGGAAGGAGGGTGTGGGAGGTGGGGTAGGAAGGAGGGTGTGGGAGGTGAGGGGAGGCGAGAGCGTGTCGGAGGTGGGGGGAGGTGAGAGCGTGTCGGAGGTGGGGGAGGTGAGAGGGTATTGGGGGTGGGGGAGGTGAGAGGGTATTGGAGGTGGGGGAGGTAAGAGGGTATTGGGGGTGGGGGAGGGGAGAGGGTATTGGAGGTGGGGGAGGTAAGAGGGTATTGGGGGTGGGGGGAGGGGAGAGGGTATTGGAGGTGGGGGGAGGCGAGAGATTATTGCAGTGGAGAAAACATGCAAGAGATAATCACAATGGGCCACAACTCAAAACGGGCAGGGGCAATGTCTACAATGAGTGACATAAACTTACATGTAAACCAGTGTTGATAGATGTTAGATAGATTGAACCAGTGTTGACAGACACACAAAAGTGTGTCTGTGTGTCTGTGTGTGTGTGTGTCTGTCTGTGCGTGCGTGCGTCTGTGCGTGTCTGTCTGTGCGTGTCTGTCTGTGCGTGTCTGTGTGTGCGTGTCTGTGTGTGTCTGTGTGCGTGTCTGTGTGCGTGTCTGTGTGCCTGCCTGTGTGCGTGTCTGTGTGCGTGTCTGTGTGCGTGTCTGTGTGCGTGTCTGTGTGCGTGCCTGTGCGCGTGTGCCTGTGTGCGTGTGCCTGTGTGCGTGTGCCTGTGTGCGTGTGCCTGTGTCTGTGTGCGTGTGTCTGTGTGCGTGTGTCTGTGTGCGTGTGTCTGTGCGCGTGCCTGTGTGCGCGTGCCTGTGTGCGCGTGCCTGTGTGCGCGTGCCTGTGTGCGCGTGCCTGTGTGCGCGTGCCTGTGTGCGCGTGCCTGTGTGCGCGTGCCTGTGTGCGCGTGCCTGTGTGCGTGTGCCTGTGTGCGTGTGCCTGTGTGCGTGTGTCTGTGTGCGTGTGTCTGTGTGCGTGTCTGTGTGAGTGTGTCTGTGTGAGTGTGCCTGTGTGCGTGTGCCTGTGTGCGTGTGCCTGTGTGAGTGTGCCTATGTGTGTGTGCCTGTGTGCGTGTGCCTGTGTGCGTGTCTGTGTGAGTGTGCCTGTCTGTGTGCGTGTGCCTGTGTGCGTGTGCCTGTGTGCGTGTGCCTGTGCCTGTGTGCGTGTGCCTGTGTGCGTGTGCCTGTGTGCGTGTGCCTGTGTGCGTGTCTGTGTGAGTGTGCCTGTCTGTGTGTGTGTGCCTGTGTGCGTGTGCCTGTGTGCCTGTGTGCGTGTGCCTGTGTGCGTGTGCCTGTGTGCGTGTGCCTGTGTGCGTGTGCCTGTGTCTTTGTGTTGAAGTAAATGCATTCCTGAATCGTAGGACACAATGAGTTCGAAGCTGCTGGTTGTTCCCAGGGGTGGAGGGAGGGAGGGAGGAAGGTTGAGGGTCCAGTGGTGCATGGAAACATTTGAGGTGGTGAAAAAAAAAAATGAACAGTTGCGGAGAGTGATGGTGGGGGAGGGGGAGGTCGACCCTTTACCTGTGTAAATATGTATTGTACAGTATGTATGTGTAATGTTGGTGGCGCTCACGGTGAGACAGAGTATTACATGTCAGACGAAAATAGGACAATTGTGGGAGAATTAACCTGTCCTGAAGGACGGACTCTTACCCTTCTTGGCTCGTGTGTGTATGTATACATATATATATATATATATATATATATATATATATATATATATATATATATATATATATATATATATATATATATATATATATATATATATATATACATATATAATTGGAAAACAATGACCGAGAGCGGGGCGTTTGCAAGTGAAAAAATAAATGAAATAAAATCTGAAGAGGGTTCCACGAGGACCGGAGGGTAGAAAAGGTGAAGCACGTGAGGTTCAAGAGAAGAATGAAATAAGAGGCCACGAGCGGTGATGCCGATGGAGCCACATTGAGGGCTTCGCGTGTGTGAAGGACCCACCGAGACGCTCTGACTGGACGCACTGCTCGGGGTTGGAGACCGCTGAATGGTCACGAGCGCCATGAGGGTCGCGGGATGCCCCAGCTCGAGCGCAGCGATCCAGGCGAAAAGGAAGAATCCGCCGACGAGGAGGCCGAGCCCTCCCACACAACAGCTGTAAACTCGGGGCCGCGCCACACGGCTCGAGCATGCGCGATTCACCGGCCCGGAAGGTCCTTGCTTCGTTCGATATTCGTTCGTTCGATGTTCGTTCGTTCATCGATCGTCGATGTTTCATTCACATTTTTATTCATCGTCCCAGATTCTTATCGCGTCCAAACCAGAGGTTCCGTTTCACAAGCGAAACGGATTTGTTTTTCCTTTTATCTCACATTCTTCAGTTTACGGGTCACGTCTGTTTTTTTTTTCCACGCTGTGACGGCCTTCACCTCACGTTTACGATCCTTTTATTCCTGAACGACGTCGATTATCATGGCCTCAGTTTGTTTATGCTGAATGACCGAACATGAGTTCGGTCACTATCACTCTGTGTATCCCTTGAGGTAAACCACACACAATTCGGAAAACGATTATCTGACCGCAAAACATGTGAACACTCACTGGTGTTGAACTTCCTGAATTTGGCAGATTTATGGCATCCTGAGGATCACAAGTATTAACGTTTGGGGGAACGTTATCCTGGAGATTTGGCCCTTCAAGGTGAGCCGTTCCCAGGTGAAGTTCCCCCCAGTGAGAGCTTCCCCTACTAATGATGGTGTTACCATATTTGAACTTTCAAAAAAGAGGACACTCTGGAGAGGGACACTCGGAACAAAAGAGGACACACTGGAGAGGGACACTCCAAAAAAATGAGCACACTCCAGAGAGGGATACTCCAAAAAAAGAGGACACTCCGAAGAGGGACACTCAGAACAAATGAAGACACTCTGGAGAGGGACACTCTGGAGAGGGCAACTCCAAAAAAAAAGAAAAAGGACACGCCGCAGAGGGAAACTGCAGAGACGGCCACTTGGGAAAAAATGAGGACACTCCGAAAAAAAGAGGACAATCCAGAGAGGGACACTCCAAAAAAAGGGACATTCCAGAGAGGAACACTCAGAACAAAAGATGACACATTGAAGAGGGACACTCCAACAAAAGGGAACACTCTGGAGAGGGCCGCTCAGAAAAAAGATGAGGACACACCAGAGAGACAATCTTGTAGAAGGACGCTGCGAAAAAGGTCACTCCAGAGAGGCACAGTCCAAAAAAAAGAGGTCACTCCGGAGAGGGACACTCAAAACAAAAGAGGACACACTAGAGAGTGACACTCCAAAAAAAAGGGGACACTCCGGAGAGGCACACTCGGAACAAAAGAGGAACACACTGGAGAGGCACACTCCGAAAAAGGGAACACTCCGGAGAAGGACACTCGGGACAAAGTGACACTCCGGAGAAGAATACTAAAAAAAAACAGAGGACACTCTGGAGTGGGACAATCGGAACAAATGAGGACACTCTGGAGATGGAAACTCCAGAGAGGGATGCTCGGAAAAAAATGAGGACTCCGGAGAGGGACGCTTGGAAAAATATGAGGACACTCCGGAGAGGGAAACTCCAGAGAGGGATGCTCGGAAATATAGAGGACACTCCGGATAGGGAAACTCCAGAGAGGGACCCTCGGAAAAATAGAGGACACTCCGGAGAGGGACGCTTGGAAAAAAAATGAGGCCACTCCGGAGAGGGACGCTCGGAAAAAAATGGACACTCTGGAGAGGGACACTCCAAATAAAAGAGGACACTCCAAAGAGGGACACTCGGAACAAATGAGGCCACTCTTGAGAGGGACACTCTGGAGAGGAATACTCCAAAAAAAGAGGACACTCTAGAGAGGGATACTCCAAAGAAAAGAGGACACTCCGAAGATGGACACTCGGAACAAAGGAGGACACTCTGGAGAGGGCTACTCCAAAAAAAAGAAAAAGGACACTCCGCAGAGGGAAACTCCAGAGAGGGACGCTTGGGAAAAAATGATGACACTCCGGAGAGGAACACTCTGAAAAAAAAAGAGGGCAATCCAGAGAGGGACACTCCAAAAAAAAGAGGCCACTCCAGAGAGAGACACTCGGAACAAAAGAGGACACACTGGATAGAGATACACTCTTGGAGAGTGACGCTCCGAAAAAGAGGTCACTCCGGAGATGGACGCTTGGAAAAAAAGTGGAAACTCCAAAGAAGAAAGCTCTGAAAAAACAGGACACTCCGGAGAGGGATGCTCCGAAAAAAGAGGACACTCCAGAGAGAGATACTCCGAAAAAAAGAGGAAACTCCGGAGAGGGACACTCCAAAAAAAAGAGGACACTCCAGAGAGGGACACTCCGAAAAAAGAGAGCAATCCAGAGAGGGACACTCCAAAATAAAAGAGGTCACTCTGGAAAGAGACACTCGGAACAAAAGAGGACACACTGGAGAGTGACATTCCCCCAAAAAGGGAACACTCTGGAGAGGAACACTCCAAAAAAAAGAAATCGTCCGGAGAGGGACACTCGGTATAAAGAGAACACACTGGTGAGTGACACTCCAAAAAAAAGGGACACTCCGGAGAGGGACACTCGGAATAAAGGAGGACACACTGGAGAGGGACACTCCAAAAAAAAGGGAACACTCCAGAGAGGGACATTCCAAAAATGGGGACATTGTGGAGAGGGCCACTCCAAAAAAAAAAAAACGAGGACACACCAGAGATTGACACTCCAAAAAAAGGGGACACTCCGGAGAGGGACACTCCAAAATAAAAGAGGACACTCCGGAGAGGGACATTCAGAACAAAAGAGGACACACTGGAGAGGGACACTCCGAAAAAAGGGGACACTCCGGAGAGGGACGTTCAGAAAAAAATGAGGACACTCCGTAGAGGGATGCTCGGAAAAAAAGATGAGGACACACCAGAGAGAGACACTCTTGGAGAGGGACGCTCCGAAAAAGAGGTGACTCCGGAGAGGCACAGTCCAAAAAAAAAGAGGTCACTCGGGAGAGGGACACTCGGAACAAAAGAGGACACACTGGAGAGGGACACTTCGAAAAAAAGGGAACACTCCGGAGAGGGAGACTCGGGACAAAGTGACACTCCGGAGAGGGATACTCAAAAAAAAACAGAGGACACTCTGGAGTGGGATACTCGGAACAAATCTCTGTCTCTTTCTCTGTCTCTGTCTCTGTCTCTGTCTCTGTCTCTGTCTCTGTCTCTGTCTCTGTCTCTGTCTCTGTCTCTCTCTCTCTCTCTCTCTCTCTCTCTCTCTCTCTCTCTCTCTCTCTCTCTCTCTCTCTCTCTCTCTCTCTCTCTCTCTCCTGTTGGTTCGTCGTGTGAACTGTCATGGTGGCTGCTTACTTCGTGTCGTGAGTGCCCATCCTCCGTTGTGCCGGTTTGTGATTCCCCTTTCCCCATTTCATCCCTCTGTGCTCGTGTTTTTTGTTTGTGAGTTTTCCCCGTGTTTCCCTTCTGTGTGGAGGGGAGAGAGAGCTCGTCACGGCGAAGAGTCAGGGTATCTCCTGTTTTTGGGCGGTGCCCTGTTAGTCCATTATTCTATCTATAATTCCAGCAGTGTGTGTGTGTGCGCGCGTGTGTGTGTGCGCGCGTGTGTGTGTGTGTGTGTTCGTGTTCGTGTGTGTGCGCGTGTGTGCGCGTGTGTGCGTGTGTGTCTGTGCGTGTGTGTCTGTGCGTGTGTGTCTGTGCGTGTGTGCGCGTGTGCGTGCGTGCGCGCGTGCGTGCGTGCGTGCGTGCGTGCGTGTGTGTGTGTGTCTGTGACCGCTGTTTCTCAACAACCGCTAGTCCGATCTAATTGAAACTTGCCAGGTATATTGCTGGCGCCCTGAGAATGTGCCTTTTCAAGGTTTGATATAAATCGGACAAGTGCTTCCCAAGTTATGCCCATTTATTTACCAAACCAATGACAATATACGTTGTTGCGTGGGTGTGGCTGATGGGGAAGGGAAGCTCAGCCGCGTTCCACATTACAGGTTCCAACGTACGGACTTCCGGAGAGTGATGACTTCGTGTATTCTAATAATTTCTCGATTTCTTATGCGCATTTATAGATAAACACAATGCCGCAAGTTATGATCGTTTTCATATGAGACGGTGCATAAATTTCGGAAACAACAGAGTGCTGGTATGCTCCCAACCAGGAAGTAATTTTTTTCTCTCTCTTCTCTTCTCTTTTTGTTTTTCCTTGCGAGGACATTGCGAAAGGCAAAATACGTTGGCGCAAATTGAATAATTGCCCATTAAAACCTAAATTGCGAGTCATCGTAACTGTGATATGCGAACTTCCGCGCCACCCACGTCCGGGCACGCGAGAGCGAAGAAACGGCCTTTGTGGTTATTGTTTGTTGCTCGCGGTTGAATATTTATTTATTATTTTTTTTATGGGCAGCCGTGTTCCCCATGACGGGTGACAACGTACGGGCTTCCGGATAATGATGACTTCGTGTATTCTAATAATTTCTCGATTTATGCGCATTTATAGATAAACACAATGCCCCAAGTTATGATCGTTTTCATATTAGATGGTGCATAAATTTCGGTAACATCAGAGTGCTGGTATGCTCCGAAGCAGGAAGTAAATTATTTATTGCAGGTTTTTTTTGTCCTCTTTCCTCTTCTCTTTGTGTTTTTCCTTGCGATAAAAGGCAAAATACGTTGGCGCTAATTGAATAATTGGCCATTTAAATTAAATTGCGAATCATCGGAACTGCCATATGTGAACTTCCGGACAGTGAGGACTTCACTTCCGGATAGTGACGATTACTCTATTCTTTCTCGATTTCTGAACTTTCTTGATTTTCTGAAACCCAATTTCCCAATCCAGTCAGTGACGATTTCTGTATTCTTTCTCGATTTTTTTTTTCTTGATTTATCGACTTACTGTATTCTTTCTTTCTCGATTTCTGTACTTTCTTAAACACAATGCCCCAATCCAGTCGTCGTTTACGAGAGCGAAGGAACGGCCTGTGTCGTTGTTGTTTCTGGCACGCGGTTTGAAAGTTTTTTTTTTTTTTGCATGTACGGCCACGCACGTACGGGCAAGTGAGAGCGAAGGAACGGCCTGTGTGGTTGTTTCTGGCACGCGGTTTGAAAGTTTTTTGTTTTGGTTTGTTTGCACCTACGGGCATGCACCAGTTATTTAAAAGCCTTTCACTTTAAACCTGCTTTATTTTGGTTTTTATTTTGCTTGCCTTTCCTTATTTTGTTTAGTTCGCGCCCTCTTTCCCAAATTTCGGGAAAATAGGAGTGTATTTTTAACTTCCTCTTCCTCAGTGAGGAAGACGACGAGCGTTGCGTCTTGGTTGTAACATGGCGGCGGCTCGCTCGCAGCACGATGCTGCTTTCGAGGTACGTACTCGTAAAAACGCTCTAATTTGTGTCCCCCCCCCCCCGACGGGGTTCTTACTGAGGAGATTGAGGAGGAGACGTTGTCGGCATTGACCATGTCCATGCTGCGTCACGCATGAATCAGAATGTCGTGGTGTTCGTCTCTGATGTTCGTCTTGTTCACGACGTCGTGAGTTCTGGGTTTGCCACACACAGTGGTCACTGTTACGGCCTCCCCGATGGATGTCCCGGCAATGAAAATAATCGTCTCTAACGTGCCTCCTTTCGTGTCGAATCAACAACTTGTCTCTGTGTTGTGTCGTAACGGGAAAATTGTGTCAAAGATCTCGATGATCCCCCTCGGGTGCCGCCATGACAAGGCAAAGCACGTGATGAGCTTTCGGCGGCAACTTTACATGGTGCTGCCGGACCGTGGGAAGGACACGAGTTTTGAGGTTTCATTTAAGATTAAAATTAGTAATTATGATTACCAAGTGTACGCTTCATCAGCGATTTTGACATGTTTTCTTTGTGGAGCCTTTGGCCATTTAAAAATATTTTGTCCGACAGCTTCTTATTCGAAGTGTGGTGAATCTGGACACGTTGATATTGATTGTGAAACGGTTAATGCCCAACAACCTCGCCTGGTGGAGGAGGTGATGCCCAGTGAACCCAACGTTCCCGCTCATACTGTTTGTTCCCTAACATCGTGAGGATGGTGAGGATGATTTTATCACCGTGTCAAAAAACTTAGAGCGTCTGCTCCTCGTGACCCCACAAGCTCTCCCAACGTAGTCGTGCTGGATACGGTTGTTCCGGTAACTGAGGAACCTCATCGGAATGAAAAAAAGGATGGAATGGTTTCCGATAACAAGAATGTATTTCAAAGTGTACAGTGTGGTCCCGGTCCTTCAGATAGTGGTGAAGTGTCTCTTGGTGTTGCTGAACCGTGTGTAGAATGTCGGGAGGTATCAGCACCCGGTTTTCCTGAGACAGACCGAAATAGTGTTGCGGCTCCATGCGATGTTCCCGCCCCAACACATGATCAACATACAGTTTGTGAGGCCTCGGTAGAGGTGCCCGATGTAGTTGTACAAGATGATGGATTGGAGGCCCCATCTCATGTTGATGAAAGTGTAAAACAGGACTCACAAAGTACCACCATGCATCACTCGGTACCCCTCTTAGACGTGTTTGTAAAGGTCCAGAGTGATACTTACGAACCTGGTGGAAGGTTATCTGGGCTGTCTGCTTCAGATGATGATGACATGGAGGTGACTGATCTGTCACAGTCATCATCTGATCATTTACAGATATCTCCGCAGGTTATTGTATCCTTTCTGAATGAGACGTTTAGGCAGCGGAATGTCATCATACATCAACACTTTCCTGACTTGCTTTCCTTCATGCAGACTGAAAAGTGTATAATTAGGAACTCTAAAGATTTTGAAATAACTTAACCACAAATTCACAGACTGAGGAAGTTTATTACAAAAGCAGGTTGAGAATGTTCTCAACAGCTGCCAATCCCCCCTGATACGGGATGAAAAGGAAGGAAGTGCTTTTTGGCACCTTTAACATGAATGGGGGTTGGTGCTCACCATTTACGTCGGATCCAAGTTAAAAACTTGTTGCTTCGGAAACATGTGGATGTCTGTTTGTTGCAAGAAACGCACATAACAGAGACTTCACAGTCTGACTGGCTCTGCCTTAACAAGGGGCTTTGTTTCTACAGTAATTTCTCTTCTGTCTCGGCGGGTGTTGCCTTTATGCTTTGTTCAGGTTTTGTTCCTGACTCGTATCGTTTCCTTGAAATGGTTAAAGGACACTTAGCATCATTAGAGATCGTGTATCAAGGATCACCTCACCTTACTTTTTTTTTTTTTTTTTTTTTTTTTTTTTGTATACCTTGGTCGAGGCTCGTATGAGAGCTAACACACAACTCACAGCAAGGAGGCATGAGACAAGAGGGGCGGGAGTGGAAGGGACAAAACATTGGGGAACAGACACAGGTGAACTGTGGAAGGGAGAGGGATGGGGATGGGACGGGGAACATGGCGAGGAGAAGATGGACATTACAGGGACTTTCAGGAAGGAAAGCAGGAGAATTGAAGGAAGTGGGGTTGGGTGGAGTATCGGGGGTAGAAAAGATCGAGGATTTGGATGGGGGAAGATAAGAGGTGGTGGTGAACAGCTGTTTTGAAAGCCTGGAGGGAAGAATGGGAAAGAATAGAGTGAGGAAGTTTATTCCAAAGGCGGGAAAAAAGAGGAATGAAAGAGTGAAGATGAGCAGTGATTCGTGATTTTGGTAGTTTTACCAGAAGGGGGTTGTTGGCGGACCTTGAGCGCCCTGTGGAAATGTGGTTGGGACAAATCGCAGAGAGAGCAGGGGGGGCAAGGCTGGAGAGGAGTCGGTAGAAGACAGAAAGACCACCGACCAACCTGCGGTGATTGAGTGAGAGGCCCAAAGACTCAGCTTCATTGCGGGAGATGCCAATGATCTTAAAAGCCCTGGTTTCGACAGCGTGAAGTCGAGAAAGGTGGGAGGCAGGAGCACCAGCCCAGAGGGGAGAGCAGTACTCCATCAGGCTACGGACAAAAGCTTTGTAAGTGGTCAGGAGCTCAAGAGGGCCGAGGAAGGACTTTGCACGACGGAGGATTCCCAGTCGGCGACTGGCTTTTGAGGCAAGGTTGGAAATGTGACTTTCCCAGGAAAGGTCATGGCAGATAGTGAGACCCAGAAGCTTGAAAGAAAAGACTTCTTCCAGAGGATTGTTGAGAAAGTGGATGGGGGGGTTTTGTAAACGGTCCTTTCGAAGAGACATAGTGAGAGTGTGAGATTTGTCTGGATTGAAAGACATGTTCCACTTGTTGGACCAGTTTGTGATTTTATCCAGATCTGCAGTGAGCGAAGAAGCTGCTGCTTGCCGGTGTGAGGGATGACAGATGGTACGGCAGAGGGTGGAGTCATCGGCAAAGAGAAATAGAGGATTTTCCAGAGAGTCCGAGAGATCATTGATGAAAACCAGAAAAAGAACAGGGCCCAGAACGCTACCTTGAGGAACTCCAGCCTGCACAGGAAGAGGGGATGAAAGAACTCCATTTAGGGCCACACGTTGTCTCTTTACTTAATGTCTTTGCTCCAAGTGAGAGCAGGGCTCGGAAAGTTTTTTTTTTTTTTTTTTTTTTTTTTTTTTTACACATCTGGCTTAGAACTTCCATACTTTCGTCTTTGATCACTGTATTTGTATCGGAGGAGATTTCAATTGCATGCTTGAACCTAATTTAGATAGGAATACACCAGAACCACATCCTGAATCCCATAAACACATATCTTGTTGTTTTTCATCACTTGGTCTACTCGATGCTTGGCGCATGCAGCACCGTACAGCATCTCAGTATACATGGTGCCGGTGTGCTAACAGGCTGATAAGACTTGCAAGCCTGGATAGATGGTACATTAACTCTACTTTTAGAAATGTCCTCTTGTCTTGTAACATCTTTCCATCCATTTTCTCTGATCATCACTTGGTAGTGCTTGGTTTATCCTCTTCTCAATCACTGCAAAAAAGTGCGTATTGGACCTTCAATACCAGCCTGTTGGAGGATTGTTTTTTTACTGATGCTTTTCGTAGGTTTTGGGAAAAAACTTATCCAAAGTAAACCTTCCTTTGCTTCTCTCCAGTTATGGTGGGACAACGCGAAAGCTCAAATTCGTGTCTTCTGTCAATGTTGTCAGTCCTTTTCTACGAGCAAGAATAAAATTGCTGTTTCACTCTTGGAAACTGAGATTTTGCAGTGGAGGAAGACTTGGCTAAAGCTCAAAATGACAGAAAGCTTCGGCTATTATTAGAAAAAAGTGCTTATCTCAGAGAATTGATTCATGAAAAAGTCATGGGGATGTCAGTTTGACTCGAATCCAAAATGTGAAGTTTTCTCACACTCCAAATAAAAGGTTTTTTCCAGTTTGAAGGGGTAAAGAAATCCCAAAGGCAGATTTTCTCCTTGTTGGATGCTCAAGGCACTATTATACAAAATGAAAGTGATGTTAGAAGAGTTGTGAAAAATTATTTTTCTGATTTATTTGCGAAGGAATCTGTGTGTCAAGATTGTGTTGATGAGATGACAAATCATGTTCCTTCTTTGAGTTGTGGTCAGCGTCAAGCTCTTGAAAAACTGCTTTCCCTGGAGGAACTCAGCATGGCTCTGAACAGCTTTGAACGTGGAAAAGCCCCTGGAATTGACAGACTTCCAGTGGAATTTTTTTCAGTATTTTGGGACATCTTAGGTCCAGAAGTACTGTTGGTTCTGCAAGAAAGTTTACTTTCTGGCATACTGCCTCCAGCTGTCGAAGAGCGGTGGTTTGTCTTCTCCCAAAAAGTGACGATCTCCATCAAATCAAGAACTGGCGCCCCATTTCATTACTATGTTCTGACTACAAACTCTTTTCCAAATTGTTGGCCAATCGGCTAAAACTTGTCGTCGGGACACTCGTTTATCATGAGCAGAGCCACTGTGTTCCAGGGAGATCAATCTCTGATAACATCTTTTTAGTTAGAGATTTGATTGATTGTGGTCTTAAGGCGGAAGGGGGGGGGGGGGTTGGTTTGATTTTCCTTGATGTCAAAAAGGCTTTTGATAGCATTGATCACTTTTATATGTTTCATGTGTTGCAAAAGTTTGGTCTGGTTGAAAGGTTCATTGGTTTTGTTAAGTTGTTATACAATATATCTAGTTTGTGTAATGTAAACGATGGTCTCTGCTATCCCATTCAGGTTCAGAGGGGTTTTAGGCAAGGCTGTCCCTTGTCAGGTTTTCTGTTTGGCCTTTCTCTTGAGCCATTACTAATTAATCTAAGGAACTCTCTTTCTGGCTTTGTACCGTCACCAGAAGAACACCCTATCGTTGTGTCTGCATATGCTGATGATGTCTGTATAGTAATTAAAAATGATCAGGATCTAACCACTCTTCTTGGATCTTTACATAAGTTTCATCTTGCTTCACATTTGCAGTGTAATTGGGAAAAGTGTCAAGCTCTGTGGGTGTCCTCAGCTCAATGTACATCCGGTGGGCTTCCCTTAGTGCCACCTCAGTCTCTTCCAAAAGATCTAAAGTGGCGAGAGAGGGGGTGAAATACTTAGGTGTTTATGTTGGCCCTCACCAGTTCTCCCTTATTAACTGGGAAGGAGTGGTCGATCACATAACCAAACGTCTCAAAAAATGGAAAAGGTTTCTTCCGCAAATGTCTTTCAGAGGTCGTATACTAATTATTAACACTTTAGCTACCTCTGTCTTGTGGCACAAATTCATCTGTTTACAGCCACCACACAGCTTGCTTAAAGAGATTCAACAGATACTGGTTAATTTTTTTCTGGAATGGTTATCATTGGTTGTGGTCAGATTTACTCTGTCGCCCCTTGTCTGATGGTGGGCAAGGGCTCATTGACGTAAAGTATCGTCTGATGGCCTTTCGGCTGAAGTCGATACAACGAGCGATCAATGTGGAAAAACGGCCCTGGCGCCCCGAAGCACAACGGATATTGAGACAAGCTGGATTGCTCGGCTACGGCCTTGAGTTGTTCTTAATTGAGTCAAAAAATATTGACACGTCTCACCTTCCTCTGTTTTACCAGAGTCTGTTGAATGCTGGGCAAGCAGTAGTGGTGACCCGCCAGAGGGATTTGTATGACATCAAAATGTTTGTGGGAGAACCTCAATTCCTCAACCCACTCTTTCCCAATGTTCCCAAAAGCAATTGCATTTTACAAAACTTCATTGCAGCTGGTATCAAAAATGTTTGGCATCTTCGCGACACATCCAATTGTTGCTGAAATCACTGGCATCAGGTCGTTAAGAGCTGTCGGTAAAGTAGTTGTCGATGTCATCCGTACATCCTTTAAACTTGGGTTGCAGTGGAGTACGGAGGTCCAATTGACACCCCATAAGCCTTCACTTCCGAGCTTACTTGTCCAATTCGCTGGGGTTACTCCATCTCCAGTCAGTCTTGCTTCCTGTTTATTTAGTAATCTTGACAGTAAATCAATTTATCGTTTTTGTCTTTCTGTTATTATTATAAATACCTCTGCAGTAGGAGGACTGAGATGGAAAACGCTTTTGCCATATGCCACCCCTTCTGTACTTGCATGGGAATCGATGTATTGCACACCAATAACAAAAAGGTCAGGTGACTTGCAATGGAGACTTGCTCACTGGTCACTGCCAACAAACACCTTTGTCAACAGAATTGATGTTGCTGTCTCAGTGCTTTGTCCCTTTTGTAACATCACTGAAGATTTGTCCCATGGATATATTGATTGTGTACGATGGTGCCCCCTTTTCTTTGATTGAACAATATATTTCATCGGGTAAATGTCCCCTTTTCACTCCGGTTGTTTATTTTTGGCCTCAGAGTCAATTCCTGTACTGAACACTTGTTAATGTTTTTGAACTATGTTCTATCGGAGGCAAAGTTAGCGATCTACCTATCGAGGAAAGCCAAAATGAAAGGCAAACCTTTTGAGCAATGTAACGTGATTTTGCATTTCCAATCCCTGGTTTCAACTCGTTTGAAACTAGAATTTAATTATCACAGAAATAATGAAAATATGAAAACCTTTGTTGAAACTTGGTGTGTTGGTAAAGGTGCTGTCACACCTTGACGATTTAGCCAGCAATGGCAACGTATAAAAGTGTATGAAAAACGTTGGCGTACGCTGAAATTTTGATGTTTTTTTTAAAGTTTTGGTCATATTCATAACGTGTTGGTCGTATGCATAACATATTAGTAACGGGCACAGAACGTTTCGTTGTCTTATAGATAACTTATACCAACGAATGCTTAGCCTGTTGTCGGCGTTCACAACCTCTGCCCAACGATAGTTTAACTTAGGCATAGCACGCTGCACGTATCGCTGGGAATAAGTTGTAGGCAGGATATGCGATCGTTGACACACGTCGACACAAGTTCCTTGCAAGTAACTCACAAGTCGAAACACGTCGAGGTAATGTTTAGAAAAACCAAAACTTATTTTCTTTTTTTCTCCTTGGCTCCTTGAAGGCAAGTGATGAAATATCTGAAGTTGTTGTTGTGTGTTTTTTTTTTTTTGTTAGTCTATCACGAATTTTAAAACATATTCGGACATTTGCTTTTAAGTTTCGACGTCGACGTGATAATATCCTCAAACAGAAAATATTCAGAGGAGGAACTCGGAATAAGACATGAGCAAACTGAAGAGGCAATCGGACGTGACCTAACGGCACGTGACAAAAAATAGGAAATTATTGTTGTTTTTTTTTTTTTTTTTTAAACGCTGCCAATACGCCATTATATGGTAGCTTTAAATTAGAAACACGTTCAGTAAGTTCTGTGGTCGTCCGGAAGACGTCAATCAAATACGTCAATATGCGTTGGAGGTACGTTACACATCGGTTCAAAGAACGTTACTCATAGGTAAGAAATAAGTTTTGGGTATGTTAAGCATGACCTCGACGTGTTTGGACTTATGAGTAACTTACAAGTGACGTGCCTCGATGTGTGTCAATGATGGCATAACGTGCTTCGACGTGTGTGCAACGATCGTGTAACGTGCCCACAACACGTTACTCATCGGTTATAAATAAGTTTCGGGTCTGCGAAACATTACTTCGACGTGTTTCGACTTATGAGTAACTTACAAGTAACGTGTGTCGACGTGTGTCAACGATCGCATAACGTGCCTTCAACTTATGGTCAGCGTAGCGGAACGTGTGAGTTGTATGCCGGCATACGTTGTAAAATTTCAAGCATACTAAAATTAAAAAAAACAAGCGCAAAGTACAGCGATGAAAGCCAGCGGAATGCTATGATTGGCAGTGTTTTTCAGCGTGCTCTTTACGTATACAAAACTTACCCATAACGTATTCGACGCGTGCCAGCGTTTCAGACAAATTTTTCACAAGTCGGCATACGCTGGCAAAATCGTCAAGGTGTGACAGCGCCTCAAGATGTGCAATGTAAAGGAAAATGTATTAGAAATTTACGTGCAGTGTTTTCTTTCCTTGTGCCCTTGGAATTTTCTTTGTTTTGAATATCTTTTTTTGGTGTTTCTTTGTTTCTCATTGAAACCTGTTTTTGTTTTATCTCCTTTGGTTTTTTTGTATTTTAAAAATAAAAGGAGTCAAAAGTCTGTCTCTCTGTCTCTCTCTGTCTCTCTCTGCCTCTCTCTGCCTCTCTCTGCCTCTGTCTGCCTCTGTCTCTGTCTCTGTCTCTCTCTGGATGGTGTTTGTCTCTTGATGTGTCCGGGCAGGGTTTTTCTCCGGATGTGTTCAAGCAGTGTTTGTCTCCAGACATGTCTGGGGGGTGTTTGTCTCCGTTCGTATCCAAACAGTGTTTATCTCTATCAGCTGAGCACCAGAAACGTCTGGAGTTTTTTCCTGGACGCTTCTGGGTGGTAATTTTGCTCCACTGCACGTCTGCCTTCCCTTCCCCATCACTCCCCACTCCTCCTCCCTCCTCGCTCCCCTCCCTCCCCCCCCTCTATCTCTCTCCTCCACCCCTCTCTCCCTCTCCTCCACCCCTCTCTCCCTCTTCCCCCCTCTTTTTCTCCCTCCCCCTTTAGTACTCCCATCAGCGAAATGATGGGTGGTATTTACTTGAACTCCAACAAAACGGAAACCACAATCTTCATATTAACAGCTCGATTTCTAAACTCGATCCTAATGCTGGCCTCACCCCTTTAATTGCTCCATCCACACCCTTTTTGAGTTTTTCCCTTACAAACCCCACGAGGCATAAACATTTGTTCTTAAACTCTTTTAATAGAGAGGTTTTATTGTGCTCTTCTTCTTTTTTCGGCAAGCTCCCGTGAGGGGTCGCCACAGCAGATCAACCGTCTCCATTTTGCTCTGTCCTCCACATCTTCCATTGACACTCCAACCACCCGCATATCTGCCCTCACCGTATCCATGAACCTCTTCTTTGGCCTTCCTCTTCTCCTCCTGCCTGGCGGCTCCATCTTCAACATCCTTCTCCCGATATACTCTGCTTCCCTCCTGTGCAAATGTCCAAACCATCTCAATCTCGCCTCTCTCACTTTGTCTCCAAACCGTCCTACCTGCGCTGTCCCTCTAATACACTCATTTCTTATCCTATCCTTCCTCGTCACTCCCAACGAGAATCGCAGCATCTTTAACTCTGCCACCTCCAGCTCCGCTTCCTGTATTTTTGTTAGTGCCACCGCCTCCAAACCATACAACATAGCTGGTCTCACTACCGTCTTATATACTTTCCCCTTCACTCTTGCAGCTACCCTTCTGCCACAAATCACTCCTGCAACTCTTCTCCAACCACTCCATCCTGCCTGCACTCTCTTTTTCACTTCTCTCCCACACTCTCCGTTACTTTGGACAGTTGATCCCAAGTATTTAAACCCATCCACCTTCCCCACCTCAACTCCTTGCAACCGCACCATACCACCACCCTCCCTCTCATTTACGCACATGTACTCTGTCTTACTCCGACTGACTATCATTCCCCTTCTCTCCAGTGCGTACCTCCACCTCTCGAGGCTCGCCTCAGCCTGCTCCCTCCTCTCCATACAGATCATGATGTCATCCGCGAACATCATAGTCCATGGAGACTCCAGTCTGATCTCGTCCGTCAATCTGTCCATCACCATTGCAAACAGGAAAGGGCTCAGAGTCGATCCTTGGTGCAATCCCACTTTAAACCGGTGAATACCTTAAACCGGTCCGTCATTCCTACCGCACACCTCACCGCTGTCACACTGTCCTCATACATATCCTGCACGATCCTCACATATTTCTCCACCACTCCCGACTTCCTCATACAATGCCACAACTCCTCTCTTGGCACCCTATCAAAAGCTTTCTCAAAATCCACAAACACACAATGTAACTCCTTCTGGCCTTCCCACTTCTCCATCAACATTCTCAAAGCAAACATCGCATCAGTGGTGCTCTTTCCTGGCATAAACCCATATTGCTGCTCACAGATCGTCACCTCTCCTCTCAACCGAGCTTCAACTACTCTTCCCCACACCTTCATGGTGTGGCTTAACAACTTTATCCCTCTGTAATTTCCACAGCTCTGTACACCACCCTTATTCTTGAAAATCAGAACCAGTACACTTAATCTCCACTCCTCCGGCATCCTCTCGCTTTCCAAGACTTTATAAAACAATCTGGTCAACAACCCCACTGCCATCTCTCCCAAGCACTTCCATGCCTCCACTGGTATACCATCTGGGCCAACAGCCTTTCCACTCTTCATCCTCTTCATAGCAGTCCTCACTTCATCCTTACTGATCCACCCCACTTCCAGATTCACAATCTCCACCTCTTCCAACCTTCTCTCTCTCTCTCATTTTCTTCATTCATCAGCTCCTCAAAGTACTCCATCCACCTTCTCAACACACTCTCCTCGCTCGTCAGCACATTCCCATTTGTGTCCTTTATCACCCGAACCTGCAGCACATCCTTCCCAGCTCGGTCCCTCTGTCTTGCCAATCGGTATAAATCCTTTTCCCCTTCTTTTGTATCCAACTTCTCATACAGCTCGTCATATGCCTTTTCCTTTGCCTTTGCCACCTCTCTTTTTGCCTTTCGCCGCCACTCCTTGTACTCCTCCCTACTTTCTTCATCTCTCTGACTATCCCACTTCCTTTTCGCCAACCCCTTCTTCCTTATACTTTCCTGTACTTCCTAGTTCCACCCCCAAGTCTCCTTATCTTCCTTCCTCTGTCCAGATGTCACACCAAGTACCTTCCTCGCTATCTCCCTCACCACTTCTGCTGTCGTTGCCCAATCATCCCACCCATCTTTACCACCATCCAACACCTGTCTCACCTCCTCCCTAAATTTCACGCAATTGTCTTCCTCCTTCAGCTTCCACCCTCTGGTCCTTGGTTCAGCCCTCACTCTCTTCCTCAACCTCACCACCAAAATCATCCAACAGACCACCAATCGATGTTGTCGAGCTACACTCTCCCCTGCCACCACCTTACAGACACTAATCTCTTTCAGGTTGCATCTCCTGCTTGAGATGTAATCCATCTGTGTGCACTTTCCTCCACTCTTGTATATCACCCTGTGTTCCTCCTTCTTCTTGAAATATGTATTTACCACTGCCATTTCCATTCTTTTTGCAAACTCTACC
>NC_140976.1:46411867-46429367 GCF_056783735.1 Eptatretus burgeri
GTGAGAGTTGGGGGGTGAGAGTTGGGGGGGGTGAGAGTTGGGGGGGTGAGAGTTGGGGGGTGAGAGTTGGGGGGTGAGAGTTGGGGGGTGAGAGTTGGGGGGTGAGAGTTGGGGGGTGAGAGTTGGGGGGTGAGAGTTGGGGGGTGAGAGTTGGGGGTGAGAGTTGGGGGGTGAGAGTTGGGGGGTGAGAGTTGGGGGGGTGAGAGTTGGGGGTGAGAGTTGGGGGGTGAGAGTTGGGGGGGTGAGAGTTGGGGGGGTGAGTTGGGGGGTGAGAGTTGGGGGGTGAGAGTTGGGGGGTGAGAGTTGGGGGTGAGAGTTGGGGGGGTGAGAGTTGGGGGGTGAGAGTTGGGGGGGTGAGAGTTGGTGGAGAGTTGGGGGGTGAGAGTTGGGGGTGAGAGTTGGGGGGTGAGAGTTGGGGGGGGTGAGAGTTGGGGGGTGAGAGTTGGGGGGTGAGAGTTGGGGGTGGGGGGGGTGAGAGTTGGGGGGTGAGAGTTGGGGGGTGAGAGTTGGGTGAGAGTTGGGGGGTGAGAGTTGGGGGGTGAGAGTTGGGGGGGTGAGAGTTGGGGGGTGAGAGTTGGGGGGTGAGAGTTGGGGGGTGAGAGTTGGGGGGTGAGAGTTGGGGGGTGAGAGTTGGGGGGTGAGAGTTGGGGGGTGAGAGTTGGGGGGTGGAGAGTTGGGGGGGTGAGAGTTGGGGGGGTGAGAGTTGGGGGGTGAGAGTTGGGGGGTGAGAGTTGGGGGTGAGAGTTGGGGGGGTGAGAGTTGGGGGGTGAGAGTTGGGGGGGTGAGAGTTGGGGGGTGAGAGTTGGGGGGTGAGAGTTGGGGGGGTGAGAGTTGGGGGGTGAGAGTTGGGGGGTGAGAGTTGGGGGGGTGAGAGTTGGGGGGTGAGAGTTGGGGGGTGAGAGTTGGGGGGTGAGAGTTGGGGGTGAGAGTTGGGGGGGTGAGAGTTGGGGGGGTGAGAGTTGGGGGGTGAGAGTTGGGGGGTGAGAGTTGGGGTGAGAGTTGGGGGGGTGAGAGTTGGGGGGTGAGAGTTGGGGGGGTGAGAGTTGGGGGGTGAGAGTTGGGGGGTGAGAGTTGGGGGGTGAGAGTTGGGGGGTGAGAGTTGGGGGGTGAGAGTTGGGGGGGTGAGAGTTGGGGGGTGAGAGTTGGGGTGAGAGTTGGGGGGTGAGAGTTGGGGGGTGAGAGTTGGGGGGTGGAGAGTTGGGGGGGTGAGAGTTGGGGGGTGAGAGTTGGGGGGTGAGAGTTGGGGGGTGAGAGTTGGGGGGTGAGAGTTGGGGGGTGAGAGTTGGGGGGTGAGAGTTGGGGGGTGAGAGTTGAGAGTTGGGGGTGAGAGTTGGGGGTGAGTTGGGGGGTGAGAGTTGGGGGTGAGAGTTGGGGGGGTGAGAGTTGGGGGGGTGAGAGTTGGGGGGTGAGAGTTGGGGGGGTGAGAGTTGGGGGGGTGAGAGTTGGGGGGTGAGAGTTAGGGGGTGAGAGTTGGGGGGGTGAGAGTTGGGGGGGTGAGAGTTGGGGGGTGAGAGTTGGGGGGGTGAGAGTTAGGGGGTGAGAGTTGGGGGTGAGAGTTGGGGGTGAGAGTTGGGGGGTGAGAGTTGGGGGGTGAGAGTTGGGGGGGTGAGAGTTGGGGGGTGAGAGTTGGGGGGTGAGAGTTGGGGGGTGAGAGTTGGGGGGTGAGAGTTGGGGGGGTGAGAGTTGGGGGGTGAGAGTTGGGGGGTGAGAGTTGGGGGTGAGAGTTGGGGGGGTGAGAGTTGGGGGGTGAGAGTTGGGGGGTGAGAGTTGGGGGGTGAGAGTTGGGGGGTGAGAGTTGGGGGGTGAGAGTTGGGGGGGTGAGAGTTGGGGGGTGAGAGTTGGGGGGGTGAGAGTTGGGGGGTGAGAGTTGGGGGGTGAGAGTTGGGGGGTGAGAGTTGGGGGGTGAGAGTTGGGGGGTGAGAGTTAGGGGGGTGAGAGTTGGGGGTGAGAGTTGGGGGGTGAGAGTTGGGGGGGTGAGAGTTGGGGGGGGTGAGAGTTGGGGGTGAGAGTTGGGGGGGTGAGAGTTGGGGGGTGAGAGTTGGGGGGTGAGAGTTGGGGGTGAGAGTTAGAGGGGGTGAGAGTTAGGGGGTGAGAGTTGGGGGGTGAGAGTTGGGGGGTGAGAGTTGGGGGGTGAGAGTTAGGGGTGAGAGTTGGGGGTGAGAGTTAGGGGGTGAGAGTTGGGGGGGTGAGAGTTGGGGGGTGAGAGTTGGGGGGTGAGAGTTGGGGGGTGAGAGTTGGGGGGTGAGAGTTGGGGGTGAGAGTTGGGGGGTGAGAGTTGGGGGTGAGAGTTGGGGGGTGAGAGTTGGGGGGTGAGAGTTGGGGGTGAGAGTTGGGGGGGTGAGAGTTGGGGGGTGAGTTGGGGGGTGAGAGTTGGGGGGTGAGAGTTGGGGGGTGAGAGTTGGGGGGTGAGAGTTGGGGGGTGAGAGTTGGGGGGTGAGAGTTGGGGGGTGAGAGTTGGGGGGTGAGAGTTGGGGGGTGAGAGTTGGGGGGTGAGAGTTGGGGGGTGAGAGTTGGGGGGTGAGAGTTGGGGGGTGAGAGTTGGGGGGGTGAGAGTTGGGGGGTGAGAGTTGGGGGGTGAGAGTTGGGGGGTGAGAGTTGGGGTGAGAGTTGGGGGGGTGAGAGTTGGGGGGTGAGAGTTGGGGGGTGAGAGTTAGAGGGTGAGAGTTAGGGGGGTGAGAGTTAGAGGTGAGAGTTAGGGGGGTGAGAGTTAGAGGTGAGAGTTGGGGGGTGAGAGTTGGGAAGTGAGAGTTGGGGGTGAGAGTTGGGGGGTGAGAGTTGGGGGGTGAAGTTAGAGGTGAGAGTTAGGGGGTGAGAGTTGGGGGGTGAGAGTTGGGGGGTGAGAGTTGGGGGGTGAGAGTTGGGGGGGTGAGAGTTGGGGGGTGAGAGTTGGGGGGTGAGAGTTGGGGGGTGAGAGTTGGGGGGGTGAGAGTTGGGGGGTGAGAGTTGGGGGGTGAGAGTTGGGGGGTGAGAGTTAGGGGGGTGTGAGAGTTGGGGGGGTGAGAGTTGGGGGGGTGAGAGTTGGGGGGTGAGAGTTGGGGGGTGAGAGTTGGGGGTGAGAGTTGGGGGGTGAGAGTTGGGGGGTGAGAGTTGGGGGGTGAGAGTTGGGGGTGAGAGTTGGGGGGGTGAGAGTTGGGGTGAGAGTTAGGGGTGAGAGTTGGGGGGTGAGAGTTAGGGGTGAGAGTTGGGGGGTGAGAGTTGGGGGGTGAGAGTTGGGGGGTGAGAGTTGGGGGTGAGAGTTAGGGGTGAGAGTTGAGGGGGTGAAGTTAGAGGTGAAGTTAGAGGTGAAGTTAGAGGTGAAGTTAGAGGTGAGAGTTAGAGGTGAGAGTTAGAGGTGAAGTTAGAGGGTGAGAGTTAGAGGTGAGAGTTAGGGGTGAGAGTTAGAGAGTGAGAGTTAGAGGGGGTGAGAGTTGGGGGAGTGAGAGTTGGGGGGTGAGAGTTGGGGGGTGAGAGTTGGGGGTGAGAGTTGGGGGGGTGAGAGTTGGGGGTGAGAGTTGGGGGGTGAGAGTTGGGGGGTGAGAGTTGGGGGGTGAGAGTTGGGGGGTGAGAGTTAGGGGTGAGAGTTGGGGGGTGAGAGTTAGAAGTGGGGGTGAGAGTTAGGGAGTGTGAAGTTGAAGGTGAAGTTAGAAGTGAAGTTAGGGGGTGAGAGTTGGGGGGTGAGAGTTGGGGAGTGAAGTTAGGGGGTGAAGTTGGGGGGGTGAGAGTTGGGGGTGAGAGTTAGAGGTGAGAGTTAGAAGTGAAGTTAGAGGTAGAGAGTTAGAGGTAGAAGTTAGGGAGTGAAGTTAGAAGTGAGAGTTGGGGGAGTGAAGTTAGAGGTAGTTAGAGTTGGGGGGTGAGAGTTAGGGGTGAGAGTTAGGGGTGAGAGTTGGGGGTGAGAGTTGGGGGTGAGAGTTAGGGGTGAGAGTTGGGGGGTGAGAGTTGGGGGTGAGAGTTGGGGGTGAGAGTTGGGGGTGAGAGTTGGGGGGTGAGAGTTGGGGGGTGAGAGTTGGGGGTGAGAGTTGGGGGGTGAGAGTTGGGGGTGAGAGTTAGAGGTGAGAGTTGGGGGGTGAGAGTTGGGGGGTGAGAGTTAGGGAGTGAGAGTTGGGGGTGAGAGTTGGGGGTGAGAGTTGGGGGTGAGAGTTGGGGGTGAGAGTTAGGGGGTGAGAGTTGGGGGGGTGAGAGTTGGGGGGGTGAGAGTTGGGGGTGAGAGTTGGGGAAATTGAGAGTTGAGTGAGAGTTGGGGGGTGAGAGTTGAAGTTAAGTGAAGTTGGGGGTAGAGTTGGGGGGTGAGAGTTAGAGGGGGTGAGAGTTGGGGGGTGAGAGTTGGGGGGTGAGAGTTAGAGGTGAGAGTTGGGGGTGAGAGTTAGAGGTGAGAGTTGGGGGGTGAGAGTTGGGGGGTGAGAGTTGGGGGGTGAGAGTTGGGGGGTGAGAGTTGGGGGGTGAGAGTTGGGGGTGAGAGTTAGGAGGTGAGGAGTTAGAGGTGAAGTTGGGGGGTGAAGTTAGGGGGGTGAGAGTTGGGGGGTGAGAGTTGGGGGTGAGAGTTGGGGGGTGAGAGTTGGGGGGGTGAGAGTTGGGGGTGAGAGTTGGGGGTGAGAGTTGGGGGGTGAGAGTTGGGGGGGTGAGAGTTGGGGGGTGAGAGTTGGGGGGGTGAGAGTTGGGGGGTGAGAGTTGGGGGGTGAGAGTTGGGGGGTGAGAGTTGGGGGGTGAGAGTTGGGGGGTGAGAGTTGGGGGTGAGAGTTGGGGGGTGAGAGTTGGGGGGTGAGAGTTGGGGGTGAGAGTTGGGGGGTGAGAGTTAGGGGTGAGAGTTGGGGGGTGAGAGTTGGGGGTGAGAGTTGGGGGTGAGAGTTGGGGGGTGAGAGTTGGGGGGTGAGAGTTGGGGGTGAGAGTTGGGGGGTGAGAGTTGGGGGGTGAGAGTTAGGGGGGTGAGAGTGGGGGTGAGAGTGGGGGTGAGAGTGGGGGTGAGAGTGGGGGTGAGAGTGGGGGAGAGAGTGGGGGGTGAGAGTGGGGGTGAGAGTGGGGGGTGAGAGTGGGGGGTGAGAGTGGGGGTGAGAGTGGGGGGTGAGAGTGGGGGGTGAGAGTGGGGGTGAGAGTGGGGGGTGAGAGTGGGGGTGAGAGTGGGGGTGAGAGTGGGGGTGAGAGTGGGGGGTGAGAGTGGGGGTGAGAGTGGGGGGTGAGAGTGGGGGTGAGAGTGGGGGGTGAGAGGGGTGAGGGTGAGGTGGTGGTGAGGGTGAGGGTGGTGAGGGTGAGGAGGTGAGGGGGTGAGGGGGTGAGGGGTGAGGGGAGAGGGGTGAGGGTGAGGGGTGAGGGGTGAGGGGGTGAGGGGTGAGGGGTGAGGGGGTGAGGGGGGTGAGGGGGGGTGAGAGGGGGTGAGAGGGGGTGAGAGGGGGTGAGAGGGGGGTGAGAGGGGTGAGAGGGGGTGAGAGGGGGTGAGAGGGGGTGAGAGGGGGTGAGAGGGGGGTGAGAGGGGGGTGAGAGGGGGTGAGAGGGGGTGAGAGGGGGTGTGAGAGGGGGTGTGAGAGGGGGTGTGAGAGGGGGTGTGAGAGGGGTGTGAGAGGGGGTGTGAGAGGGGGTGTGAGAGGGGGTGTGAGAGGGGTGTGAGAGGGGGTGTGAGAGGGGGTGTGAGAGGGGGTGTGAGAGGGGTGTGAGAGGGGGTGTGAGAGGGGGTGTGAGAGGGGGTGAGAGAGGGGGTGAGAGGGGGTGAGAGGGGGTGAGAGGGGGGTGAGAGGGGGGTGAGAGGGGGTGAGAGGGGGGTGAGAGGGGGTGAGAGGGGGTGAGAGGGGGGTGAGAGGGGGTGAGAGGGGGGTGAGAGGGGGGTGAGAGGGGGGTGAGAGGGGGGTGAGAGGGGGTGAGAGGGGGTGTGAGAGGGGGTGTGAGAGGGGGTGTGAGAGGGGTGTGAGAGGGGGTGTGAGAGGGGGTGTGAGAGGGGGTGTGAGAGGGGTGTGAGAGGGGGTGTGAGAGGGGGTGTGAGAGGGGTGTGAGAGGGGGTGTGAGAGGGGGGTGAGAGGGGGGGTGAGAGGGGGGGTGAGAGAGAGTGAGAGACGAGGGGGGAGAGGAGGGGGGAGAGAGGAGGGGCAAGACAAGGGGGGAGCGAGAGAGAGGAGGCGTCAATTCTTCTTCATTTGATATGACGTCACAATTGACGCTGGAGACCTGAATACGTTTCCCAGGTGTTTCCCAAGTTTTGGCCATTTATGATAAGGTTGGTCCTGTCTAATTGAAATAATGCCCCAATCCAGTCATCGTTTTCGCCCCTACGGGCCCGAACTTGTATCTTTAATTACGGGAAGGCGCTTGCAAGCTTTTGTAGCCGGCCAACTTCTACAAAAATAGCTCATAATACAAGCTACCATGGGAGTGATTCACATAATCGTGGTCATGATGCCTTATTGCGTTAACATTTCACCACCATCTGGACGGAATGGGTTAAACGAATCAGCATATCGGAAAATAACCTTAATTCCCTATCATCGCACAGTATGCCTTTCTGATGAACATACAGAAAACCTCCGTATGGGTCGTTTATACAAGGGCAAATGTGTCCACGAGCAGAGTCATAAAGATTTTGTCGGCTAAAAATTTTTTTTAATTTTTTTTTTAATAAAACAACTTCCGATATTTCGTCACGTGCCTTGATTAAGCCAATTGCGAAACGCATCATAATGTCTTTACGTATTTACGGAATTACAATACGATAAATGGAATAATCTTTCAATAGTAACGTGAACTTTTCTAAACTTTAAAGCAAATGTCCGAATATATTTAAAAGTTCATGATAGACGCTCTCAAAAGGCACCGTCTATGTGAGGATGTGTACATGTGCTCAGTATTTAAGGAGATCCGGATCTTGTATATACAAGAGCCGAGTCCTGGAGATTAAGGTTTTGTCTTCACTGTGGTGTCCGGTGCGCAGTGAGGCACGTGGAGTCGTGAGGGTTGCCGTAACTCTGTTTTTTGCGTATCCAGATGTGCACCACTGTAGACCACCCCACGCCTCTCGCGGCGCGAACACCTATATGCCTTGCGGACACGTGACTCCCAAAACCACTCCCCCACAACGCTCCCCGCATTGTGCCTTGCCCGCGTATGCCAATACACCACATTCACAAGAAGAACAACACCGAGCTCTCTATCGCGAAGCGATCGCTGCTAAAAATACCGAACGAGTTTCACATGAATATCTATTTGGAGAGGAAACCCCCTCCCCCACCCCGCGCGATTCAATATCGCGGTCCAGATGCAAAAACACGTGGGCCGGTCAACGCTTTTTTTTTTTTACATTTTGAATTTTTTTTTTGTAAATTCGAGCAACTCGATGTTCCTAAAATTACGGCAAGAATCGATAGCAAGACTCGATGAGGTAGATGCGTAAAAAAATATTTTTCGTTCACAGCGATGAGGTTTCAAACGGGGGAAAAAAAATTTTGGCGGGAAAAAAAATGCGGTTTTTTTTTGTGTTCGTCACGCGAGAACACGAATCTCAAAAGCGCCTCAAGGCCTCGAATCTTAGCAAGGCCATGACGAATTGTGCCTTTTTGCCTGTCCATGCAAACGATCTTTTCTTGATTTGTCACACACAATAACGCTGTAGTAACCGTACAACAGAGTCCAAGAACAACAAAAAAAAAACTACGACACATCGACTGTGGTGAATAGTAATACAACATCAGAGGGCTTTACTTACGTTAAATATACGCCCAACACGACGAGAAAACACCGAAAATCGTTTATGTGAAACGTCCATGTATAAATATGTCGAATAACGTCGAGCGCGTTTGCTCTTCCGGAGATGGAACAAAACGGGACACAAACCGTCCGGTCGGACAATTACTCGATTTGTATCATAAATAAATAATGCATACCATTTCTGAAGCACACAAAGGCACTTCGTTGATGGGAGAGTCCATACTAAGATGACGCTGAAACTCGGAAATACAAGAGATATACCGCCACAAATAGATCGCTGTTAAAAACAAAAATGGCGTGGAGAGATCACGTGGTTTCCTTATAAACGCCAACCCCTCGCTGTGACGCCACGCCACTCACGTATTGCCACGTCACGCCACGTCACGGTACGTCACGGTACGTCACGGTACGTCACGCCACGTCACGCCACGTCACGCCACGTCACGCCACGTCACGCCACGTCACGCCACGTCACGCCACGTCACGCCACGTCACGCCACGTCACGCCACGTCACGTCATGAGGAAACTTTTCTTTGCCTGAGGAATTAGATATCGAATTTCACAAGATTAGATCGAAAAAAATCTTCAGTATCAGAGAATATGAAGCAATTAAGGTTTTTAAAAAATAAAAATATTCGAACCTTGGAGGAAGACGATGTCGGCTGCCGCCAGACCCTGAAAACCGATTAACGTATTTACAAGAGGAAGAAACCATTGTACTATTAAAACAAGAATTCAAATAAAAATATGACGGAAATGCTGTTACTGTGCCTCAGGCCCATATATCAACATGAGCGATAAAACAAAAATTGTTTATAAAAACCAATGAGGAACAAGCAACCAATCCTTGGTTTATACACATGCAGTCGCCATTTTGTCACTCAAAACGTGCAGTCGCCATTTCGTGACTCACTATGTGCAGTCACCATTTTGTGACTCAAAACGTGCAGTCGCCATTTTGTGACTCAAAACGTGCAGTCGCCATTTCGTGACTCACAATGTGCAGTCACCATTTTGTGACTCAAAACGTGCAGTCACCATTTTGTAACTCAAAACGTGCAGACGCCATTTTGTGACTCAAAACGTGCAGTCACCATTTTGTGACTCAAAGCGTGCAGTCACCATTTTGTGACTCAAAACGTGCAGTCACCATTTTGTGACTCAAAACGTGCAGTTACCATTTCGTGACTCACAATGTGCAGTCGCCATTTTGTAACTCAAAACGTGCAGTTACCATTTCGTGACTCACAATGTGCAGTCACCATTTTGTGACTCAAAACGTGCAGTCGCCATTTCGTGACTCAAAATGTGCAGATGCCATTTTGTGACTCAAAACGTGCAGTCACCATTTTGTGACTCAAAACGTGCAGTCACCATTTTGTGACTCAAAATGTGCAGTCACCATTCGTGACTCAAAACGTGCAGTCGCCATTTCGTGACTCAAAAAGTGCAGTCGCCATTTCGTGACTCAAAACGTGCAGTTGCCATTTTGTGACTCACAATGTGCAGTCGCCATTTCATGACTCACTATGTGCAGTCACCATTTTGTGACATTTGATGACATAAGAGTCACGAAGCAAGGGAAATAAATGAATGCTTTTCTTGTAATCATTGTCAGCGCTGAAGATTAACCCAGCCACTGTGGTTGCACAAGTTAGTGCACTCGCAGCGCCAATCCCAAGCCCGGATAAGTGGGGAGGATTGAGTCAGGAAGGGCATCCGGCGTAAAACCTGTGCCAAATCAATATGCGGATCATAAACCGGATCGGTCGAGGCCCGGGTTACCAACGACCGCTACCGGTACTGTTGACCAGCAGGATACTGGTGGAAACTGTGTTACTGCTGGGCGAAGGAGGAGAAGGAGACGGGGAAGGCGAGTCCAGAGGGAGTGGGAGAGGGGGAAGGGTAGAAGTGTGGAGGCGAGAGTTGGAACTCTGAATGTTGGGACGATGACTGGCAAAGGGCGAGAGTTGGCTGATATGATGGAGAGAAGAAAGGTGGACATACTGTGTGTACAAGAGACCAAGTGGATGGGGAGCAAGGCTAGGAGCATTGGAGGTGGTTTCAAACTGTTCTACCATGGTGTGGACGGGAGGAGAAATGGTGTCGGGGTAATCCTGAAGGAAGATTATGTCAAGAGGGTATTGGAGGTGAGGAGAATGTCTGAGCGAGTGATGAGTGTGAAGTTGGAAGTTGAAGGGGTGATGATGAATGTCATCAGTCCATATGCCCCACATATGGGGTGTGAGATGGAATATAAAGAAGATTTCTGGAGTGAGTTAGATGAAGTGGTGGAGAGTGTATCAAAGGAAGAAAGAGTGGTGATTGGAGCACATTTCAATGGGCATGCTGGGGAAGGGAATAGATATGATGAGGAGGTGCTGGGTAGGTACGGTGTCAACGAGAGGAATGTGGAAGGGCAGATGGTGGTGGGTTTTACAAAAAGGATGGAAATGGCAGTGGCAAATACGTATTTAAAGAAGAAGGAGCACAGGGTGATGTACAAGAGTGGAGGAAGGTGCACACAGGTGGATTACATCTTAAGCAGGAGATGCAACCTGAAAGAGATTAGAGACTGTAAGATGGTGGCAGGGGAGAGTGTCGCTAGACAGCATCAGATGGTGGTTTGTAGAATGATTTTGGTGCTGAGGTTGAGGACCAGAGGACTGAACCAAGGACCAGATGGTGGAAGCTGAAGGGGGAAGACTGTTGCGTGAAATTCAGGGAGGAGGTGAGACAGGTGTTGGATGGTGGTGGAGAGGCATGGGACGACTGGGCAACTACTGCAGATGTGGTGAGGGAGATAGCTCGGTAGGTACTTGGTATGACATCTGGATAGAGGAAGGAAAATAAACAGACTTGGTGGTGGAACGAAGAAGTACAGGAAAGTATAAGGAAGAAGAGGTTGGCGAAAAAGAAGTGGGATAGTCAGAGAGATGAATAAAGTAGACAGGAGTACAAGGAGTGGCGGCGCAAGGGAAAGAGAGAGACGTGGCAAAGGCATATGACGAGCTGTTTGAGAAGTTGGATACAAAAGAAGGGGAAAAGGATTTATACCGATTGGCAAGACAGAGGGACCGAGCTGGGAAGGATGTGCTGCAGGTTAGGGTGATAAAGGACGTAAATGGGAATGGGCTGACGAGCGAGGAGAGTGTGTTGAGAAGGTGGATGGAGTACTTTGAGGAGCTGATGAATGAAGAAAATGAGAGAGAGAGAAGGTTGGAAGAGGTGGAGATAGTGAATCAGGAAGTGGGGTGGATCAATTAGGATGAAGTGAGGACTGCTATGAAGAAGATGAAAAGTGGAAAGGCAGTTGGCCCAGATGGTATACCAGTGGAGGCATGGAAGTGTTTAGGAGAGATGGCAGTGGGGTTGTAAACCAGATTGTTTAATAAAGTCTTGGAAAGTGAGAGGATGCCGGAGGAGTGGAGATTAAGTGTACTGGTTCCAATTTTCAAGAACAAGCGTGATGTGCAGCGCTGTGGTAATTAGAGAGGGATAAAGTTGTTTAGCCACACAATGAAATTGTGGGAAAGAGTAGTGGAAGCTAGGTTGAGAAGAGAGGTGATGATGTCTGAGCAGCAATATGGGTTTATGCCAGGAAAGAGCACCACTGATGTGATGTTTGCTTTGAGAATGTTGATGGAGAAGTATAGGGAAGGCCAGAAGGAGTTACATTGTGTGTTTGTGGATTTGGAGAAAGCTTATGATAGGGTGCCAAGAGAGGAGAGGTATCCAAGGCAATCTCTACTAATGGCTCACAGACTTCCTCTCCTGTCTCAGCCAACGTGTGGTCCTAAAGGAAGTTGTCTCATCCCCTCTTCCTGTCCAGGCTGGAGTTCCTCAAGGCTGCATTCTGGGCCCTGTTCTTTTTCTGGTTTTCATCAATGATCTCTCCAACTCTCTGGAAAATCCTCTTTATCTCTTTGCTGTTGACTCCAACCTCTGACGTACCATCTGTCATCCCTCAGACCGGCATCCAGCAGCTTCTTCGCTCTCTGCAGATCTGGGTAAAATCACAATCTGGTCCAACACGTGGTATATGTCTTTCAATCCGGAAATATCTCACACTCTCATTATGTCTCTCCGAAAGGACCATTTGGAACCCCCCCCCCCCCCATCTACTTTCTCAACAATCCTCTGGAAGAAGTCCTTTCGTTCGAGCTTCTGGGTCTCACTATCTGCCATGACCTTTCCTGGGAAAGCCACATTTCCAACCTGGCTGGCCTCCAAAGCCAGTCCCCAACTGGGAATCCTCCATCCTGCAAAGTCCTTCCTCGGCCCACATGAACTCCTGACCACTTACAAAGCTTTCGTCCGCAGCCTGATAGAGTACTGCTCTCTCCTCTGGGGTGGTGCTCCTGCCTCTCATCTTTCTCGGGTTCACGCTCTGGAAACCAAGGCATTTTGGATCATTGGCATCTCCCGTGATGAGGCTGAATCTTTGGGCCTCTCACCACAGGCTGGTCGGTGGTCTTTTTATCTTCTACCGTCCCCTCTCCGGTCTCACCCCCCCTGCTCTGTCTGCAATTTGTCCCCACCACATTTATGCAGGGTGCTCAAGGTCCACTAACAACCCCCTTCTGGTAAAACTACCAAAATCACGAATCACTGCTCACCTTCACTCTTTCATTCCTCTTTTTCCGCACCTTTGGAATAAACTCCCTCACTCTATTCAATCCCATTATTCCCTCCAGGCTTTCAAAACAGCTGTTTCCCACCACCTATCATCCCCCATACAAATCCTCGATTTTTTCTCGCCCCGTTAATCCACCCCAAACTCACCTCCTTCAAATTCCCTGCTTTCCTTCCTGAAAGTCCTTGTAATATCCATCTTGTATTCCCAATATTCCCCACCCCATCTCTCCTCCATCCACAGATCTAATGTTTCTGTTCCCCACTGTCTTGTCCTTCCCACTCCCACCCCTCTTGTCTCATGCCCCCTCGCTGTGCGTTGTATGTGATCTCATACGAGCCTCGACAAGGTATACAAAAAACAACAACAATGCCTCGCTCGAGACCCACATGGCCTTGTAATGCTTTTTATCAGATTATCGTTCCCCATATATCCTTTGCGGTGGAAACCTCAGAGCTTTAACATGCACACTCCAGTGCGAGATGAGTAATAGTCGTGGTATGCATATTTTTACGCTTTTGGGGAAACTTTTGCTTCCATTATATCAATTTTCTATTGTATGAGGGTCCTCCAGCTTTAATTTCATGATACGCCTCGTATCTGATCTGATATGAAATATCTGAAATATGACTCGTATGAAATATGACTGATCATATTTTTCACCATGCCATCATAAGATATTTGTTCATCAATAAATGGTGACTTGTGCACTTCTGTTCTTATTGTATTCATTACAAAGTCTCCTTCCCCATTAAATTTAATTCAAGCCAATCCAGCACACTTTTGACGGTTCTTTGACCTCATTTTGGAAAACTATACAGGAAGCATTCCTGCTTCCACTACTGGAGTAGCATTATAGATACCTACTGGAATTATAAAAGTCATTTTTGGATTCAATGCATTGGGTTCCTTCAGAAAACAATGTACAGTATTCTAATATTGAGGATGGCCATCCATACCTGAAACATTATTTTTGTGAAAGTGCATCTTTAAGAGCAAAATAGAGGCCTATGTGTCACTTTGACGCAGTCCCAACATTCACATTCTGATTCAGCACATTTAATTAATTTGGAAAATCATATTTTCATGTATTCCCCAGTACATATACAGAACGGGCAACACGTAGATATGGGAGATGAATGATTTATTAATTTTTATTAAACGGCATGATCCAGTGTGTTAAACGCCACTGGAGATCACCTGTCCTTTTGTTTACAAGTTTCCTGTACAACGATTCCCATACAGACTCAGATGGGAGCCCTTCTGGCATTAGTCCTGGCCACTCCATTTGATGGTGAGTTCCCAAGCAGAACAGTAGTGCATAATCGATACAGGTGTTTGCTACTACAGGGTGCCCCACAGAAAACCAGGAAATTTGAGATTTTGAGATTTATTTTGCCGTATTTTACCATATCAATAAACTAACACATGAATAAAGTGTATCTTTGTTTTACACTACATCTAAGTTTGCTTTTGTTTTAAATAAACTGTACCAAATTTCCTGGTTTTCTGTGGGGCACCCTGTATATTTCTGATAAATATTTTGTCCCTGCGCTAATGGAGGGTAAGTCTCTGTGATTAAGCTGTACAATTAACCCAGGAAACCATGTCACTTGATATCACCAAAACTTCTTGGGTCCACCTTAAACCTAGTTGAAAGCATTTTTGAACTATTTATTTTAGGACTCTCCCGATTATCCTATTGGACCATATTCTCAATATATCCGCTATCTCTTCAGGCTAAACGAAGAAGCCAGGCAAAAAATATTTACGCATTTAAGAAGTGCAGAGAAATCATTATCATTCTTAAGAAACCACACACACATATCTGCATAAGCTGATATAACTACTGAAGGACTCCCTGGGGATATGGTCATTCCTGAAACATTTTTCCTTAATAAAATCGAGATTCCATAACCAAGGAGAATAATAAACCAGAAACCAGGCACCCTTGCCTCACTCCTCTCTGAACCTGTAGGGCAGTGGTTCCCAAACATTTTTGTCCATGACCCAAAATTTGAAATCACATTTGCCTCGCAACCCAAATGATACTGGTACCTAATGCACCTATGATAAAAATTGTCAGAGAAAATGCTTTTGACAAGAAACCCCCCCTCAAAAACTGAGATTTTGAGGGGGGGTTCAAATTTGGGTCATGACCCTGGGTTTGGGAACCCCTGCTGTTGAGGATAATTAATTAAGCTCATTTTTGACTTTGAATAAGTAACGTAGGCCCTAAAATTTGCACCAAGGGCACATGCTTCCAACACATGATGCACAAAAGACATTATCAACACTATCGAAAGCCTTTTCCAAGTCCAGGAATATTATCCCAAAATATTTTTCCATGCAATCACACTCCAGTCAATCTCTAATCAAAAAATATTATCATAAATGGATTCGTTTGGGACACAGTAATTCTGATCAGTGGACCAGATCACTGACTACCATCTTCAACTGACTTGCCAACACTTTTGACAAGATTTTGCAGTCAGTACATAACAAGGAGACTGGTCACCAATTCCTCATCTGATATGGGTCTCCAGTCTTTGGAAGAAGAGACACCACTTTGTCACCAGACAAAGAAGAAGACACCAGACTTTAGAAGAAGAAAAAATCTGAGTGGCAATTCTTCATGCGCCAAGGATGATTCCAAAACATTCAATAATTCAGAGCCCAAAAATTCCAAAATTACAAGAAAAATTTGCTGGCAGACCATCAATTCCAAGAGCGTTCTCCGAGTCCATTCCAGTTAGAGGTCACGTGTAATTGGTGAGTCCAGGTCCAGGCATTGAGGCTGAGTTGGGGATGAAAGGTGAGAAGTTAAAAGTTCCATGGTTTTATCACAAACAGTTTGTTTTCCAAAACTTTTGAAAAAAAAAATCTTTAATGCACAACAACTGCACATCTTTTGGATTAACTACCACGTTTCCTGTACATCGCTCAGGCATTTCTGTCAATTTGAAAGAAAAAATTGCTCGTGGTATCTCATACCTTTATCTTGTTTACTCTTAGCCTAATTAACAACACTGCTGCTTTCTCTTGAATCAATTATCTCAATTGAGTCGTCTTTTCAACAAATAACCTGTGCTATCTCCAATTAATATCTTTAGCCAGTTAACTCTCGAACAGTATAATATCAGCTTCTAAACAGGCCATTGTTATATTTTTCATATTTGTGACATTTGATTCAAAATGCTCACAAAACACTCAAATCTGAGCTTTTGTGTTGGCCCACCCTAACTCTATCGAAGAGAAAGAGGGCTTTTTTGAGAGTTGGATGGGCCAACAAGCATGGAAGGCCTCTCTAAACAAAACAACTTCAAGAAGACTGGTGTTGAATTTCCAGAACGTACATTTATGAAAAAGAGATCCATCGTGACTAAATGATGATTAGAAAATAAAGAAGGAAAATGACCTGGAGAGAGAACAGCATTCCTGAAATGCGAGTTTATGTACAAACGGTCCAGTGTAGAAAAGGATACTCTCCCATTGGCACGACGCCCCCATGTATACTGAGATTTGTTGGGGGTAATGTAGCTTCCATGCATCGAGCAAACCCACTACTGAACAAAAAATAATAGACAAATCACTTTTATTCGGGATGAGGTTCTGCTGTATTTCCGTCCAAACGGGGTTCAAAGAGGAACAATTAAAGTCAACCCCCCCCCCCCTTTCATAACCCCATAGGAGAGGCATGGTTCAAGTACTAGCCCGAGTCTGAGTAAAAAGGCCCCACTGGCAGAAGAAAAAGACAACCAATCGTCCTCCACATATTGAGTGACGCGACTGTGAGTTTCCTGTTGTCGAAATACATCAATCTGTTTACGTTCAAATAAACTTTTCACCTGAACCTGGCAGTTGTGACTTGCACCTCCACCATCCATATTTAAGGTTCCGAAGGTGATCTTTTTCATGGTTTTTATGAAAAGGCTTAAGCAGTCGCTAAGAAATCTCAAGCCCCCCTTTTGTAATAACCTTTCTGAGATGATGGAACACAGACGTTGTTAAATTAAATTCATCCGGATTCCTAATTATATCCTTTGCAGCCTGAATGAAATTAAATCAGGAAAATATGATCTTTAATGATCAAATTTCGCTGCAGATAAATTTCATTCAGGAAGGACAAAAAATAAGTTGGGGGAGCTATGTGTGATTGATACGATCAAGATTGAGACGACAGTCAGCTCAACTTCATCATCTGATTATGACAAATCAGAAACAGTCCCACCCAGGTCACATACGTATATCAGTCTGAACAGTCACCATTTCAATTCTGAGCAAATCCGAAGATTTCCTGGAATTCTCCGTTATGGAATCAGCTTTACTCTGGTACTCAGTATGCTCAATGGGAGCTGAAACCTCACTTTCTCACTCTTGTGGGGAGATATTCGCTTAGAGAACCAGTATCATGACTTCGATCCTTGCATCAATAAAGGGGCACTGGGGGTCGAGTCACTTCCATTCGACTTGGTCTCAGCAGGAAGTGATGGTGGCAGGTCATTTATGAGCTTGCCATCATCTTCAGCCTCACCACCCACTTCACCCATCAAATTTATGGGGCTGCACAGTAATCTTTGAGAAGCACTTCTTCGTTAATAAATCCAGATTCATTCTCCCTGGTATCACTATAGCCAGTGGACACCTGAGAGAGACAATGAGGTGAACCTTCAACGACATTGTCTTTATCCAAAACTACCTTCTTCACAATAATGTTAGAATTACTAGCAACAGGCGCTCTTCGTTTGTTTGTTTTGTCACAACAATGGGATCCTTCATCTCCTCGCTATGTGAAGGAACAGCCGAAACAGTTGGGTTATTTCATTTTGTAACATAGATGGTGCGTTGCGCTTTTTAGGAATAGGAACTCGAGTATCATCCAGACTCCTTCTTGTACGAGGGAGCAGCAGGAACAGTTGAGGTATTGGGAGTTTTGTTTTGTATGACAGGGACCCGAGGTATTATCCCTTTCACAATTTGCCATTACGACCTGTTTCACCACACTCTACAGTCCACACGATACCTTGGGGCAAAATCATTTCACATGTCCAAACATTCCACAGTGGAAACATGTTAACGAGGCTGATGACATCCATTTGGTACTCATGATCGTTCAAAGTTAATTTGAACGAAATGTTTAAACCCGTGTCATCACCTATATCAAGAAGCACCATGTAAACCTGCCGTCACAAACTCATGACATG
>NC_140976.1:46436867-46439367 GCF_056783735.1 Eptatretus burgeri
CACAGGTGTTGATGGTGGAGGCTTTCACCTCGTCCAGCGACTATTTGATTGAGCTGATGCAGTGGGCTATGTTGAACTCCTTCCAACACTGCCTGACAGGGAACTCTGGATCCATCACATCCAAAATGCAGCGAAAGGTACGACAGGTATCATATTGTTACAGTTTTGGAAACTTACGCCAGGGGCACAGCATACATGGACACACAGGTGACCTGAGAATGTAAATTCATTCATCTTTTTGTAGATAGTCCTTGTCTCCTTGTTGAAGGGTTGTTCGGGTGGCACACATTGGTTAGTTTGTATTTCCCCGATGTTATGCCGACCTCCCCCCCCCCCTCCACTCTGATACTTTTAATCTTTCCTCCTTTGCTTTTTCAATCCTATTCACCAAACATCTTTTCTACAATCCCTCCTTCACCCCATTGGTCTTACCTTCAACTCCCTGGCTGTTCGGTCATCCCTCGGTCTGGCGGAATCCCTCTCCGTTTGTGCTCCCTTTTTACATGCATGTCCATGACACAAAGTAGGACATTTCGTGTCCATGGCCTGCAGGATGGCGCTTCTCACATGTGAAACAGTATGTACATTGCAAAGGGCGTTTTGCGTGCACGGAGGGGCCGAGGGCTCTCGTCATGGCCTCAGGTTGCATGAATGGAGGGGCAGGGGCTGGATTGAGCATTCCCTCAGAATGATGTGGTATTTTCCACAGGCCGCATCGTGGAGCCACCCCCATCAGATGAGCATCAATAAGGGGGAAAAAATGGAACAGAAATAAAGCTCACAAGAAGAAGTTGTGTTTTCATATCACGTTTCACCTGTCCAGGCTGATATTCCTGTATAGACGTTGGGTGTCTGTTAAACAAACTATTTTCTACATTAGAAGCTTCTGTCAAAGCTTGTCCTGAGGGGAGAAGAAGCAATAGGAAGAATAAGAGGCCAGAAGTGCAGGAAAGGAGCCTTGGAGATGACGAGAAAGAAAGCTGGTCCTAAGAGGAGAAAAAGATGAGAGATCCTGTGAGGGAAAAGGAGGCTCGCACAATCAGAGTGAGAGGAAGAGAAAGAGGAGCAGGAGCTCAAAGTTTGGATTTGCTTGCGTATCTGGGACAACACAGAGGACTCGCCTGCTGGGTCTGGGCAACTCAGGGACGCAGCTACGTGTCCCATCCCGCGGCATCGCCACTGCCCATAATATGTCCATCCTTTCCTCCGCATTCTCTTGTGTATTTGGGCTTGTGCAGCCTGTCGGGCTGTGTGAGGCAAAGGAGAAAAGAAAAGACCCTGCATTTCTTTTCTCCATACTTTTCTTTTCTTTAATTTTCAAGTTCTTCTTGTTTTATTCTTCGCCCCTGATTTGAATGATGGCCCCGTGTCTTTTGTGTAAATAAGATTGAATAAGAATGAATACGTGAATGGTTAAATCTGCTCTAATTTGCCGTTTGCTTTCTTGCTTATAAATACTTGCTTTTAAATGATTGCTTGCTTGTGTGTGTGTGTGTGTGTGTGTGTGTGTGTGTGTGTGTGTGTGTGTGTGTGTGTGTGTGTGTGTGTAATAAATAATTGTTTGTTGTTATTTCCAATCTCTCGGTGGGCGTTTCCTTTACTCGTCCGACAGTGCACAAGTATAGTTAGACAAGAAGTTGTACCCCACCTGATTTGATTATTAGCCGGTGTGTGCTTGGCAACTCCGCTCGGGTGCACCTGATACGGTAAGTCAATCTGGATCTCTCCATCTTTTCATTCATCTTAGGCTGTTTAAAACCTAAGGCTGTTAATATTTCACATTACCAACAAAAGAGAGATAAGTCGAAGAGAGAAACATTAGACAACCCAAAAGCAAGTATGCACCGAGGGCATGAAATTTGCTTGATGCGGTCAATCCACCGGAAACGGTAACATGCGAAGTAGTATTACCCTGCCAGGACTGGCGGTACCAATTGGCGATCACAGTTGCTTAACAACCCACCAACACATGGAGTTATCCATATTCCTTTTGTCCATTAGCTTGGACACATCACTCTCACCATAAAATTGTAATTCCTGATCCTTTTGTTTCTTTAGACTGTAGACCGTCAATGTACCAATGCCATACTCCTCACTCAGGCATTTCACTGAAACACCCATGTCATGTTTCCATAACAACTGCACTTTTTGCTTGATTCTGAGCAATAAATGCTTCCTTTTCAAAGCACTACTAGTTTGTCCGGATGATGAAAGCCTTTTAGACATGATTGTGATCCAGGGGGTATTGCACATTACCAACAAATTATGCACACAAAACTATAGTGCACAAGGTGGTGGTACTGAATCAAATGTACACACCTCCTTCACAGGTTTGTTTCTAGTGATTGCGCAATGTCACTTCCGTGGTGATATGTTTTTCCTGCGGATTAACTTTTCAATGTTACGACCAACTTTTCAGAAGGCATGCGAATAATTAACTTTTCAGAATGAAAGGGTTAAAAAAAAATTAAATTCTGCCGGTTTTCAGGTCTTTCCAGTT
>NC_140976.1:46444367-46509367 GCF_056783735.1 Eptatretus burgeri
GTTCATCTTTGGAATAAATTCAGTAGTTCACAAGTTATAATGGTAACAAGAATCTGCTATGCACAGAAAATCCCAAAACAATGTCTCCCAGGCCCTTTGGCTGTGGAGGCATAAAAATAATAACTATATTTCAGATTCTGGTCTTTTGCAGAAATGATCAACATGCTCTACTCCACGAGACTTAAATTATAAAGGAAAGGATACTGTTCCGGATTGTATCGTTTAACGGTTTTTGTTACCTTCTCGTGGACGGAGGTTATGTTTTCACCGTTTGTTTGTCTGTCTGTCTATCTGTGAGCAGATCTCAAAAAGTTATGGATAGATTCAGAGAAAATTTGGTGGACAGGTTGGGTGTGTGACAAGGACAAATTCATTCAGATTTGGTAAAGATCAGGATCCGGTAACTTTTTTTTTTTAAGTGATTCTTGACGATTAAGAGGTAGGGTTAAAATGATATACAGTACAGCACAATATCTCAAAATGCTATGGACGGATTCGGACAAAACTTGGTAGACAGGTTGGGTGTGTGATGAGGAAGAATTGATTCCACTTTGGTGAAGATGTGGATCGCGATCCGGCATATCAGTGAGATACAAAACGTAAACTGTTCAGCCTTGCGGAGGTATGCGCTCTTTCGAGTGCCGTTCTAGTTTTACTCTCTTTTGCTCTTAATTTTTCTTTTTCTATTTTTGGTAGCTTGGACCTGTTGCTGCCTTTGAGCCTTGTGAGTACCTGCTGAAATCAATCTATCTGGGTTCTTTCTGACATCTTATTTTCGTTCTTTTCACACGTCTTTCCACTTTTTCACATTTCTCTTTATCTCTATATTACTAAAACTCTCATCTTGTATATTTGTATGTGTATATATATGTATGTATATATGTATGTACATATGTATGTGTGTATGTATGTGTGTATGTATGTTCCTGAAATACAGCCAAAACGGTACACAACAGTGCAAACATTTTCAGCCCACCTTACTCACCATTCTCCTGTGGTGTGCAGTATCAAATTTTGTTCAAATCGAGCAACGAAAAAAATTAAAAAATCAATTCCCGATTCAGTCAAGTACTCTTCGGGAGAATTTTATCAATGCAGACAACCTCAGCGGTATAGTTCACTGGAGCTATCTTTTTTTTTTTTAATGATTTTTTTTATCAACCGCTGTCACAACGGGAACCGAACGGGTTCACGGGTTGTCTAGTTCATTCTAATTCTTAAGCCTGGCATTAGCTTAGCGGTTCGCGTGGCTGGCTTGGGATCCTAAGGTCCTGAGTTTGAGCCCCGTCAGCTGCTGAAGTAACACCAAGTGGGGTTGACTCAGCCTGTCATCCTTCTGAGGTCAGCAAAATGAGCACTAGTGTACTGGTAATAAGGGCACTGCATCAGGGCATAGTCGCATACCGAACCAATGATGCAACCAGCAGTGTGTGTGTGTGTGTGTGTGTGTGTGTGTGTGTAGTCCAATTCTTGCTTTCATTTTCATTCTCTCTCTCTCTCTCTCTCTCTCTCTCTCTCTCTCTCTCTCTCTCTCTCTCTCTCTCTCTCTCTCTCTCTCTCTCTCTCTCTCTCTCTGTCTGTCTGTCTCTCTCTCTCTCTCTCTCTCTCTCTCTCTCTCTCTGTGTGTGTGTGTGAATTCTTACAAATTTTCTTTTTGTAAGGATCACTTGGGCTGCGCCTAGATGAGTCTGAGGGCAGAGGAGGTCATTACAATGTGAGCACATTCGCCATTTTGTTTCCACTCAGGAAAAGTGAATTTATTCCGTCCAAAACTTTTACGACATGTATCTGAATTTGAGTTGATTGCACGGCTATTCCGGTTGATTTTATGACGATAACTCTTGAGGTGAGACGTTCGTTATTTTTATTTGCAGTAAAAATATTTCCGGGTGACTCAGTCATTTGAAATTCTGTTATCACTGATAAATACTTTTCTAAAATAATCATACTTTTCTTTATGAAACAAAAGTAAATCCACAAACCTGCGAGATAATATTTAACTGTGCTGTAATGGTGGTGATAGGGGGATGCTCTTAACCAAGTTATTTTTTGACGGCCTTTACACGAGTAATGTAGAGATGGCTTGTGCACATCAGCAGGTAGTTGTTGCTGCCCCACAGGAAGCAGCCGTGACTGACACTGTGGTTAAGAATATGGAAAACGATGCTGGCGAGTGACCCTTACACCAAAATCACACTCCCTTCGACTAAAATTGTGAGGTGCCAAGAGCAAGAGTCTCTCAGGAGATAATAAACAGTCATCGTTACCGCTGTTGAAACGGATGGAGGCCATGGACCTTAAACAATAGGTTTAATAGGATATCTGTGGATATAGGATGTCTGTGGACAACAATAGGATGTCTGTGGACAACAATAGGATGTCTGTGGACAGATTATTACCTTTGCATTCTACGAAAGGTTATGTTTTGGTCGCTGTGTATTTATTCAATTTGTGAATATGTTTGTTTGTTTGTTATTCGCATAACTCAGAAAGTATCAAACTGAATTGCATGAAATTTGGTGGGATGATTCGTGAGTATCCAAGGACGATTTGATTAGATTTTGGGAGCGATCGGGTCAAAGGTCAAGGTCAAGGTCATGAAAATGTCAAAAACACTCTTTTGAGCATAACTTCCTTCATAATACAGCTATCGACATGCAACCACCGCCATATTGTTCCATGACGAGATACCTTTCGGATATGTAGTGTCGGATTTGATGTAACGTCATCGGAAGTGCATCTAAATGATGTCACAAGATGACGTAAATTTTCAATTTTCGATCTCATCAGTTTTGATCATACCGTTTTGTAGGACTTACCTTAAGGACGTCACACACCAAATTTGACTTCGATCGGATTGACCGTTATGACGTCATTGACGTTTGAACATGACGTTTTACAATTGTGGCTAAAATGTCCTGATATTTTACATTCAAATATCTATATAATTTATAAAGCAAAGTCTCCCAAATCCAGGCATTAGGATCAGTACCAAAATATCTGTTTATTGATGTACAGGTTTTGCCAATTAACTCTGTAGTCAAGGTCAAGGTCACACTCAAGGTCAAAATATACTTGTAGGCATAGCTTCAGATCTAATAGAGCTATTGACATGAAACCAACGTTAAAACGTTCAGTGAACTACGAGCTTTCAGAATGGTAGTCCCCGATTGGACGTGACTTCCCCGGAAGTGCGTCAAAATGACGTCAAAAATGACGTCATTTTTCAACTTTTTAATTTTTCAGTGTTTATCATTCCATTTTGTTGGACTGCCTTCAAGGAGGTTACACACCAAATTTGACGTCAATCGGACTGACGGTTGTGACGTCATGGACGTTTTAAAATGACGTTTTTAAAATGTGCCCGGAAAAAAGTTGCAGCGGCGAAGGTATGCGCTCTACCGAGTGCCCGTTCTAGTTCAACACTGTCTTGCCCCTTACTCTGCTCACCAAAGCTTTCTGCCTGTGGCAAACAAGAGCACCTTCATTCCTGGCTCAATAATTATTTGATGCACATATTCAGCACATATCTATCCATGCTGTCCTTTAATCCTGTTTCCAAACGGATGTGGATTGAACCATAGCATTGTGGTGGGGCCCAGTTTTTTTATTCCACAAACACACTAATCCATCTCACCGATGCACTAGAAATCCCTCTTTTCCACAATCAGATTCTACTAAATGCCATTTTAGTACGCTCTCCAGATGACAAATCAACAGCTACTGTTTCCCTCTTAGCAGATATGGAAAGGATCAAACACTGGGTACATGCAATGCCATTTAACAAGGCCAATCTCATCTTCTCACCGACTCACTCCAGAAAGATCAATTAGCAAACCAAACTCACTTTTATACTGTGATCAATCACTGCAATGGGTTCAGGCACTCAAACCTATTGGCATCACAATCAATCACGACCTTTCCTGAACAGATCATAGATGAAAAGCTGGCATCGAAAGCCAGCCACGTACTAGTGGCCATCCTCCCTTGTGCCAAGTCCTTCCTTGGTAAATCTAACTTTGGCTGCAGTCTGTAGCTCAATGTAGTTATTCTCTTCACTCTGTATATAGTGCTTCCACTTTGCACCTCTCATTCATGAGAGAGAAAGGATATGATGGAGAGGGAGATTCTAATTCTTCCAAAGCAAGAATCATAAACCATCAACATCATTAGCATCATACACAAAGAAGCCGACATACAATGTTTGTTGCTCTCAAATCAGACAGGTTCTGTTATCATCTCTGTTATATACGGCACTGTGTCATTTCTGAACTTGCTCCCCTGCTCTTTCAGTCATCTGCCCATTCCCTGAATTTCCAGGATGTACACATTCTTCTCGTGACCCTCTCCTTGTTGATCCCCAAAAATCGATGTTTACTTTCCTTCCACTCATAGTTTCCTTTTTTTCTCCAACCTGTGGTCACCCAAGGCTGTTTAATCGCACCATTTCCTCCAGTGCTTCAAACAGCAGTGCCCCACCTAACTCATTTAATCTTCCATACCTACCAGTGATCATTTATCCACACGTGAACCCTCCCTAAAATAGCCCTCTCACCTGCAGAGTAATATGTTTATTGTTCTCTATTTCCCCATTGCTTGTTTAAGTGTGGCTATCGTCAATCCATCTGTAGGTTATCCTTCTACTTCACATACATTTGGTCTTCGACGAGTCGACATTTTGTGCGGACAAATGAAATTGAAATTGGTTTGTTTGGCTTAACAATCTGAGCACATAGCTCATGATGGTGGGATCGCAGGTTCAAAATCCCAAACACCATTGTCAACTAATGTCCCGATCCTTGTTATAAATTTGCAAGCTCCCCCATGGGTCTAATATTGATTAACATTAGATGAAGCTATCCAAAAGGCATTACCATCCTTCAGAAATGGAAACGGGGAGAAGGATATGGATAAGTAGGGCAGTACAGCATTGGAGAGAAAATGGAAAATAGAATCGAAGATACAAGTAAAAAAAACAAAAACCAGACAAATGGGAAACACAAGAGAATGGGCTCAAAAAATTCACATACTAGTATTGTTGGATATGCAATGACAACTCATATTATGTTGATTTCCTCCAACGTTTTACAACACAACTCAATATGAAAGTGGGGTTAGCCATTGGTCCTCACTCAAAATCTGTGTGCTCCTTGAGTTCACTCAGGGGTTGGAACTGGAGAGATCGAGAGCGCATGCCCAACAAGCAAGCAGAGTCATTTTCGTTTGCAAAGACCCGGCCTGGGTGGAAGAAAAGTGTCAATGCAAGTACAAATCTTCGTTTAATGCTCGACTCCAACATTTGCATTTTCTCACCATTTCCTGTACATCTTCATGCTCACCAACAATACTTACTTCATCCATTAATCCAGGAAATGTTACTCCTACTTGTTTAATGCTCTCATAACAGTACAACACGTGTTTTTTTTGCAATTTACAACAGTCCATCGGCAGCACATTTTCTGTATTTTGATAATTATATGGCATATGCCACAATATGTGGCACTAATATTTAACATGGATGTGAAAAATGGTCATACATTGTTACAAAAGGGGAGGGGTGTGAATTGAAAAATATAAATTTTAGAAAGTGATGGCAATGAAGAAGTTGGAGAGAAAAGAAAAGAAAAAGTTTGGAGGAGATGGGAAGAAAAGGGAGAGACGTGAAATACTTGCACTGGACAAAGGACTGGAACATCATGTGTGTGTTTTATGAACAACGCATTAATTGAACATAACAATTTATTGTCCACTGTGGGGATGGAGAATGGAGGAGTTGCAGGGAGGAAAACAATGGGGGAGACACAGGGTCATCACCCGGGTTTTTATGTGATCTTATTTAATGAACGCCCAAAATAAAAAAACAAAAAAAACATATATATATATATATATATATATGGAAATGTATATGTGTGTGTGTATATGTATGTATATATATATATATAGTCACGGCTGTGGAAATTCGCATTACACCATAAAGGGCCCTCAGGTGAGATATCTCCATAGATACATGTGTAGTTAGCCCAAACCTGTTGTGTAGAGGGAATTTATGTGATCCATCCGCGCTGCGACGCTTTGAGTCAGCCATTTTTCTGTTCTATCTTTTATTTCAAACAAACAGCATCTCAACAACCATGCCATCCGCATCACAGCACCAACCACGCCACCTCCACCATCTACGCTACCACATCTTCGCCACTACGTCCGCTTCCGAACGGCAAACAAAGGCGCCAAGGAGGGAACTGCGAGGATGCGGTTTCCCCACCTGTTTCTTCCGTTTGACTTCCCCATGCTTTGGAGTGGAGGAGGGACGATGCAGGTCAAAGGTCAGAGGTCATGTGATGGAGGGGTCTCATTTTGGGGGAATAATTCTCTGGCCCAGAGCCAAAAACTGACTCCCCCGGCCCCCGCACGGGGCGGGGTGGAGGAAAAGCGTGAGGGAACGCCCTTTTCGGGAACCCTCTCGAAGGAAGGTGGAGCCGAGAATGGGGCGGGGCGAAGGGCGGAGCCCTGCGCTATAAAAGACGGACATGGGCGGGCGCACTTGCGCTTCCTCTTCCGCCTCTTCCTCCTCGTCTTGGCTGGTGGTCTGGTTGGTCTTCGGTTGTTTTTTGTGGAGAGTTGGTCTTCGGGAAGAGGTCCTGCGCCCGTGCATTGGCGAGCGGCCCTGTCACGAAGGCACAGACGGGAGACGCGGGAGCGTCAGTAGTGAGGTGGACCTGCACGTCCGGACGGGGAGTGCAGGAGAGGGTTTGCCGGCCACGAGAGAGGTCGGGGCCAGGCGCGACCACGCTGACGGTCGCGGGAGAGGGACTCACCAGCCATAAAAGGGAAGTCGCGACTTCTTTCTTTCTTTTCTTTGGGGTTTTTGTGTAAATGTCTGTGGGTGGCGCCAGTCTGGCTCAAGTAGTATTGTTTTAAGTGTTGCCGTGTGTACGTGTATAGTCGGTTGTAGCTCTGCATTGCTTCTTTTGTTTTAATTGCTTTATGTGCATTTTTGACTGTATGGCTATATATATATATATATATATATATATATATATATATATATATATATATATATATATATATATATATATATATATATATATATATATATATATATATGTGCTTGTCTGTGTATGTGTGAATAAAATGCTTGCTTGTTGAACTGTTCCCGCTCTGCTTCGTCTCTTTTCCTTTTTTATTGACCCTCCATCTTGCATCACGTAAGGGGTTCGTAGAGGGTGCAACATCCCGGCAATTAATCGGAACCGTCAAGGCCGACGATAACACCACTCGGTTATCACTGTAGCACGGAACGGACCGCTTAAGCGGTTCGTGTCCGGAGTCGGCCTGTGGCGTGGTATGATCGCCTGGTTGACCATTCGCGCAGTTACTTAAGTAGATCGAATTTGGCGAGCAACCCTATCCTGCGTGGGTGGGCAATTGGCACGAATGTGGTGAGGTTAAACCCCCACCCGTGACTAGCTCCTGGCGTTGTTCCGAGAGGGTCACGACTGAATTGTCCGTCCGGTGGGCGACGTGCAGCGATTTGAGTTACGTGGCCGTCCGCACGCCGGCGGGCGCGAATTCGCAATAATGTGTGTGTGTGTGTGTGTGTGTGTGTGTGTGTGTGTGTGTGTGTGTGTGTGTGTGTGTGTGTGTGTGTGTGTGTATGTGTGTATGTAAATATACATATATCGAAACATATGGAGTGTGACAAGCACTCCACCAATCCCCATTGGACACAGTCCACACCAAAGCGTCGCCTCCAACACAGAGGCCTCGGCCCGGTGACTCTGTCAAACACAAAGATTACTTGGTCAACATCAGTTAAACGTCAAACGGAGCTGCCTATCCAGATTTTGGGCTTATTTGCTCTCAGGATGGCATCCTGATAAATATCTCACCAATTATGACTACAATCGTCGTTTATACATCAGACGCACCTCCTGACTGTAATGGTATCGCATCGCCGTGGATTATGTCTCACATAGTAAAACCGCATAATCCGCACAGAACAACCATCCATCCTCTGTGTTGGAGGCGATGCTTTGGTGTGCACGGTGTCCAATGGGGATTGGTGGAGTGCTCATTACACTCCACATGTTTTGATTTTCCTGCCGATCACATCACGTACCTTCTGATTGACTGGTTTGCATGATCAGGAACAATTGTCTGGGTGACAGACGGATGGTTGCTCAATGTGGATTATGCGGTTTTACCGTGTGAGACATAATCCGCGGCGATGCTCACCATTACAGTCAGGAGGTGTGTGTGTGTGTGTGTGTGTGTGTGTGTGTGGGTGTGTGTGTGTGTGTATGTGTGTGTGTATGTGTCTGTGTATGTGTGTGTGTATGTGTGTGTGTATGTGTGTGTGTATGTGTGTGTATGTATGTGTGTATGTGTAATATATATATATATATATATATATATATATATATATATATATATATACATATACATATACATATACACACACACACACACACACACACACACACACACACACACATACACATACACATACACATATACACACACACAAACACACACACACACACACACACACACACACACACACACACACACACACACACAAACACCTTCTTCTTTCGGCTGCTCCCGTTAGGGGTCGCCACAGCGGATCATCCGTATGATCCGCATAATGATTTGGCACATGTTTTACGCCGGATGCCCTTCCTGACGCAACCCTGGTCGCCTCTTACGACACAGGGATATAGTACACCTATTTTAACCGGGGTATACACCGGCCCAGTCCACTGGTACTCATTTTGCTGACCTCGGAAGGATGACAGGCTGAGTCAACCCCCTGGTGTATTAATTCAGTGGCCCAACAAGGCTTGAACTCAGGACCTTTTGGATCCCAAGCCGCTGACCGAACCACTGCGCCAACACCAGGATATATATATATATATATATATATATATATATATATATATATATATATATATATATATATATATATATATATATATATATATATATATATATATATATATATATATATATATATATATATCAATACAATGAAAAATAAACGTCAGTCACCAGAATTTGCTTCCCATACTGAAGCCAAAGTACTAGCATTTCCACTTATTTAATTATTAGGGGGAAGGTGGGTTGGTGAGGAACGAATAAACACCTACAGCACGTTCCCTGCACTCCACGATCCCAAATACATCTCGGTAGCTATTTTATACCAATTTAAATCCGATCTACAGCTTCTACTGGTCCTCAGAGGGATCTGCTTCTAAAAGGCTACATCATATAATTCTCCTCTTCTGTGCTCGAAGACTGTGACCGCTGATCATATCATTGTCCATTATGCTGAAAAATTATTCTGCATTCATGTCGTTCATATTATACACAATTTTAAACATCTCTATCAGATCCTTTTATCATCACCTCCTTTTGAATATATAAAGTCCTGTCTTCTTCAAACATTCCTTGTGACTTAGTCAAGCAAGAATCAAGAGTCGTTCTCTGCTGAACCCTCTCCACGGCAGCAATGTCCTTGCTCAGATGTAGTGATCAAAACTGTACACAATATTCCAGATGAGGCTTCACTAAATTCCTGTAAGGAGTTAACACTTCCTCTTTTGATTAACAATTTATCCTTCTGATTTTTATTTATTAATTTATTTGTATGCAGCCTACGGCTGCTTGGCTGCATCATTTTCTGGGGCATGGGTGTGCCTCTAATCCATCTGATAACACTAAAGATCCCATTAGCTTCACCTTAAGCTACATGGCATTGTATTTTCTGCTGATTCCCCCCCCCCTCCCAGTTTTACCATCACTCTCAGATTCGTCTCCGACATCACATGCTGCAAGACTCTCCCTTGCCTTGCATAATGTACCCCTATTTTCATTATTCTTACCCATCCCCAGCACTTTACATTTACTTGTGTTAAACTGCATCTGCCAATCTTTCGCCTAATCTTTTAAAGGATCTCGGCTTTCCTGAATCGGATCAACCCGTCCTTTACATTCTGACATGAATGACAACTAGTGTTCGCAGTTTCGGAAACAGTTTTGTCTCTGATGGAGAGGACAAGCTAAGCAGAGAGGAATAACAAGATTAGACCGTAGGACTAAACAAGGTAATTAAACCTCCTTCAGCTGGACTGCTGCAAACAAAAGAGCAAGAAGCAGTAACAGCAAGGTACCAAAGACATTATACAAAAACATTTCTCACCCTGGCGGTAGCACTCCTTCATTTTGTCGCTCAGCCAATGCATTGCTTTTGCTGCAATCTTTGTTCCAAAGTTCCTGTCAAATGGTGATGGTGCTCCACCCTATAAAGCAGAAACAGTGTGTATGACACGTGTGTTGTCGTCAAATAATATGCTGAACAGCAAGATTGCACTGACACGAATACCAGCATACTGCTTGTGCTTTTCAAAAAAGATAAAACATTTTCTTCAACTAAAGGCTCACGGAAGAATAAAGCAGCATATAAAGTCACCCCACCACACAATGCGAAAGAGCAAGAGTCACGAAGCCATGCCAGCTTGCTAGTGTCTATAAAAGATGGAGCGCAACCGTGCACAGTGAATGGAGGGTTCGCATTCAGTTAAAGCATTGGTTATTGCGTGGAGAACCAGGCTCGGTCATGAGACACCACGTGGGATGGGTGAGTGGTGAAACTAAGCGTTGGTGGTGTGAGGGCAAATCCGAACCAGAGTGAGGATTCCTATTCATTTGAGGAGTCAGGACCAACTCCATGTACTTGAAATAGCGCATGAGAAATGAGAAAAGGCAGCACGACCCCACAAAAGCCCAGTGGGAGTCCAGACCAGATGCGGCACATCCCGCCGCAACAGAGCCCACCACCCTCATCTATCATGCGCGAGCATAGCACATGGATAGGTTTCTTTTCAGTCTTGTCCTCCACTTGCTGTCTCCCATTTGTGAGTGGACGACGTACATTCCCAAGGACTACCCGTCGCAAGATTGGTAATCGTCAGGTGGGAGATTTAACCGTGTCCACCCACATCACTGTTACAACTGGTTCCCTTCCTCAGAGGCGGTAAGTAAGTGTCACGTCAGCAAGTGTCACATCAGCATGATGTCACACTACGTTTCAGTGAGAATGACTGCATGTTGTGGATTGGTCTGCAACCACACTGATCACTGTGCTTCTTGTATTTTGAGTTCTCATGTGCTAGTCCTTTTTTGTGAGCATTATCTTCTGGTGGTATTGTTGCGGAAATGGGCCCTTAGTGGGTTATTAAACATAGGATTAGCCCAGATCTCCCCTTAAATGCATGTTTAGCCAGGTTGTTTGGTAATCGGACATTACCTGTGTGTCGGGAGTTGTAGCAGGCTGTCCATTGTTCGTACAGTGGTGGTGTATGGAGAGGCGTCTTCTTCTTCCTTCCCCCCTCCTAACTAGCCCACAACCGGCGCCCTGAGACTCGGTCAACAAGACGTGTCAGCAACCCATTGGCGGAGAGCTGTTGCAAACTCGAACGATGGACCAATCACGGGTTCCCGGGGGTGGTCGAAAAGGCCCGCCCCGAAAGGCAAGAGGAACTGTCTGAGGTCTGTCCAGTGCGATCTGCTTCGTGAGAAAGGCTGGCCCCGAAAAGCAAAGGAAGGGACGGCTGTGCAAGTCTACGATCTGCTTCATGAGGAGTGGTTTGGTCGGCTGTTCTTCCTCGGTTATGGATCCAGCCTGAGGTCATCCACAGGTTCATCCTGAGTCCAGTCACGGAGCCTCTGACTGTCCTGACTCCCTGCACGGCTCGACACGTCTTTCATCCCTTCAATCCGCCTGCGGAGCCCAACACCCGGATTGGCCTCGTCTGGTGTACAGGCCAGGCCTGGATTCGCAGACTGGACCTTGTGAGAAACCAGCTGGAACACACCATAGATCTTTCTCTCCTGTGCCGTCGACCTTACGGGGGCTGAACGCGCTGAGGCTGGTGCGTGAGCGGTGCCAACAAAAAGGAGGCCGTCGCCGCCATCTTGCCACGCTGCATGCTCGAGCTTCGGCGCTCGAATCCGTTGACATCGGCTTGTCACGAGCCGCATTCGTGCCTTTGATACTTTTCCTCTCATCCATGAGGCATCACCAAGTACTCCGTGTCTTATCTGCATGTTGTTCAGGCCTAAGGTGTATTTCGCTCGGGCTCCCTTCGAAACCCATATCCGTAGCTCCCTAGTTAAAAGAGGGTTATAGATTAATTATAACGTTCATGAATGCTTTGCTTGTGTCGTGTTCCCCGATGTGTCCCCAATAAATCTGGCTGAGTTATACGAAAGTTACCGCCTTGAATTTATTCGTGCCACGCCGAGGAACAATCCGCTCGATTTATATATAAAACCAAAACAGGCTGCGGACTGGCAGACTTCACTCGGTCTCTGACAAACCCAGTCTGTAGCCGGGGTCTATATCCCCAACTGGTACGGCCCAGGTGTACTTTGGTATCGTGATCTGAGGCACGTGACCCGAGACCTGTGCCGAACTAGCCGGCGTTATAACCCCTGAGACGGCGGTGCTGTTAAGTGACGCCGAATCTTCAACATTTGGTGTCCGGAGTGGGGTGCGAATCCCTCCACCGCTGAATCTATAACAGTATATCATTGACACCAGCAGTGTCAGTCCATTTAGACTTTTGCCAGCATTGTAGTTTACTACACAATGCCTGGTATATGGGATTCAAGTCAACGTGGCTTTTTGTTGACTTCTCGCCCGAGCACCATGCCTCAATTATTTCACCGCTCATCCTTGTTGACCCTGTGCCAAGGGCAGATATCTGACTCCATGTAAAGGTACGTTGGTGGTTGTACGTGTAGCTTCCAAAGGCAGTCTATCTCTCTGTCTCTCTGCGTGCTGGTCTTCAGTTAGCCATGTGGTCATTGGTTGGATAGTCGGCCAACATATTTGACTGAACAATCCCCACATGGGATGTTGTCGATGACATTCTTTGTCAACTTTTCTCATGAGATCCTTAAGTTGTGTTCGTAAGGAAGTTTGTGATTTGTGGGTGACATGACATTGTAATTTCAGAGGTGCAATCGAATCGCGACATGTGGCTCGCAGTTTCAGAAGAGTGCTGTATATTTGGTCGCACCACTCTTGGCACATTTGGACTGTTGAAGTTGCCGATGGTTATGCAGATGGAAGATGATGAACACACTTGTGGAGTCGTTTTCTCGTCATAATTGACAGATGTGCAGCAACTCTGTTCAGCGTAGTGAGTGAGTTTTTGCCTGATTGAGTAAGCTTCAAGCATAACTTATTTTGTGGCAGGTGGGATGGCCACTTCAGGAGTCCGATACCTTGTCAGTGTGAGTGGGCTTATGGTACACTTGCGAGTGTAGGCTGCCATTCCGGACCATGGATCGTTGTATGCTCAGAAATGTAAGAGACCTGGCTTGTTTAACTTCATGACACTGTGTGCATGTGTGTATGTGTATGTGTGTGTGTGTGTGTGTGTGTGTGTGTGTGTGTGTGTGTGTGTGTGTGTGTGTGTGTGTGTGTGTGTGTGTGTGTGTGGGTGGGTGTGTGGGTGTGTGTGTCTGTGGGTGTGTGGGTGTGTGGGTGTGTGGGTGTGTGGGTGTGTGGGTCTGTGTGTGTGTGTGTGTGTGTGTGTGCATATATATATATATATATATATATATATATATATATATATATATATATATATATATATATATATATATATATATATATATATATATATATATATATATATATATATATATATATATATATATATATATATATATATATATATCTCAATCTAAACGTGATTGGGTTTAAATCTCTTGATCACGTCAAAGATCTCCGCAGGCCAGCTGAGTGGGAGTGGAGGCCGTGGGAATCCAATTAAGAGGAACTCAAACGAAAACGAGAAGGGCACTCTGTAGAGCGTGTACCTCCGCCACGTAATGCCCGATCCACGACAACATATCGGGCCCAATGCATTTTTGAAATATCATGTCATACAGCGAGTGCTATATCATTTTTGGCCCCATCTCTCAATGGTGAAGAATCATTGAAAAAAAACTTGTCGTAGTCAGATCCGGATCCGGATCTTCATCAAAATCTAACCAGTTCGTCCTTGTCGCACACCGAACCTGTCCACAAGGTTTCATCCGGAACCGTTCACAAACAAACAAACAGACAGACAGACAGACAGACAAACAGACATAAAGGGGTGAAAACATCACCTCCTTCACCTTCGGTGGCAGAGGTAACAATGACAACGACAACACTGTGTTTGAGTTAGCCTTTCAGTTTGAAGGTATGCGCACACTCGATATAGCCATGTACACATTCATTTAAAGCACATGCTTATTCAATATTATATACTTGGCAGGATGATTTTCGTTACCCCCCCCCCCCCAAAATCTCCCATAGATTTAAAACAGATTAAATGAACAGGAAAGGGGGCATTCAGCATCAAGGAAGGTTAGGAATCAGGATGGTGGTGAAGACGCGCTTTCACAAAACAAAAAACAAAAATGGTCTCGTCAAACAAACAAAAATGCACACACGTACGAGTAGAAAGATAGACAAGGGAGAGAGAGAAAAGAAAAAAAAGACGATGAACGGTGCACCGCATTGTGGAAGCATCCCATCCTCCTCGGGACATTCAGCACGGCATGGCTCGTGGCTGATCATGCCAAGCTCATTTGTGAGGAATAGTGCATGCTAAGGGAATTGATTTTTGGAGGTTTTTTTGGATATAAAAGTCAAGGCTCATAGAAGTGCTAGAACACTGAACAAATCAGGACACAGCCAAACAAAACGAACAGAACAAAAAAGGGGGAAACACCAACAGCAGGGTTGATAAAATAGAGGGAGACTTGAACAAATAAGGGATGTGGGGATGAATGAGGGGGTCGGTGAGGATGCACCAGGTGGACAATATGGATACAGAAGCAACTCTCAGGAAAGAAAACCTGGAAATGTCTAAGGAGATGGTCAACTGTGATGATTGATTCCATGACCTTGCTGATGATTAGAAGTAAGCTAACTCGGCTGTGGTTAAGTGGATTGGTTTTTGCATCTTGTTTTGTGATGTAGTGATATTTCCCGATTTCCAAGCAGATGGAAGACGACCTCGAACAAATGGCAGGATGAAAAGAACGGAAAGAGAGGATGTGCAAGAGCATCAGAACAGGTTTTCAGGACGCGTGAGCCGATGCCATCTGTTCCATTGCAGAATCAGAGTCGAGAGATGGCAGAAAATTTTCCACCTCCTCAGGTGCAAAATACATTGTCAACGACCAAATGGATATGACTGAGTGGCGTGGATACAGACAGCAAGGTGTTCGGGACGCAAGAGTTGGAAGCAAACACAGAATTGAGACATTCGGCCTTCTCACGAGCAGAGTCGGCTGTGGTGCCACTTGAAGAGAGGGAAGGAGTGGGAAAGGGAGCAAACACCAGAAACAGATTTAACAAGGTACTGCCAGGTTTTGGAGGAGGGAGACAAGTTTGAGAGCTCATTCTTGAGATTGCACAGATGTTTTCTGGTTCTCCTGAGAGTGGAGACACACTTATGGGCTTTGTGGAGTGAACCAAGTTGGACTTTAATTGGGTTTGCTTTCCAGGAAGTGAAGGGAAGCTATTTCAGAGCAACTGCCTCACCACACAATCCAGTGTACCATGGGTGGGAAAAAGAGTAGTATCATTGAAGACAAGATGAGATGACTCTGTGCAAAGGAGAGAGCAGGTTTCTTTGGAAGAATTGCCAGGGTGAGTTGATATCAGGGGTAGTAGATATGGGATACCAGTCCTGAAGAGAGATGGCTGCTTGCAATCCCTGCCAATCTGCCTGAGTGAACTGCCAGATTCACACTGAGGCAGCTCTCTGAAAATATCCAGAGAGATGTTGACTCCTACAAGCATATCATCAGATCAACCAATTGAAGCAGAGGGAGAGCAGGAGACATTTGCGGAGAATTTTGTCATCACCAAGTCCAGAAGGGAGGATTTGCCATTGGAAAAAATCCAGGTTGGAAAGTTCACAGATTGAATCGGTCCCACGGCATCACAGAAATTGTTTGTTAAAGTGCCATGTCTGGTGAAACCAACACTCAGCCAACTTGCATGGTGACAATCCTGGTTTGGAGGTCTCTTTCGGGGTGCTGTGGTTTAACCCATGACGACACTCCTCTGCAACTCTTCTGAAATGACCATCTCTCTCTCCTGCCATCACCATAGATTTCCCTTCTTGTCCCGTTCCTGTGTTTTTTTTTAATTTCTATAAACTCCTCATTGTGTTGAAAACTGTATTTATTGACCTTTTTAGCCCTGTTTTGGTACTTTGACATCAACATACAAATGAAAAGCGGCAATCACAACCCGTAGGATAAGGACAAGATTTATAACAGTGGCAAGTTGTCCGACTGGATGTACTGCGGAGTGACACAATCGGCCACCTTGGCTCCCTGACTTTTTCGTAGTTCACCATTGGAAAATTTAAACAAACAAACAAAAAATATGAACAAAACAGTAGCAAGTGTACAACTTTGACTGGCAATGTTATGTAGGCTGATGCTTGCCAAGTTGTTTAATGGTATCATGCCTTTTGTACTCAGACCTGCTGCATGTGTCCCAGGACATTCTTGCGGCAGTCAAAGACACCCTTTCCTTCCTCGGAGTACAAACTGAAAATGAAGTCTGTCGTGTAGTTTACATTGCAAAGCTCGTTCCTGGAAAAACAAGCAAAATAAGTTTAAACTTACTGGAAAAAAAAAGTTTTATCTTGTACAATACATTCAGTGACCAGCAAAAGTTTTCACCTCCGTAAATAATGTAACATTTAGATGAATTACGAATTATTTTGAAACTATTTTTCCAAACAAACTTTTTTATTCATAACTGGTGAGATTAAACGAAACACTGTTATTGTTGAAAGAGGTTATATGTCAGGAATACCTGCAGAAATCATGTACAAACCAACATTGACTGGATGCAATAGTATTCAGTCCCTTAGGTCAGTACTTGGTGGAAGCACCTAAGTAGAGGATAAAAGGGGCTTCTGAGGCAGCCATTCAAATGAATGGGGGAAAAGGGAAAAACTTTCTAACTTTAGCCCCAAAAGCCCAAAATAGGACACCGATTTCCTCCCCCTCCCATGCAAGCAAATGTAAAATTGAGACTTACTGATTAAAGCACTTCTTTCCTTTGATATTTTCATTCCACTCAAAGAGTGAACCAATGAATATTTGTCCATGTTCTACTTTGGGGAATAAATGAATTTTCCGATTACATTCATCACCTTTATTCGCTTCGTAGCCTGGTGTTGGCTCAGTGGCTAGGGTGGCGGCTTGGGATCCGAGGGTCCTGAATTCAAGCCTCGTTTCCCGCTGAATTAATTCACCAGGGGGTTGACTCAGCCTGTCATCCTTCTGGGGTCGGCAAAATGAGTACCAGCTTGCTGGGGGATGATCTAATCATTCAAGTATCCTGCGTCGGAGTGGCGACCCGTCCAGGAGTGTGCTCAATAGCCAAGGAGACTGCTTTGGCAGCACCAACACTCTGTACAGAGTATGGTCCCAATGGACTTTATTCACTTTATCTCTCATTTGGTTTTGTAAAATGGGGAAGTTTTGTTTTAAGTGTTTTCAGTTCGTGCTGTGAAAATGAGGAAGTATTCTGTGCCCTTGTCTCTCGTGGTTATGTTTTAAATCATCAGAACACTAACAGAACAAAGTTTATCGAAAAAGAGCTTTTAAACGTAGGTTTCATCAAAAATAATTCAAAGCAAGAAGTTTCATTTTCATGTGAAACCGAGTCAGACTGCTTGAGAACGTCTCGCCCGAACCAAGGCAAAAAAATTACGGTTATTTTCCATGTGGGAACACACCCTGGAAAAACCATTGTTGTGAAATCTCCCATTACGTCATCAAGTTGGTTTAAATAAGCAACTTGTGTGCCGTTCGTGTTTTATTACGAAAATGGAGCGTTCAGATTCTTACTACAACCTTGCAGATCAATCGTTTTCACAAGATGACAGGTGAGATCTCAACCCAATTCATTATTTATTGTGTAAAACAAAATTAAATCACTGTACAACCAATAATTATTATTGAATGTCATTTTTCCAACAGGTTGTCCCCAATAAAAACATCGTTAATAACTGATGTTGAAAATGAGTTATTTGAATATCACGAGGAATGGATAAAAATGAACGACTTTCTTGAAGATATTTATTCGTTTCGAAAAGAACTGAATGATATTATTGTTGGCTGGAAACAAGTACTCTCACATCCTTTGATCTGGAATGGTCCGAGTTCAAGGTGAGAAATTATCACTCTGTCTCTGTGTGTGTATATGTGTGCATGTGTGTGTGTGGTATGTGTGTGTGTGTGTGGTATGTATGTGTGTGTATGTGTGTATGTGTGTGTGTGTCTGTCTATGTCTTTGATTCATTATTTTTTTAATTATATTTTTCAGTTTAAACACCTGTCTGGATGAATCAAACACACAACTTAATCTTCTGGAGGAATCTGACATGACACTCGATCTTCTGGAGGTAAATGTTATATGTATTATTTTTATTAATATCATAAAATAATCATCTTTATATTCCCTAATTGTTCTTCACTCTGTTTCAAAACAGAATATGGGATCCGAGTTTCAAAATCACAAGATATCTGAAGCAGACTGCTGGGAAAGATCGTCCATTCTCGCAACTGAATATTTACCCAAAGAAAAATGTTTAATATTTTCAATCTTGATTCATTATATTTGCTTTCCTTATAATTATCTGATTTTGAATCACAAGAAAAGAATAAAGGAGATGTAAGGGGGGGGGGGTTAGGTGCGCTCCCCCAATGACCCACCCTGTGTGTGTGTGTGGGGAAGGGTTTGGGGGGGTGGCATGAGAGGGGTGGTGGGTCAAAGGTGGGGGTGCACAGGGGGTGGGGCTTGTGTGGGTGGGTGGGGATTGTGTGGGTGTGGAGCTTGTGTGGATGGGTGGGGCTTGTGTGGATGAGTGGAGCTTGTGTGGATGGGTGGGGCTTGTGTGGATGGGTGGGGCTTGTGTGGATGGGTGGGGCTTGTGTGGATGGGTGGGGCTTGTGTGGATGGGTGGGGCTTGTGTGGGTGGGTGGGGCTTGTGTGGATGGGTGGGGTTTGTGTGGATGGGTGGAGCTTGTGTGTATGGGGTTTGTGTGGATGTGGTTTGTGTGGGTGGAGCAATTTTTTGAAATTAAATTAACATGTTGTGTGTGGGGGACTAATTAACAAATCACTAATTATGTGAATATGATGGATGTGGATGGGGCTTGTGTGGGTGGGGCTTGTGTGGATGTGGTTTTTGTGGGTGGGGTTTGCGCGGGTGGGACTTGCATGGGTGGGGCTTGTGTGGGTGGGGCTTGTGTGGGTGGGGTCAAAAATGGGTGGAGTCATTTGTTTTCAATTTATCTTTGTCTTTTGCAATTCCTGTGAATAAAATAACCTAAAATCTATTCCCCCTTTAAATCATATACCTTATAAGTCCAAGGAACTGTATCGATTACATCAACAATTTAAAAAAGTTCATTTGTCCATCGCTTTGTATAACCTTTTTCAAAATGAGATTTCCACCTGTACACTTACTACATCACCAACTTTGAACTTTGGCTTTCTGACATTAATCTCTTTTTCATATTCTACTTTTGTAAATGTTTCTGATAGTTTAGTATTCGTTGAGGTGTGAATTGTATCATTATACTTATCAACAATATCCTGAATTAAAGATAACCATTGTTGCGAACCGAGTTGAGTGAATTTTTTAATATAGTCTCTCTTTTAAAGTGCGATTGAATCGCTCAACAACAACTGCTTTTCCTTCATTAAAGGTGCTGTATAATGCAATATATTGTTATTTTAAAGATAATTCATAAATGTTTTGTTGTAGAACTCTGTACCCTCATCAGTCCACAATTTTTTGAGGTTTTCTCTTACTTTTATTAAATATTTGTTGGAAGGCTAACATGAGTGTATTCCCGGTTTTGTTTTTCAAAGGGACAACCCACGCATATCTACTCCTCAAATCAAAAATGGTTAAAGCATACTTGTATCCCATATCATAATTGAGTTCAATTAAAATAGCGGACCAGATATAATCAACTTCCTTGGAATAAACCTTCCTTATATGAAACTTTGTGAATATTGGTTTATGTAATCCATTAGCTAATTGCTCTTCAATCTTAATGACATCATTAGAGCCTATAAGTGTTTTGAATTTCTAAGCCCAAGTTTCAATTTATCACTGATTATCTTCTTCACGATGAACCTATCAACTTTTTCTCTCAAGGTTGGATTTTGTATCAGAGAAAAATTATACAACATTTCTCTATCGGCTTCATGCTTTTCTTCCAACATCGTGCTATTTCCATAATCAATATCGTGCCTCATGCACACTTCAACCCTATTAATAGGTTTGCTCCACGGTTTAGGATTGTCAGCCGAATGTAATCTTTTATTCAAGTTTTGGTCCTGGACCACAGAAAGAATACCCTGGTAGATGTAATTCCCCTGGTATTCCAGTCGTTGGAAATTTACTTCCCGATAAAAACTTTTGTGTAGCTCCCCCACGTTTGTGTTTGGAGATAAATTGATATTTTTTTGAACCACACACCGAACATATACCTTTTTGTATAACCCTGTTATTTTTACTTTTAAAATATGAGATATTTTTAGTATTAGTTTTCTTTTTACATTAGAGACAATAACTCATTTATTTATGAGAAAAATTCCTACAGAGAGCGAAAACCTTTTTAGTTTCTAACATGCACATTTGAATCTTAATTTTTAAAACATAAAGAATCCTTTGAAATGTCTTCACTCTCTCCTCCATTTATTTAAGAAAAAAAAAATGTAAAACTTTAATTAAAGTCAATCACACCAAGGAAAACAATGTTAATAGTCTTGACGCAAATATTTCTAATCGACTTGTCAATTCTTTGTTTTCCTCCTCGGTGCGTTGAGCTTTATTTATTTTCTGTAATACCCCCAATCTTTTTCTAATCTCACTGGTTTCCATATTTTTATATTTATTTATTCTCTCTCTTTCCTCCCTCTCCTCCTTCTCTCTCTTCTCCCTCTCCTCTTTTTTTCTCCCTCTCCTCCCTCTCTCTCTTCTCCCTCTCCTCCTTCTCCCTCTTCTCCCTCTCTCTCTTATCCTCCCATGATTAAACAATAAATAAAGAATCACCACCTTTGTGATTTTGTCTGTGGCTAACAAAATTTCTCAAAGATATTTGAAGCTACACTCAGTACAACCCATTCTTTATCACCTGTCACAAACATTTTCAGGTAATGTGGTGGATGATGATGACCAAAAATATGGTCACACAACCTTCAGCATAATCAGGTTTCCACTCATTCTGTGTTTGCAAATGGTGATATTCTATGGATGCACTATGTGGTTGTATTGAGCTTCTCTCAAATCTACTTCTGAATCAGTACAATCAGGCCTCACTGAAACATTGGAGATGTGCTCCTGAAAAGTGTGACCAAGTGAAACAACGTTAAGTAAACATTAACATAGACCTAATGATATAAATAGGGGTTAAGTTCCTGGGTGATATTTCTAGTCAATGATATTCTACAAAAAATGTGAATCGAGAAACAAAAATGAGGCATTTTGTAGTATGACAAGTCATAATTGATAATGATACATTATAAAGGGGTAGGGTAAGTGCTCTACCGACTGCTACTGCCTTTTTAACCAGCATCAAAATGCCGTAAAACCTACAATTGCACTTCCAGTGTAATACTTTTCCAAGGTTTTTTTTAACCGAGTCACAACTATCACTTGATGTACATTTATAACTCATTTTGACAGGGTTTTAATGATGAAATGATATAAATAAACCAGCACGAACCAAAAGATGGCGACAGCACGTCAAACTTTCTATCCACATTAGGAAAGCAAGACAAGCTCCCGTGCTGGAAATGCACTGAAGACAATGAGAATTTTTTTTCCATTGGCCATTTGATAAGAAAGTAACTTCCTTTTTTTATTTATTTATAAATTTGAACCCTGAAAGTAGTACGTTGCTGTCATGTTGGTAACAACATACAAGCGAAACAATGTATATCAAGGCGACGTACAGCAGGGCCCAACTGTATTCACTTGCATTACTCTTTTGCATGTAGAGCCCTTTTCCTCCCCCCTCCCCCTCCCCCACCTAAAAATACACTGCACCTAAAAATTAAATCCTAATTGGAACACGAATGTGATGATGCAAGAACTACAAAGCCCTTACCTGAGAACTAGGCCACGCTGTATTCCAGTCTTCATCTTACTCAACAGATGTTCCACATTTGCCTGGACAAACAAATGCAATATATATATATATATATATATATATATATATATATATATATATATATATATATATATATATATATATATATATATATATATATATATATATAAATAACACTTTATATTAGGCACTGAAAATGACCACGATGAGAAGCCAAGTAGCATATGTTGTCATTACAACCCAACTCCTCCCATTTGACAAAGCATTCCTGTCCGTGAAGGTATAATGGAATTACAAAAAAGTACGACACAAGACAATGCACATTTTGTTTAGACGATTGGCGCAAGCTCTCTGGGATTCATGGCAATATACACACCTGTAAGTCATGTATGGTGAAAGGATCCTCAAATATATATGCAGCATCTGCACCAGCTGCCATCGCACCCATGGTTGCCAGGTAGCCACAGTATCCACCCATGGTCTCGATGATGAAAACACGGCGTTTCGTTCCGCTCGCCGACTGTTTTATGCGGTCACATGTCTGAAAATTTAATCAAGAGGCAAGAGAAAGTGACAAAATAGAATACTGGAAACTTTTCCAAAGAGAATACTGCAAACTTAACCTTCATCGATTCACCCCTTGATTCAAGATACAGGTAGTGGACAAAACAAAATGGAAACACTTGGGTAAATGAGAGACACCAAGCAACGGCTTCCACACAGGTGTGGCCCATGTGTTAATTTCGCAACTAACATCACAGCATGCTTAGGGTCATGTACAAATATACTGCACAGGCCTGGTTGCCTACAATTATGTCTAGCATGGCTGCAGGTGGAGATCCCCCAATGCCCCCATCCACAGATCACGTGTGGTCGCCCAATGGTTTGATGAGCATGACACTGATGTTATCAATATGTCATGGTCTTCTCACTCAGCAGATCTGAACCCAGTCGAGCATATATGGGATATTCTGGAATGATGCCCGAGACAGCGTTTTTCACCTCCATCAAACAGGTGTGAGTTTATTGACTTTCTCTTGGAATAATGGTGCCGCATCCCTCATGCAGAATCCCAGATGCTGGTTGACTCTATGCTACGGCACATACAGTCTGTACTGGCCACACGTGGTGGCTCAACACTGTATTAAGTAACTTTATATTGATGTTTTCATTTTTTTGTCCACTACCTGTATGTTTGTTATGCAGTCATTCCTCTCATTCATCCATTTTGTATTAATCAAGAGTTGAAATTTTGGAAACAGAGATAACAATTTGTTCTTATTTATGCAAGAGGTATAGGCTGATGGAAGAGATAAACTGCAAAGGACAGCAGGTTTACAAACTACCAAAGGGTATGGGTGATGGGGGGAATGGACAAACATAATGAGGAAAGGAGGAAAAACACAAAACCAGAAACAATAGGGAAAGAATCAAAGTGTGTGGAAGAGAAAATGTATGTGCTTGGATAAGTGCATGAAGTAGTGATGGGCAGCACATTTGAAAGACCTAACTGAGAAGGACGAGACAATGTATACAGTGAGACAATTCTACATTTGGAAGAATAAGGGGACAAATGAATGCAGGTGGGCAAACATCCTAGAATTTAGTTAGGGTGAGGAGGTGAGGGTTTCTTGATGAACCTGGGGTAGTTTGGGGAGGGCAGAGATAAAAGAGGGCAGGAGGAGCAAGGCCACATGAAAGCTTATTCAAACTACAGAGCTCACCAACTTGCCATCAGTGAAAGAGTGACAGTTTTTGGGAATCCACTTCCTGACTGACAATTCCAATGGTGTAGAAGGCCATGTTTTTGACAACCTCAAGAGGAGCACACTCCACGGAGCTCCATATGAAAGCCTTTCACGGCGTGATGAGTTCACTGCGGCTCAGGTATGCCTTGGCTCTATGAAGAATACCTTGATGGCAACTCACCTTTGATGAGAGTTTGGCGATATGACACACACACACACACACACACACACACACACACACACACACACACACACACACACACACACACACACACACACACACACACACACACACACTTCTTATGCTATGGCATATAGCGAGACCAAGGAGTTCAATGGACTGCACATCTTTCAGTGCCTACGCTGTTCTCCAAGAGAGAAAGAGATACATTGTATAGTTTGATTATTGACCCTTGTGGGGTTGTGGGGTGGGGGGGGGGAAGAGAATGAAAAAAAAGAAAGAAAAAAAAAAGAGGAGAGGTGTGTGTGTGTGTACGTCATGTTCCAAACAGCTGACCACCAGTTTATCTTCTACATTTCTGATGAAAGGGCGATGTACGTTTTACATAAGGTGGAGTCATCGGTAAAATCGTGAAGCTTGTTTTCAAGAGAATATGTTAATAATCAATAAAGATCAAGATTAAAAGTTCTAAAAAGACTGCCTTGTGGAACCCCAACCTGAAGGGAGAGACCATGGGGAAGGATACTACCAAGGGCCACCTGCTGCTTTCGCTCATACAAGAAATCAGACCACTTGAGCAAAATGGCCGAAACACCAAAGGAAGTTGATTTAGAAATCAAGAATGAATTCCAGACAGTATCATAGACTCCACAGATATCCAGCGATAGACTTAACCTCCTGCTTGTAATTTAGTACATCGATCTATGGCTGGGTCAGAAGGAGTAATGTATTCAAGGTGAATGGGCAGGTCGGAACCTGAACTGGTCGTCGGAGATTAGCGAGTTAGAGAATAAATAGTGTCTGAGGTTAGCGATACTGATGTATGGATTACATTACTTTGTTTATGAATGGGGGAAGGCTAAGAGATGGGTAGTTGAGGGGATCGGTTGTGGAACTTTTTTTATGATGAGAATTATGTTTGCAACTTTCCAAGATGGAGGAAAAAGTCCTTCCAAGAAGGATCTGTGAAAGAGTGGAGATATTGTGAAGGAGACCTGTGAGAGAGACAACAGTTCCTGAGAATTAGACCACTTATCACAACCGGCTGTAGAAGAAATGCCGATCTGAATAATAAACGTTTCCATGAAGAAACTTATTGGGAACAACAGGAAATGGGGAAAAGGGTGGGTACAGGAAGGGATAGATTTGGGACATCGGCCTCTTGAGTGAAGACAGTTCAACAACTCTGCTTTTCCTTGAGCATTGTCCAGCATGACCGACCCTAAGGAAGGAAAAAAATGGAAAGGAAATGTGAAACCTGACCAGCTACCACCAGGCATTGCAGAATAGTGAGAGACTGGATCATTTCGATTGAAGGTGAGCCTGGTGTTGGGTACTGGATTGTTGTAGGACAGATGCACTATTGTTCTGATCTGTGTGGAGAGACTGGGGCTTGTCACCAGTATGGGTTACCTTCCAGGAGAGAATGAAAGTTGTTTTCTTGTGATGTCCTCGCCACACACAAGTGTACCAGGGTACATGGATGATCGATATAAAAAAAGTTGAATGCAGGAGAAATTATTTGTGAAGAAGAGAAATTAATTCATTGTAGAAGGAATTCCAGTAGTAGTCAATGTTCAGAGTTAATGTGATAATGTGATGGATAGTCCTGGTGATGATTTTCAGAAAGACCCTAAAACAGGAGTTGGCTGCACTCCTCAACCAACACGGGTTTCGTGATTTTTTATTTTTTTTTAATTGAACCCTAATTTATTTATTTCAGAACAATAACCAAAAATAAGTGTCTGTCTGTCAGAAAAATCAGCATTTTATCATGGAGCATAGTTGTCGAACCACAAAATGATAAAAACACATCAATCGTGCAATAAGTCGAGTATTTATTGTGCAACCATAATATAAATTGGCACACGTCTTGCAAATGATGTCAGAAACATCACGACAAAATGAAAACAACACACCACATGAAGAAAACAGTGATTTTTAGGAATTTGTACCAAATTCACCATTTTTTTTTTTCATGAAATGATCAGAATATTGACAATTCATATAGATTTGTGAATGGACTGTGCAATGACATCATGTAATAACTAATTTTTGTAGTTTTTGTCACAACTTTTCCATGAAATAAAAAAATGAAAAGAATACACTGACAAGTCTGGAGATGGTGATGGTTCATGAGCAATGTACACGGTTCGCCTTTTATTTTTTTTTAACCTTCGAGGGGACGCCACGGGCAAACTGGCGGGAATCGGAAAAAACGTAAATGATGAAAGTTGTCGTACTCGAAGAGCACTACTTGCATACCAACTTTCATTCGAAACAGTTGAAAACCCAAGGAGCTCGATGCCCAGTTTATTGATTTTTTTGACATTTTCTAAGTTCGTGACCTTATGACCTTGACCTTGGGACAAAAATGAAAAATCGAGCTCCATTGGGCTAACCAAATACCGAAACCCCTGCCAGATTCGACAAACCCCCTCAGAGAAGATGTAACTTGAAATCGGCTACCCCCTAAAAACACATGCTTTTTGGGCGTGGCTCCACCCATAATGGGGGCAGCAGGCCCATTCTAAGGAAAACACAACTAGATCCTGATATAAACCTCCCACCAAAATTTTATCAGGATCGGATCAAAACCCACGGAGCTATGCTCGGGAAAGAGACAGACAGACAGACAGACACACATAACGAATATAGTGGTCACTTACTGACTCACGAGTCAATAAATACCAATATCTTTATTTATATTAAATTGTCACCGTACATCGCTAAGAAGCCGCGGAATAAGCAGACACCACCATTCACTACAGATAGTTGAAAATGAGGAAGAGTATAAAACAATACCCTATTCTTTTTGAATGCAGTTACACAGTCTGCCAGAAGAGATTTTAGAACTCCTGTTCCACTAATTACTTGAGACAATACAATCAAATGCTTCTTCACGTTGCGCGCCATAAATCCTTGCAGTATGAAATTACACAAGACTGTAAAACTATCAACTCTGTCTCACGTTGAAACACATTTTCAACACTATTCCAACAAAAGTGGTTCACTTTTGTAGTCACAAACGGAATTGTACATCGTCGTGATGCCTCACAATTTTGTCGAAAATTATTCAAGATCTGAGCCACCCTTAGAAAGAAGATGGTCATCATCCACATCGGAAGCAGCTGGTCTATTCTCGCACTCATCTGAATTGCATGTACAAGCCACAGTATATTTTAGGTGGTGTATTCTGCACGTGCAGCGGATTCCCAGCACATATTTTTACATTTACGACTCAAACACTCAAAGACAGCTTGTGGTGCTGCTGGTATATCCATCTGGTGCACTTTGATACCATGGCTATATACCTCCCAACCATTGCCATGAGGTGTTCATACCACTGGCCTTGGTTCCAAGTATAGCCACCAAATAGTAGCTTGGTAGTTTGCACACTTCAGGTGCTTTTGGCATGTATCCTTACATGGTGGTAATTTAGCTGGTTCTGTTGTTCGAGATCCAAACATAGTTCTTCTACTTCATAACCATACAAGGTACAAACTGCACCTTCTCCTTCTTTCAGCACGCTGACATCAATGGCAAAATATCTGCCTAGGTTTATCATAGCACTTTGGAATGCTCGATCATTCTTCATCAGCCTCGGACCCTTCGCTTTGTCATGACTAGCAAAGGCGCGTGTCGAATCAGAGCCACTGAATGTGTGGTAGCTGATCAAAGCCTTGCGCACATCTGACCCAAGTGCTAATCCAATTGCTGAAAGATTGACATATCTCACTTTCTGCCTTGTTCCCGTTTTGAAAATCATTGTCGTTGCCATCTCGTGACTCGTACCTCTGCCAAGAACTGCCACATCCGTGTCAGAGAGACTTAAGCATAACTGTGGCAGAACCATGACGTGCTGCATGTGAAGCATGCGACTGTCGGCTTCTTCACGATTACAAAATAGAGTCTGAACAAGAACTACTTTAATCCGATTCCTTTCTCTACCAGATGCTTGAAAGGTGCACACTTCTCCACAAGTCATACACAATGAACATCTTCCTTGCTCGTGAGCATACATAGGGTCTTGCCATTGTTTCAAGATAAAGAGTGCAACTTTTCTCTTGAATTCTGGACTTTGTAGACTTCATGAACCGATTATCGACTTTTTGATTTTCAGTGAGAATGGTCGCCATCAAGGACCCTGCTGTGACATCTTTATGACATTCTCTTTCAGTGTTCTTTATTGAAATGAAAGGAGTGTGTGTGTCAACAATCCAGTCGACTCGGGAAGTCATTCCAGAATTTCTTACAACAGTCCTGAAGATAAACTGAGCCAAATCTTTGAACGTCATGTTGCTATTTACTTTCAAATCATGCATGATTGCCATCACATCTACAATCTATGTGCTGTCTTGTGGTGCGACATCTATGGTTTCACCTTTTTTTTCCATCTCCTTCAAGAGTATGGCCTTTACAAGAGTGTGGCCTTAGTTTCCATCTGGTATTGAAATTGAAAGAGGAAGTGGGCCAAAGGAGCACTGGAATAGCTCACACAAGGACACATTCCAGCTCTGACAAATGACCATCAAGCAGCCAAATAGTTCTCAGGTTGATTTCAACACAGACACTTGTTGCCTAGCCTTTAACTTTTTCTTTTCATTTAGCTTTGTAAAGGTTTGTAGATATAACCTTGGATTGGAGTCATAGAAATCCTTATTACTTCTGCCACTGAAGGTAGGTAGAGGTTATGTTTTTCACCCCTGTCTGACTGTTTTTCTGTGAACAGCATATCTCAAAAAGTTGTGGAATGAGTTGGCTGAATCTTGGTGTGAGGTTGGGTGTGTGACCGGGAAGAATTGATTCGATTTTGGTGAAGATCCGGATCCGAGAATTTTTTTAAAGTGATTCTTCACCATCGAGCGATCGGGATAAAAATGATCTGCAGTACTTACAGTGCAGCAGGATATTTGCCTGGAATGGATTTATCCAGTTGCTGGTACATGTCTGAACATGCTGCATTGCATACTCATCATCCTTAATGTGCTTCTTTTCCACATATTTACCTCCGCCACCAAAGGTGAAGGAGGTTATGTTTTCACCCTTGTCTGTAGGAGGATATCTCAAAAAGTTGTAGACGGATGGGGGTGAAATTTGGGGGGGGCAGGTTGGGTGTGTGACAAGGATGAACTGATTCGATTTTGGTGAAGATCTAGATCTGGATACAAGAATTTTTCAAGCGATTCTTCACCATTGAGAGATCGGGTTCAACTAATATGTAGCACGACTTCTCAAAAAGTTGTGGATGGATTCGGAGAAAACTTGGTGGACAGGTTTGGTGTGTGACCGTGAAGATCCGAATCCGAATCTGGATATGACAATTATTTAATCATTAAAGTGATTCTTCACTATTGAGAGATAGGGCCAAAAACGATATAGTACTGCATAGCATGATATTTCAAAAATGTATTGGGCCCGATATGTTCTCGTGGATCAGGCATTACGTGGCGGAGGTATGCGCTCTACCGAGTGCCCTTCTAGTTTGGTCTGTGGTCAATATTTAAATCAACTTGGCCTGTTAAAATATTTCTTCAAAAATCAATGTTTTTTCAACATAAATATCGAATAAACAGAAATTTGTCTATTCAGTTCCTCACTGTGTTTGATACCATTTTATTTCAAGTGTCATTGTGCATGTATGCTAATTTTTGATGATTGGTCAATTAACACACCACGATATAGAGCACAAAACATGGTTTTCAGTCATCTTACAGCTGGACAGCTCTACACCGTGATGAAATGCTGATTTTTCTGACAGAACGGACACATTTTTGGGTAATGCTCTGAAAATAATTTAAGGTCCAATAACAAAGTTAATAAATAAATAAATAAATAAATAAATAAATAAATAAATAAAAATCATGAAACCTCTGTTGGCCTTGGGGTGCAACGAAACTTCAATTTATGAAAATCAGTACCAGGACTATGACTGGAGAGAGCAAATTTGAGACCAGACCAATGAGATAGATTTACCTAATTGTTAAACACGTCTGCACCTTCGATGTTCTCAAACCGCCAAAGAGACGTCTACTTTTACCAACATATGGACAGGAGATCCTAGAAGGGCTGAGGAGGAGCAGAACACGTTTGAAGAAAAGTTTGACATCACAAGGTCCAGTAATGATAGGTTGCCATTTAGGGAGATGCGTGCTGGAAAAGAACCAGACCGAGCAAGTCCAATTAATTCATCGAATTACTTAGCTACTCAACCATGTAAAGGAACAAGTGAGCTGGCATGGTGGCAATTAGTCTTCATAAATTAGGAAGAGTGAACAGGTGTGAATAGAGAGCAGAGTGTCAATGTTTGCAGATAAAGGCTCATGGAAGATGGGGCGGGGGAGGGGGAAGGATAGACCACACAAAGAAACAATACATTGTTATGCAGAGACACATGGAGTCAAATATAGTCCATAGCATTGGGGACTAACAATGAGGGGCAGAGATTTTGGGGAATGAGGGAACGAACTTGCAAAGCAATACCACCACCAGTGTGAAAATCATACCTATCAGAGAAGAGGTAACTATAACCTGGCAAAAGCATTTGTACTGAAGAAAACTTACCTCTACAATGGCATTAAGGCCTGTGTCCGTACCCACACTAAAGTCAGTGCCTGGAACGTTGTTGCTGATGGTTGAGGGCACCATGCATATTGGCACGCAAAGCTCTTCATATTTACCTCTCGCCTTTAGAAGCAGCAGAGCCCCTTCATATGCCTGGATGGATCGGTAATGCGGTGTGAGCAGGAAGGGACGACTTGGGATCGAATAGGAAATGGGAGCAATAGCCTTACGCTTATCTGCTGGTTTGCAAAACACATTGGAAACAAATGCGGATGGAAATGCAGTGATGTTGTTTTATCCATAAGATAAGTTTAACTGCCATGGCTCAAAGTGCCACTGGCATTGATCACCTTATCTCAGGAGGAATGATGCAAATGAACACATTGCAAAATATAGAAAATAAATTCCAAAAATCTTGCATACAATAAGCATGGAAATTAAAAAGCAGTAAACAGGTCAAGTAAAGCGATAAAATGCTGAGTTGTTGGAATTAAATTAAACTGTGTTGTTTGGTTTCATGAATTGTTTTTTTTACAATCCATAAACAAAGTAAGCATCAAATGATAAAGAATAAAAAGTAAAGTTGTTGGAATGGAATTAAAGATTCGGGTTTCAACCCGAGTTTACGTCACCGAATTACCGTTGTCGGTGAACACAGAACGATTGTAAATTTTGGTACTTTTGTCAATACAACACTTTTAATAACATATCCAGTTGTAGATCCCAGCACCTGCATAAATTTAAGCTACAAAAAAAAAATAAAAGAAAAATCAAGACAGACCCACAGTAACAAAATTCCAAAAAAAGCACAGAAAACAGCAGAAAGACAGGGTGAGACAAGATGAGATGAAATGAGAAAGCGGATGACAAAAGTAAGCCAAACACTCACAGTTTCGTTTTCTTACCTGCATGTCTTGAGCACCCTTAATTGTTTCAACTACTGCCAACAGTGAATGTGGTTAAATCTACAGGTACTTACCTGTTCGTTTGCACGAGCAAGCCAAAATGCTCGTTAAGAAACTGGCAAATCCTAAAATGATTTTTTTTTTCAGCTCGTGAAAAAGGCAGACCCATATCAGATCCAAAATATAACCATTTACCTGTCGTATGCTCAGGAAGTCGATTTTTTTTCCAGATAAAATAAATAAATGTGGAAAATTTAACTTCCGTTTTCAATATTTATATCAATTTTTCTCATCATCACGCAATCCACTTTCATTATTTGACAATGAAATGCTGCAATGGCCCATAAGACTATGATGCATATGATAGATCATTTGTAATGGCCTTCCAGTGGGTGGAAGAGAGGAGGGTGTGAAGCCAACTCCCATGAGCACCATTGGCACGATTGCAGTCGATAAATTACAATAAACGCTTGCCGAGAAAGGCAGCTCGAGTACGTTGCTGTGCCTTGACCACAACGCACAAAGAGCATGGAGTAATTGAACTCACAATATTTGTGCAAACATTGATTTATTATTTTTTTCACAATAAAATGCCATTTCACTCTGGTCACCACTCACCACCACATTGCATTTGTTTTTGTTTTCAATTTTCTTTTTCTTCCATTTATTTTTAACAACTTTCTTTGCACGGATTGGGATGTTCAGGTTTTTGCAGATATGCCAATGGATTGCTCAGCACATGCAGCCAATCAGAGTGGTTCCTCAATGCATCTGGTTCAACTCTGTGAGGCCACTGCATCCTTCAAATCTCAGCAGTTATGGTCTTGAAGAACATTTTGTGAATAGTTAACATTTTGCTTATGGCCAATGCACTATAACTGCAACTGTATTGGAACAATGACACCGATAGGTGGTTTATAACTCTGATTTGGTTTCAGATGTGGCAGCTTGCTGGGAGACAAACCTCAAGGTTGAATAACCCGTTGTGGAACATCCACCTCTTATGGATATTCAGAATGTGGCAACTTTTTCCATGGTTGGAGACTGGTCTAAAAAATTCAGCATATATTCAATCTGCCAGATGAAACTGAGAAACTGGTGGTATAAACTCTTCCTGAATATCAGGAAGCTCCAGCACCAGTACCCATTTCTAATAGAGGGACCAAATCCAAATGCCAGCAACAGCATGATAATTTAGAATGTGAAAGTACCTGGCCAAACTGGATGGTCGACTCTCTACTGCAGGGACTCCAAATTATTGCACATTTGTGCTGCATGGAAATTAACCTTCTGGGTTTAAGGCGCTGTCACACCTTGACGTTTTAGCCAGCAATGGCAACGTATAAAAATGTATGTAAAACGTTGGCGTACGCTGAAGTTTTGAGGTTTTTTTTTAAAAGTTTAGGTCGTATTCATAACGTGTTGGTCGAATGCATAACATATTAGTAACGGGCACAGAACGTTTCGTTGTGTTATAGATAACTTATACCAACGAATGCTAAAGGCCCTGTCACACCTTGACGATTTAGCCAGCGTATGCTGATTTATGAAAAATTTGTCTAAAACGCTGGTACACGTCGAATACGTTATGGGTACGTTTTGTATACGTTAAGAGCACACTGAAAAACACTGCCATACGTCGTCGTAGGCTGGCTTTAAATGTTGTACTTTTGGGTTTTCCTCAAATTTTTTCATGCTTGAAATTTTATGACGTATGCCGGCGTATGACTCACACGTTCCGCTACGCTGGCCATAAGTTGTAGGCACGTTATGCGATCGTTGACACACGCCGAAACACTTTACTTGTAAGTTACTCATGTAAGTCTGTTGTCGGCGTTCACAACCTATGCCCAACGATAGTTTAACTTAGGCATAGCGCGCTGCACGTATCGCCGACGAACTCGTGGCGTAGCCTGTTAAAAGGCTGACGCACGCCGATTTAAATCATAACCGCCTGAAAATTGGAAGTGTCAACATCGCAGTCACACCTTGACGATTTAGCCAGCGTATGCCGACCTATGAAAAATGTGTGTAAAACGCTGACACACGTCGAATACGGTATGGGTAAGTTGTGTATACGTTAGGAGCACACTGAAAAACGAGGAAGTACGCTGTCATATTCCGTGGTACGTCTAGTACATCGTGAAATTTCAAGCATGCTCAAAATTTTACGACATACTAGACGTATGGCTCACAAGTTCCACATATACTGGCATAAGTTATCTGCACGCTCTGCGATCGTTGACACATGTCGACACACGTTACTTGTAAGTTACTCATAAGTCGAAACACGTCGAGGTAATGTTTAGCATACCCGAAACTTAATTTTTAACCTATGAGCAATGTGCTTTGAACCTATGAGTAGCGTGCTTTGAACCTATCTGTAACGTATCTCAAACGCACATTGTCGTATGTAGACGAATTTGATTGACGTCTTCTGGACGACCACAGAACTTACTGAACGTGTTTCTAACTTACATCTACCGTATAATGGCGTATTGGCAGCGTTTAGTGGAATTGGTATATACAAATGGGCTTCACAAGAGGAACCCGTCAGTGTTCCAGACTGCATGTTGAGTAGATGTCAATGTCAGTAGTATCAGTAGTAGTAGTAGTAGTAGTAGTAGTAGTAGTAGTAGTAGTAGTAGTAGTAGTAGTAGTAGTAGTAGTAGGTGAGCATGTCAGTAGTAGTAGGTGAGAGTGTCAGTAGTCGTAGTAGTAGTATTGGTAGTAGTAGTATGTCCATGTCAGTAGTAGTAGGTGAGCGTGATGGGGAGGGTGTGGGTGATGATGGATCCTCGTTGCGTCCACGAATAGGAGACTACTTTGCACCATTGTTCGATGTTCTTTTCAGCTAATTTTTTTTCTCATTCCCAAGATGAACTTTTTTTTTTGTTTCAGTTTTAAAAGTATTCAAAACAACTTGGACAAATGCATAATGTACTAGTAATGAAGACAGAACGCTTCGATAACTTATACACAAGTTATACCAACGACTCATTAGCGTGTTTTTGGCGTCCACAACCTATGCCCAACGATAGTCTAACATATGCATCGCGTGGCAGCGTATCATCGAGGATTAAGTGAAGTTTTCTATTCCTAGGCTGCAACTTCACTTTTAATAAATGCCTGTCACTCGCCTATTGTTTTTGGATGCTGGTGCTCGGCAATTGAAATTGTTTTCATTGAATGAGTTAAATCGCTTCCACTGGACTATTGAAATAATTTAATAATAATGCTTGGTTATCCTTGGACCCACTCTGGCTCGCAGCTCATCGAACAGCGCTGGGGGCATTCGCAGGAAGTTGATGAAGGATGCTTGGTCCTCGTTCCGGAGTTCCACCATGAGCTGGTCATATATGCCGTAATGGCGTCGCCTCCCGATCCATGGTCTGACGCAGTTCCTTCTCCTCCGTTCACGTCTTCTTCTCCCGGCTCTATTGGCACACAACTGGTGCAGTGTCAACTCGATGAGGTCAGGTTGATGTTGGAGGACAGGTAGGTATTGTCGTCTCAGCCTTGCCGTATCCTCCATCTCTCAGAATGACATGGACATGTACTCACCACGAAGTCTAAAAAAAAAAGATGGGTTCCTCCTGCGAAGCCCCTTTTTATATACCAATTCCCCTAATCGCTGCCATTACGCCAATATACGGTATCTGTAAGTTAGAAACGCGTTCATTAAGTTCTGTTGTCGTCCTGAAGATGTCAAATACGTCTACGTCTTTTTTTCAAGTAACGTGTTGCGAAGTGTGAACAACGTTCGTGTAGCGTGCTTACAAAACGTTACTCATAGGTTAGAAATAAGTTTCGGGTACGCTAAACATTACCTCGACGTGTTTCGACTTATGAGTAACTTACAAGTAATGTGTGTCGACGTGTGTCAACGATCGCATAACGTGCCTACAACTTATGGCCAGCGTAGCGGAACGTGTGAGTCATACGCCGGCATACGTCGTAAAATTTCAAGCATGCAAAAGTTTGAGGACAACCCAAAAGTACAACGTTTAAAGCCAGCGTACTACGACGTATGGCAGTGTTTTTCAGCGTGCTCTTCACGTATACAAAATGTACCCATAACGTATTCAACGTGTGCCAGCGTTTTAGACAATTTTTTCATAAATCGGCATACGCTGGCTAAATCGTCAAGGTGTGACAGCGGCTTTAGGAAGGGGGAGGGGGAGAGGAAGGTCCTACAGCAAAGGAGTGGGAGTGACAATGGCAGGCTTCAGTGACTAACTGCCTTCAACTTGAGCAAATTATGTATTTTTTGCAAACATAAAGGTTGCTGACAAACGGCAGCAGTCCAAAGTAGTTATCACCAGCTTACCAAGCAGTTTTATTCAAGGATACAATATCTGCCACAATGAGCCCAGCAAAAAAAATTGGGGTTAACCAAGCTTATTCACCCTTTCACCTGATCAGCCTACTGTAGTTTGCGGGTCTCCATGACATCGGTACGGAACTTCAAGCAAAACCAGAAAGATAAAAGCAGTGGTTGCATGGGAGATATCGTAGCACTTAATGAACTTGGCTTGAAGGCCAACGGAGATGTGAGAGATTGGTCAATTATGTTTTTGTAGTCTGCCCCATACACAGAACAACAAAACACTCAGACTTGTCTTTCAACTTTAAAAGATGTTTGTGCTACAAGAAGCTCTTTGTATATGAAGGGTAGCTTAAAAAACGAAATGTGTGGGGTTTGTATTCCATTAATACCATTCTTGAGGATTTGGTGTGATTGTTTTTTTAAGGCTTTTTTTCTTTGATCCAATATGGCTGCCAGAACACTTGACTGATGACGTCATGTTTATCAAATCATATTTTCCATGGGTAGTTGATCAATTCGTTAAATTTTGCATCGATCGGTTAAGCGGTTTCTCCTTCGAAGATTTTCAAAGATTTTTCCCTTCGATCCAAAATGGCTGCCAGACCACATGACACATGATAGTCATTTTAATGAAAATTCTGTTCAAATTTCAAGTCAATTGGATGAAAATTGAGAATTTTAGAAATTCAGCCTGTGTTAACCTTTTGGCCCATGTCGACGTCAAAACATAATTGGTGGTTGAATTCAGTGAGCTGATATGAAAATCCTGTTCAAATTTCAACTCAATCGAATGGAAATTGAGGATTTTAGAAAATCGGCCTATGTTGACCTCAAAAGTGTGATCATTATATCACATGGTCATGTAACATGTGGTGACGTTTTAATTTCCTCCGCCGAAAGGTTTTCGATGTACGCTCTTAACAAAATGCAGACACGATGTACGCCATACGTACGTAGACTACCGATTGCTTAATCCTGCTTTTTGCTTTGCAAGCGCAGGGTGAGAATGTGCAACTGACGACATGGGTTTGGACTTCAAGGTAAGACAATGAATGCCATTATCAAATGAACATACAAATTGCATTTGTTTTTGTTTTTTAGAGTTATATTATTCTCTCACGCCCATCTATTCATCATGTTGTTCACCAAATCATTTAATTCTTCATACAATCCAGGCATGCACACACATACACTTTCTCCAAATTATTGCAATAATTGGAGATGGTTGGGGGGGGGGGCTTGGGTGTGTTGGGGTGGAGAAAGACATATCCAGTATATTACCTCACCTGAACCAAAAATTCCTGGAATGTCCGGAGCGAGAATATCTTGTTCAATATTTTTTTGTAAATCAACTGCCAATCAACACAATGGATGAATTCAACAGAAAAGTTGATCAAGGTATGCTAACTGATGTGGGAATGAAGAAGCTGACGCATCTGGTGTTGACCCTTCATAGGAGCAAAAACCCTGGTTTTGATCCGACAAAATGTTAATACCCGAAATGTCAACTTCTCATCGCTTCCCACCAGACTTCGATCAATGTTCTGTCGATTCCATTTATTGTTTTAGCAGCTGTATGCCAACACAGAATGACACTAGCCTTTATGATCAAGACTAGCATTTCATTCCGGCAAGCAATAACATATGCAACTCTCACGTGGGTGATGGTGTTGAGAGATGTATCAGCTCCAATGCTGAAATCGCTTCCAGGGACATTGTTGGATACTGTAGCAGGAACCACAACGATTGGTATACAGAGCTCTTCAAAACTGCTCCAAGCCTCCACTAGGTCCAGCCCACTAAGAAATGCCTTCCCATGGTTCAATGGATAAAAGTGAAATGAAGGCAATGGTGGCAAGGTGTTGTGAAGCAAATTGTAATGAGGCAAAAAAAAGTTTTTTTTTTAAATCCCCCAAAGACCAATGGTAAGCATTGATGGAAATTGAAAGGAAAAAGGTACCCAATATAAAGTAATAATAAAAATAAGCTCAAATAATTACAAATGAAAATAAAAGGGCAAATTATTTGAAGGATGGTGTTGTTGATTTACCAGTGTACAGTGAATGAAGATGATGGCAATGAAGCATATAAGGGGTGCAGAATCACATCAGACAGGACAGAAGAGAGAAGAAGACAATGAAAAGCAATAAGTCAAAGAAAATATGCAATACAAGAATTTTTACACTTTGGAAAAGTAACCAAAAACTTTTGAGTAAAAATAGACAATTATGCTATTAGCGATGGGATAATATATGCATATATCAAGATAGAAACAATTGAAATGGCAAAAGAAAATAAAAATATACCATCAGAGATGGAGAATCCCCCGCCATTGAAAAGTAATTGAAATCAGATAAGCGGTTTTCCATTTATTACAAAAAACATTTTTTTTCAAGATGGCCGCCCCAGTCGGCCATCTTGGATCCGGCCACGCCCAAAATCAATAGGGTTCTTCCTTTTTAGGTGGTACATGTGTGACCCAAATTTCAAATCGATATGGCGAAAAAAAAATTTTCAAGATGGCCGCCCCAGTCGGCCATCTTGGATCTGGCCACGCGCAAAATCAACAGGGTTCTTCCTTTTCAGGTGGTACATGTGTGACCCAAATTTCAAATTGATATGGCGAAAAAAACATTTTTTTCAATATGGCCGCCCCAGTTGGCCATCTTGAATCCGGCCACGCCCAAAATCAATAGGGTTCTTCCTTTTTAGGTGGTACATGTGTGACCCAAATTTAAAATCGATATGGTGAAAAAAATATTTTTCAAGATGGCCGCCCCAGTCGGCCATCTTGGATCTGGCCACACGCAAAATCAACAGGGTTCTTCCTTTTCAGGTGGTACATGTGTGACCCAAATTTCAAATCGATATGGCGAAAAAAATATTTTTCAAGATGGCCGCCCCAGTCGGCCATCTTGGATCTGGCCACACGCAAAATCAACAGGGTTCTTCCTTTTTAGGTGGTACATGTGTGACCCAAATTTAAAATCGATATGGTGAAAAAAATATTTTTCAAGATGGCCGCCCCAGTCGGCCATCTTGGATCCAGCCACGCCCAAAATCAATAGGGTTCTTCCTTTTCATGTGGTACATGTGTGACCCAAATTTCAAATCGATATAGCGAACAGTTTATGAGTTATCACACTCACAGCTATAAATGTTGACGCCATAAATGTTGAAGCCCAGCCAGCCAGCCGGACGACCGCCCCAGTCGGCCATTTTGGATCCGGCCACGCCCAAAATCAATAGAGTTCTTCCTTTTCAGGTGGTACATGTGCGACCCAAATTTCAAATCGATATGGCAAACAGTTTATGAGTTATCACACTCACAGCTATAAATGTTGACGCCCAGCCAGCCGGACGGACGGACGGACAGCCGGACGGACGACCCGGGTGATAACAATATCCCCCTTCCGCCGCGCGGCGGGGGATAATAAAAACATAAAGATAAGTAAAAAGACAAGTCCAAAAAGGCCATAACTGAAAAAATGACCAAACACCCTGAAACTGGAACTTGTTTTGTAACTTAGAAAGTTACATGTACCATAAAGTCATGTACCAAGTTTCAGTTGAATGTGTTATAGGGTATGGGAAAAAGTCTGAAAAACCACAGGTGGAACGGACAGACAGATAAACAGACGAAGAGCAAACCTATGAGCCCTCCGTTGAAACCGGGAGGGGACTAATAAAATGAGAGAATCAATAATAAACCGACATACAAGACTTCTGCATCCTTGAGCCAAATCCCTTCACCAATGTGAAATTTCACCGAAATTGAAGGGTTTCATAACATTTCCGAGATGTTTCATAATGTCACATATCCACATGCACACAAACCATATAATAGTACAAGCTATCGACACCGACCACAGTCGCACACATTTCATCGCTCCAAGTCTTTCTTTGAAAATCAAAAGTACTCGGCCTACAAGGCCTGTGGCTGTAGCTCAATGGTATACTGCTCTCAAATATGGGCTGGTGTCCCAGCATCTCATCCATTTCTCGGGGATTTTGTGGAATTTAAAGTTCTCAATAATATTGGAATCTCCTGCGATAAGGCTGAAGCACAAGGCCGGTTTCTTTCACATTGCTGATTGTCAGTGGCATCTATGCTTTTTACCACCTCTGTTCGGGTCGAGCTTCATCTGCTATTGCAACCCTCAGATGCTCCTCAGCTTTCCAAGAACATGCATATTCTTCCAGTAACACACTTCTGTGGTTAAACTGCAAAAATCGAGGCCTTCCGAAGAAAAAGAACAATGCAGTGGTGGTGGGTGATTTGTGGAACTGTGTTCCTGAGACTTTTCAATCACACTTTTCTCTCCAGGGCATTAAAAAAAAAAAAAAATACACAACAACAACAACAACAACAACAAACAAGCAGTGCACCACAATCTTATTGTATGTCAGGTCAAGCCAGATGTCAGGTCAGGTCTGTGTCAGGTCAGGCCAGGTCAGATCTGTGACTTGCTACAGGTATCATGTAAACCTTTACTAACCTGTTCCATGGTCAGGTTGTCGGCGACTAAACCGTCTCCCCCACCAGGTTTTCTGGTGAGGAGGGTGTTTGGATATGGACACCCAGCAGGGTTAAAAACAAAACCTGTCAAAGGGCGGAGGAGCTCCTTGTGAGCCAACGGCCATCCATATCAAGTGCCCAATTGTGTCTGCGGACGTCCTCCTGCAGTTGGTTTACTTCTTATTAGGAGGTTGGTGGCAGGATTTGCACTCCGGCCACTGTAAAACCCTTCATTCCGCAAAACATTCTCGAAGCACAAAAAAAATCTGAAAACCCACTCCATGGGAGTACATCCTGTGCAGTTTCCATTCGCAGGGCAGCTCACCGGATGACGGGATTGGGGCAAAGCCTTCGGGACCCCCAATCTTTGATGATAGGAGGGAAACCACGGAGTAACATTCCCGGGTCAGATTGCGGGAGAGTGTGTCGGAGTGGTGCTGAGGTGTCGTCCAACAGACAGCGGTCTCCTTGGGTTAACCTGAGGCACTCCCTTCGGGTGGATGCCTGGAATGACCGATCCCTACGAGAGGATGATCACCTGTCTCTGTTATCATCTGAGCTCAAGCGTTTGAACATCGGTATTGCAGCACTCTCTGAAGTTCAGAGACCTGATAGCGGGGAGATCATGGCGGGTGGTTACACCTATTGGTCAGATTGCTCTGATGGTTACCATGCCCAAGGAGTTGCTGTAGCTGTGTCCAATGATAATTGAGGTAACACCGGTCAACGAGTGTATTATGAGACTAAAGATTCATCACTCCTTGGGTGTCATTTCCCTGGTCTCTGTTTATGCTCCGACTGAGGCGAGTGATCTCACCATGAAGGATGCATTCTATGGCACGCTCGAGTCTGTGGTTGATCAGTGCTCCAGGCGAGATACTCTTCCAGTCTTGGGGGATTTCAATGCATCGACAGGGATGGTTATGAGACGTGTGTTGGTCCCCATGGGTCTGGAACTGTGAACCTGAATAGCACTAAGTTCCTTGACTTTGCAAGAAGTCATGGACTTAGGGTGGCCGGTTCATGGTTTCAGGGCTCACAAGCTCATCGCTGGACTTGGTATTCCAACGCTGGCGGTGTGGCGAAGGAGATTGACCATGTGCTCGTTGATGGTCGCTGGAGGATGATCCAGAACTGCAGGGTCTACTGGAGTGCTCAGTTCCTCAATACTGACCACCGGCTTGTTGGAGCAACTCTTAAGTTGCACCTCAATTCCAGGAGAATGGTACCATCCCAGCCGAGGCTGGATGTTGGCAAGCTCAAGGATGAGAGGGTAGCTGAGGAGTTTGCGAACAAATTGAGTGGGGATTAGGGGGGTCTGGGTGCTTTGGGAGATCCTCAAGAGTTGTGGATGCCTTCAAGACAACCATCCTCGATTTTGCCGGTGAATGTCTTGGAACTCACCGCAGGGCAAAGAAGAATTTTGTCTCTCAAGGGACACTGGATACCATTGAGCAGAGTCGCAGGGCCAGGCTGAATGGCAGAGCTGAGCTGTTCAGGGAGCTGAGGCATAAAACTGTACATGCGGTGGACAAGGAGGCCTATGTGCGAGGAATCTGTGAGGGGGTAGAGCATCACCTGTGGTCATCGTTCCGCTTACAGGGGAATTCACGCATTGCGTTCATCCAAGCCCATCCCTCGGTGTACTGCAGTTAGAGCAGAGCGTGGAAGGCTCTTGATAGAGGAGTCCGAAGTGAAGGCCCACTGGGCCGGTTACTTTGAGCGGTTGTACCAGGCTGATCCCCCAGCTGTCGAGTTGGACGTCAGGGGTGTTACAATCCCGATTGCTGACCCTCCAATCAACTGTGATCCACCTTCGTTTGTGGAAACACAGGCTGTGGTGAACCGGTTCAAACGGGGTAACGCTCCAGGGATCTGTGGCATCCATGCTGAACTTCTCAAGGCTGGTGGAAATGCTGCACTCATGTCATTGCATGCAGTTCTGTGCTCTGCCTGGAACACAGGCATCATCCCAACTGACTGGAAGAGGGGCCTTGTTGTCCCTCTCTGGAAAGGGAAGGGTGATCACCAAGACTGCAACAACTACCGAGGGGTGATGCTGCTCTCAGTGCCGGGCAAGGTCTTTGTTCGGATAATTATTGATATGGTTCGCCACCATCTGCTTGAGCACCAACGTCCAGAGCAGTCAGGCTTTACACCAAAGAGGTCAACGATTGACTGTATCCTTGCTTTTCGTGTCCTCACCGAATGCAGACGAGAGTTTCGGCAGGGGCTGCTTGCAGCCGATGTTGATCTTTGTAAAGCGTTTGATTGAGTGAATTGGGATGTCCTCTGGAGGATTCTTGGTCTTCGTGGGGTGCCACCGAAACTGATCGATCTGATGTCTGAACTCTACTCTGGTACTGAGAGTGCTGTGAGATGTGGCTGTACCATCTCTGACTTATTTCCAGTTGTTACTGGAGTTCGTCAGTGGTGTGTATTGGCCCCCACACTTTTCAACACTTGTATGGACTGGATTCTGGGGAGGATGTCAGAGAGATCAAGCTGTGGTGCATCATTTGGGAATGTCAAGATCTCTGACCTGGATTTTGCAGATGATGCAGTCATCTTTGCGGAGACTTTTGATATCCTTTTTGGGGCCCTCGAGGTGCTGAATAAGAAGTCGTCGCCGCTGGCATTACGGGTTTCCTGGGTCAAAACTACGATCCAGGCTTTCAATGACATCTTGAATGCTGCTATCCTGTCTGTGCCTGTTTGTGGTGAGGATGTTGAGGTTGTGGAGGGATTCACTTCCCTTGGCAGTGATATTCATGTCTCTGCTGGCTGCGAGTCAGAGATCAATAGACGTCTGGGTCGGGCCTGGGGTGTCATGGATCATGGGGTGTGGCGTTGCCGGTACCTGTGCGGGTGGACGAAAGTCTGAATCTTCAGGTCATTTGTGCTACCAGTCTTGCTCTATGGATGTCAGACTTTGACTCTGACCAAGGATCTGAGATAGAGACTTAATTCCTTTGGTACCAGGTCTCTTCGGAGAATCCTTGGCTATCGCTGGTCAGACTTTCTGTCCAACGAGCGGTTGCTGAGAGAGACTCAAATGATGTTTGTTACCTGCATAGTCCGTGAGCATCAGCTGCGGCTGTATGGACATGCAGCTCGGTTTCCCGTTCGCTGATCCTGCTCACCAGATTCTCTCAGCGAGGGAGTCTCATGAGTGGAGGAGGCTAATGGGCCCACCACGTGCCTCGTGGTTGCAACAGATTGATCCGCATCTCAAGGAGATGGGGATGGGCCAGGCATCTGCCTGGGGTATGGCCAGACGGAGGTCCCTGGAGGACCGGCGGAAAGTGGACGCAGCAACGCGTGACTCCAGCAAATGCTCCTATACCTGACCTGACCTGACCTGACAATCTCATGTCATCCCTTCTGCTCATGATCTTTTCGATCCCCATAACCCTCCCTAAGCTAACCCTTTCACTGGGTGTTTACTATATTTCCTTCCTTCCCTATCTTCTATTTTCCTGTTAATTCATTCCTTTTTTGTGCAGTTCACCAAATGCCACACTGCCTTGAGTTTACTGTGCCATTATTTTCATTAAAGTATTGTGTTATATATTTCGGTAAGCCTTAGCTTTGAGAGGAACCAGCAAGTAGAAGGGTTGCTCGTGATGTAGTTGATTATGCGAACTTAATCCTACCAGCAAAGAACCCACCCTTAAGGACAGGTTAATTCATCCAGGATTGGCATATTTTAGGACTAGTAATATGCACTTCTACCACAAGTGCCATTATAACATCCATATTTACAGAGATAATTGTCATCTTCGCTCCCCCACCCCTCCCCCTATTAACTCCTCAAACTATGAATGTTATTTACTGCCTAAAACTTTCCCATATATAGTTTGAGTACAACCAATAGTTTTCAAGTCATTCTGTGCAGTGGCTCAGGAATGCATTGAAGTCCAACAAACACATACTTTTCAGCTGTAAAAGTTTCTATTGGTGGTTAAGCCAGCTGTCTTGCTTGACAGGAATTGCTCGTAAACTTTCGAAATTAAGTCTTCTTTTAAAAAGAAAGACCATGCCATTGTTTTGATATGCTGGCCAAATTTAAAATTTAATTTCCCTGATTCTCTGCACCAATTTGGCTGAACTGTCCCAAAATATTTCAAAAGAGAAAGCATTGTCTGAATCGAAAGAGTGACAAACAGCATCAATCTCAATACTATGAATTGCAAAACAATGTGGTGACTCCCAAGACTTGCTCCCAATAAATAAAATGAGTAAATAAATAAGCAAATAAACAAAAACAAGAACAACTAGAAGGGTACTCTTCAATGTCAAGACATCACCAGATATGCCTCTGCCCACATTACTACATCACAAGTGGAGAACTTAATGTTCCTCATGGATGGGCGATCATACCTGTAAAGTTTCACCTTGATCTGTTCAGCTGTTTCGGAGAAGATTGTTGAAAGCTTTTATGACAATATATATATATATATATATATATATATATATATATATATATATATAAATATATATATATATATATAAATATATATATATATATATATATATATATATATATATATATATATATAAATATATATATGGCTGCCGAACCATGTGACCGATTGAGTCAGCAATTCCCCCCACCCCCATAAAATTTAGCGCCCCAGATGAGATTTAAAAAAAAAAAAAAATTAAACTTATTTCCCATCAAGAGTACCTGCCATGTGCCAAGTTTCAATTTTTTTTCCATTGAGTGGTTTCAAAGATAGAGGTCCAAAGTTTTTCCTTCTTTCCAACATGGCTATCACACCACGTGACCTATGATGTCATAATTATCATTAAAAAAAAAATTATACATAAGTAGTCACTCCTACGGTGAAAATTTTGTGTCAATCGGATAAGCGGTTGCAGAGAAAAACGGAAAATTAGGATGGACGAACAACCTGAAAACGCAATGCTTCCGACGACTCCGCCAGTGGAGGCATAAAAATAACAGTAATAACTGAACATCCAAAATTATAATAATATTATGACGACAACATCTGTCTTAAAGGTTAACAAAACTATGTCTGTGCAAAATTATTCAAAACAAACCTCAAATCCGCCGATGATCAGCAAGGCATTCACATTGTGTACCCGAATTTGTTCAGCAATAGCTTCGAGTGATTTACTTGGAAGAGTTCTGCATAAAATAAAAACAAAACATCATAAGGCATGATTGTCAATATCCAAAACAATAGGTAGTACGTCTGATAATATCACATTTTCGCTATGTCTGTGATATTTATGTGCATCTCAGTATTTTAGAATGCCGAGTTTGTCCCGTACTTCAAAAATTGGACAGGCATTTTGGGCCAGTTAAGTAGCATGAAATACATTCGGTAATACAAGAAAACGTATTTTTTGCCCATCAGACCGATGTGATAAGAACAATCAATTATCCAACCTTGTATTTACTCAGCTTGATCTCTTCTGTGAAAAGGTGATTCCAGGAATGCAATGACACGTTTACCTCACGTATATTTATTACATATGCACGCACAGGCACATACGCACAATCGTTTTTTTTTTTCTTCTCACAAGCCCAAGGCATTTATTGAATAGTAACGGCTATTACTACCACAATGCATTAACATTTAAAGGATGTAAATTATACTAACTCCACAACACTTGAGACTTATTATCTTCATTGCAAACCTCAAAATAATTGTTTACTTAAGTTAATAGTCCATGGGCTAGACCAGATACCGGTTCCACTGGGGGGAAGCACTCAGGTCCCTCCGGAATGGCTGGTCCTGAGGCTGCCAGGCACGGATAACTCCGCACACCGGCAGGATGCTAGGCAACCATGAACGCCGATTGGCACGGCCAATCCGGTCAGGGTTACACTACTTCACGTGATACCTCACCTGTGGAACGCCGGTCAATTAGAGTCACATGCCCTCAATGCACTCAGATTATTGTCGAGCATTTCAGTGAGTGTGCACTGGCTAACAAGAGCAAATTATTGGGGTAGAACATCCAGTCTAACCTTACTTGTGCACTGCATCGGACCAATAAAGGAAAAGAGAACTGAGAGATTGGAAATAACAAAAAAACAATTATTTTTTACAAACATATAAGCAAGCAACCATTTAAAAGCAAGTATTTACAAGCAACAAAGCAAAAAAGCACATAAGAGCAGATTTAACCACAACACGTACATTCTTCTTCAGTTTTACTTAAACAAAAGACTTGGCCATCATTCACTCAGGGGAAAAGAATATAACAAGAACTTGAAAATAAAAGTAAAGTATGGAGAAAAGAAAAATAGCATTTTCCTTTCTCCCTCACCTTACACAGGCCAAATATACAACAGAATGCAGAGGAAAATTGATGGGGAAGATGGGCAGTGGCAGGATCAAAATGGGACAAGAAGCCGCGTCCTTAAGGTGCCTAGACCGAACGTGCCCAATTAAGCCATGCGAGAATGGAGGGCAAAGGGAGAGGGATTCCGCCAGACCGAGGGATGACTGAACGGCTATGGGGCCGAAGGTAAGACCGATGGGGTGAAGGAGGTATTGTCAAAATGATGTTTGGTGAAGGGTGGACCATTGAAACTGGCTGATGGAATAAAGGAGGGATTGTTGAAAGGATGTTTCATGAAGGGGAGGCAAGTCCTCCTCGGCGTGCCAGATATGTGACTCACCCTCCTCTGCTTCAGATTCTTCTTATCCAGGCTCTCGCCAATGAGGTGCCGCCGTTCACCCCCCTCGTCCTTCTTGGCTGACAGGATCGAGACTGCAGGACGACATTAGTGGAAGAAGTGTTCTTTTCCACACAAGCTGACACCAATTGCTCATGAAAACTTCCTTTCTTCACCCTCACACACTTTTTTCCTCCCCTCATGAGCCTTCTCCATCCCTCCGCCTTCTGCGTCTCTGAGCCATCTACTCATCAGCTCTTTTCCTTCCTCTCATGAGCTCTATACATCCCAGCTCATGCGAGCCTTCCCGCTTCTCTCAGACTTCTCCGTCTGCTTTCTCTTCTTCTTCACACTGCTCTTTCTTCCCTCCTCCCACGAGTCTTCTCTTCTCTCGTTGGTCTGCAGCCGATGGGGGCAGGTTCACGACGTCACATGTGGAAAATGCCATGCCATTCTGAGGGAACGCTCAGTACAGCGCTCGCCCCTCCCCCCCCCCACGTGCCCAAGGCCACGACAAGAGCTCCCAGCCCCTCTCTGTGTGCACAAAACACCCACTTATACAGTTATGCATTGTGCCATGCCTGCGATAAGCGCTGTCCCGCAGGCCACAAACACGCATGTGCGAATGGGCTTAGTCCCAATCCTATGCGGGGAAGGAAATCCGATCGGCCTGACGGATTAACGACCACAGATGGATCGAACGTGCCCAATTAAGCAATGCGAGAATGGAGGGCAAAGGGAGAGGGATTCCGCCAGACCGAGGGATGACTGAATGGCTACGGGGCTGAAGGTAAGACCGATGGGGTGAAGGAGGTATTGTCAAAATGATGTTTGGTGAAGGGTGGACCATTGAAACTGGCTGATGGGATAAAGGAGGGATTATTGAAAGGATGTTTGATGAAGGGGAGGTAATTGGTGGATTGAAAAAGGTGTGGGGGAGGGGTGGAGGGGGGAATGAACTGATGGTGTGAAAGAGGAATGATTGAAAGTAACAGAGGGATTGAACAGAATGATGGTGAATTTTGAAGCCCTTAAAGCATCAAGTGGGGGTATATTAAGGGGTTCGATTTGTTTTATTAATGAGCCTAATATGGTCACAAATTGTTCTGATCAGCGAATTGATCACGAATTGTCCTGAAACAATCAGAAGCATTTTGTCCTGATGAGCCCACAACAAGGGTGAAATCTGGATCGACATCTCTGCTTTCGTCTATTTGTAACCATAGGCTTTAATCTCAGTCTGCAAAGGCTTGGGTGCCATATGGATGCCTCCCAGTTTGGAAGTGATATGTTGGCATAACTTATATACATGATGTCAATGTCATGTCATAGAGTCAGTGAGCTTCTTCGGTTGAATTTAATATTCCCGGCTGCAAACCCAACATGTTGCATCGAGCAGTTGCTTTAAGTTAATATAACTCGACTGTTTTTGAGGTTTCACATGTGATTATCTCAAAGGTATTTTTTAACTTATAAAATCTAGCTGTTACTGTAAAATTATTCATATTGCCAGCTGGTAAAGGAAGGATGTTTGTTTCCACTTTACAATTGTAAACCCCACATTACACAGTAATGTAAACCCCACAGTAAACCCCACAGTAATTGTAAACCCCACAGTAAACCCCACATGTGTATGTAAACCCCACATACACACCTTCGATTTGGATAACTGCTGCATCACTGGCTAACTCAGAATTGGCTACCCCCCTCCCCCCCGCTCAGCCCAACAGCAGAGTTATTTTAATCAATTACAGCAATAACTCATCGAGGAACACAAATTCTTCGAGGATGGTTAGTTCTCAGGGAATCCAGTTTATCTGGGGCCCTGCCTCGCCTTTCATTTTCTTTAAAAGTATCCTTTTCATCAATGTGAAATACAGAACTGCTTAGTGCTAAACACCAGTTTTCGCCGCTACTCAGCATTTTTGAAGATGTATTCGTTTTGAGGATACATTCACTTTTTGAGAAGTGTCAAAATGAAAGCTTTAAAAAAAATCACTGCATTAATGCCAACCCCCCCCCCCCCCCATTGGGAAAGGAATAAAACCACAGAAGTGTTTCTGGCTCTGGCTGTCATCAGCACAGAGTGGATTCCCACACAAAGTTAAACTGGCAAGCTATTCCATGTGGGATATCTGAACAGCTAGCTCTCAACTGTTGTGGAGCCTGACACAGATCTGCACAAGCCTTCACACGGACTTGTATTCTGCTGTATTATCACTTTGTAGTTTAAACGACTGGTTTTGCTGCGATTTTTGTGTGTTAAATAAATGTTACTTTTTATTTCTGTATATGACTAATGCATATTGCCATTTTTTAAAGCGGTGATTTGTGCGTAGCATTTCTAATTTCTGCGTATATAAAATGTACGTTTTTCTGTAAAAATGTATTTGGGGTCGAGAGAGTCTTCGGGTCGGTAGAAACGGGAATTCAATGTAAAGCGATGTGCACAGTGACACGTGGTACATGTTTACCTTATCGACAATGGCAGTCCGCTCAGAACAACAACTCTCGTTTGTAATAGTTGCCGGGGAAACGGCAATTTGGTATTTTCTAAAATTTGATCCATCAAGTGTTTTACATGATTGATTGTTGTATGTAACAAATTTGGTTGATACATTTTCTATTTGTGGCCGAATAGGTGTTTTACATGTTTTGGATGGCCTTGACCTTTGACTAATTTTGACCAGATGTTATACATCTATTCTACATATACGTACAAATAAGCCGTGTAAGTTTCAATTTGATATCACGAAAAATTCCTGGTTTGGCAACAATAAAATCTCATTTTATTATGATGGGGTGAAATTGTCTTGGACACCGTTTTCTCGATGCCACACGGGATTTTTCACTATGCTAACAACCAAGATGAGCACAACCTGAAAAAAAGAGACAGAGAAAATTAATCAATTCCATTTTGCACTCTCTAAGCTTGGTACTGAGGTGGTGGGGTCTTCAGGGTCAAAAGGGTCTGAAGGGTCTTCGAGGTATTAGGGTTCTCAAGGGTCTTTGGAAGGGTCATAAGGGTCTTCAAGGCTCTAAATGGTCTTTCGGTATCAAGGGGTCTTCGGGGTGTCGAGGGATATAAAGGTATAGATATGTCTGGAACTCGCATGCACGGCTCCTTTTATAGTATCGATTCTTCCAATTTTAATTTGTGTTTAAGTCTTATCCAATGCAGCCATTCTACAACTATCAAGTAGAATATAATCTTGGATTTTGTGGGTCGGTTCGGCTGATATACTTGAAAGAAAAGAAAAAGAAAAAAGATAGCACAATTCAAATTTTACAGCTCAAAATAGTTCTGGTCGATGAACTTTACTTCAGCATATAGTCCTAGCGTACTTCCATGTACTGTACATACCTCTTTGTGCCAAGCAATGAACCTCCTTGGCCAGTCCAACCACCAACATCTCTCCAATTAATCTCATGGATCTGTGATTAAAGTCATGGCATTAGAAAAAGAACAGATCGTGTCCGTGAACAATTAATTACACAATAATATTTTTTAAAAAATCATTTGTTCCATTGTTTTCCTTTCCACTTCTATGATGAAGAGTTTCCACATGTAGCCAGCTTGTTCACAGCCTGTATCCTCCTCCCCCTCCCTTTGCTATCATTTTACCTGTGTCCTTATCTTCACACAGGTCTCCTATCTTGTCCTTCTACCCTGCCTGGGTGTACGCTGCCGCTCGCCACGTCACCACAGGGCGAATTCCCCTTACCTGTGGCTAATATTTTAAACCACCCATTAGCCACTGTGGCTAATCCATGTTTTAGTGTTTTTTTTTTTTTTTACCAGTTTTGGACGAATTTTTGGCGATTTTAGCACAGAATTCAACTTTCGTTGAGACGGCCGAGCCGGCCGCCATTTTGTATGTTTTGATTACGGGAATCACGCGTAATTTCGTACAAGCTTACAATTGGACTTTCGTACAAGTCCAATCCTGGTCCACAACCACCCCCATCCCCCACTACCACCTACTAAAGGCACAACGACCATACCCCCCACAAACACACACACACACACACACACCATCAACACCACCATCCCTCACAATCACCACCTCCCCTGATAGTGGTTCATTCAACCAATCTCACACGTCAAACTCACTCATCCAACCAATCTGAACAATCCAACTCACTCATCCAACCAACCTCACCCATAAAACTCACACATCCACCTGAAAATTAACTTATTATTTCATATTGCTAAAAAAGAACTTTTGAATAAAATATGTGGCTATTTCCTTTCTCCTGTGGCTAATCATTCCAAACCTGGATTAGCCACAGTGGCTAATTCCTTTTGAAAGCCAGAACACACCCAGCCTGCTGTTGGTGTGTTCCTCCTTCCACACCCCCCCCCTCCCCCCATTTCCACTGTATTTTTTTGTTCTAGCTCCTCCATGGGCCTCAAGTCTGTATACAAAAAATGGCATGATAGCATGGGGTTTTCCAACGAGCAATTTGTAACACCTGAAGGGACACCTGATTAACAACCCACAGGAAATAACGTGTCACACTTTGACCATTTTCTCACTATGCAAAAATATATATTTGGTAACTTTGTGCCATTCCAGCTGTTCTTGTCCAAGTCCTTGGGTAATCTTTGATGTAATGCAATACACTATTACCTTGTGTTGCCAAAGCAGAAAAGTTTTGCTTGAAACAACTTAGGACAAGCTCCAAGTTGATGCTGCCTGCAAAGCCAAATAGCTGTCCTTGAATGGTTTCTTTGTTTATCTGATGTTCATGTGTGCTCCATTAGTCTTGCTGCTAGGTGAGATGTAAAAAGCACTTTGTGTAGGATATTCTGTGGGAGTAACGGTATACTTTGTGGTAAATCTGGCTGGAATAAAATGAAAAAAAAAATACCCCCGTGCAGGAGTGACGGTCATCTCTGCGAGAAAATATATAGCCTCCTGAAGGTAGGGCAGTTTTTGCAAACTTTGAAGTCAAGTGACGCGAAAATGAAAGCGAATATCGAAAATCCAGCCGGACAAAATTTAGATATTGTCCCATAGATTTATATGCTACAATCAAATTCAAGATCGCTTGAGAAATGTAGGAGATAGATTTTGAAAATCGTCATTTTCGAATTTTTTGCCAACTTTGAAGTCACGTGACACGAAAACGAAAGCGAATATCGAAAATCCGGCCCGACCAAATATAGACATTGTCCCATAGATTCATATGCCACAATCAAATTCAAGATCGCTTGAGAAATGGCGGAGGAGATAGAATTTGAAAATCATCATTTTCGCAACTTCAAAGGCCTCGTGACCTTGACCTTGACCTTGACCTTCGGTGACCTTGAAAGTCATACCATCGTGTACGTCTCATCGACCTCTATCAGGATCACTAATGACCAGATCTCCCGATTCAACTTCATTGTGAACGGACGGACGGACGGATCGTCACCTCTCCTCTCAACACCAATATTATTCGGTCATGCTCGAAGAGATGACCTAAAAAGGCAGTCCATATTATGTAACATTGGATAAGACGTAATATAAACTCCATGTACATTTGCACAGAAATCATCAGTTTAAATACTTCAGAAAAGGAAAACGAGTGGAGAGAAATGGAGGAGAAGGGTGGTGGAGTAGAGGAGGAGAGGCCAAAAAAACGTTCCTGACCCAAAAATAAATAAATAAATAAAGGATGTGAGCACAGTATTTAAGCTTACCCAAGCGTATTTGTCACAGAGGTCACATACCCATGTGGAGTTAATCGACTAGTCGAAGTTCAGTTTCAAAAGGAATACAATCCGACTGGAGACTGTTTCCTGCTTGTATGAACATAAAATGCTGTATTATAGTGCCGTACTTATAGACCATCATCAATGAGCCTGGTGTGGCTCAGGGATTAAGGCGGGGGCTTGGGATCCTTGGGGTCCTGAGTTCGAGCCCCGCTGGGCGCTGAGTTAGCATCAGGGGGGTTGACTCAGCCTGTCATCCTTCCGAAGGTCGGCGAAATGAACACCAGTATACTGGTAATTATCCTTGCAGGGTCGAAGGCGACTAAAGGGTTGGCGTCAGGAAGGGCATCCGGCCGTAAAAACATTGCCACAACAAAGGGTACCACGATTGGAGCCCACAAAAAGCTGACCCCTGCTCAGGGATAAAGGCTTTAAAATGGTGAGATGATGACTTATAGACTATCATCAAAAGTGCTCGTCAAAAGTAGCAGTAGTATAGCGGTACCATGATCAAAATCCTGTGCTGAACTTCCACTGGAAGACAAAGTTACCCGCTCCGCAAATTTTTAACCAGACTCTGTGGCGTAACGATTAGAGTGCCCTCTCTGGAGTCTGGGAGGTCAATGGTTCGAACCCGACCCCAGTCGAGTCATACCAAACACTAAAATGGTATGTGCTGTTTCCTTGCTTGACGCTCAGCATTCAAAAAAACGAAAGAGCACGGATAAACAACCATAGGCTAGCAATCAATACGCAGACTTAATGGGCTTAATAGCCTCCTCCTGTGTTGAAGATTTTTGTAAGGAAACTCATTTTCCTCTCGCCCAGGTAACCGCTTCAACAGCACATCAGTTTATACTGAAGAATGGTACTCCAGTCATATCAGTCTCATCCAAGATACAAAATGCAATGTTAATTACCTGTCCTTGGGCAAAACCTTCAAAACCATCATGGACGGCAAACATTCTGTGGCCATCTGAGATGCCAACGCGTACAGCCGCACGCACCGCCGCGTTCATGCCAGCCGCAGGTGCTCCCACGTTTAATACAGCAATGGAGAAACCAGACTGAAACAAGGCAGAGACAAAACATACGAGAAGTGAGGTGTTTATGTGAAGGAATTCAACTCATCAAATTGAAAAGCAAACAGAGCGAAGTCGATAGCAAGTCATCGCAAACCCCCCCCCCCCCCCCATGCTTCCCACCAGAAGCAAAGTTGAAAGATGTCAAAGGTTTCCACCAGGAATGACACAATATCAAAGTTTGAGTTGAAATTTTCTTTTCCCCATTTCAACCCCCGTGACTCGAAGTCCCCACACCCCCTGGGGGCATGAACCAAAGGTCAAATAAATAAATAAATAAAATAAACTGTTACACATTTCATGTGCCCCCCAATGTTGATTGCATATGCAATGTTTCATTGAAAATGTTTTTAAAACGTGTGTCCGTAATTGCATTTTTTGGGGGTATTTGACTTGATCCCACCCCAGTGGGCAGGGCCAAAATTATGCTGCTCTTGCACCTCTTTGCCGTGTGATGATCACAACTACCAAGTTTAGTGAATTTCTGCACAATCGTTTATGCGGAGATAGTGTGACGGACAGACGGACGGAGCCGATTACATCAGTGGAGTTTTTTTTTGCCTTTTTTCAAAGCATGGGGATAAACATTATATTTCATAACTGAACACATATTTAAAATTACAATTCCTATGATTCTTCCAAAGATATAACTCATTAGAGTTAGCTTTTACAATTCGCACAAATTGTGTGATCACCCAAGCGCGCAAAGATTATAAATCCTTCAGTCCATGATAATAAATAAAAAGAGAATTTAGCTCGACTCGGTCTCTGCACAGAGAAACATGGATATTAAAATACAAAAGACACAGACAGACAAACGCACACAAAGAATGGCATTGGAAGCTATTTTCTGCCTTTTTAACTCACTTGTTATGATCCAACGACTTGTCAAGTCACTATCAGCCATGATCTTTCTTGGGCAAACCACATTTCAAAGTTGGCCTCCAAAGCCAGCCGCTGAATGGGCATCCTCCATCGGCACACCTGAACTCCGATCTACCAACAAGGCTTTCATCCGCAACTTGATCGAGTACCGTTTCCTCTCTGTGCTGGTGCATCTGCCTCGCATCTTGCTCAGCTTGATGCTGTGGAAATCAAGGCCTTTAAGAATATTGGAATCTCCTGCAACGAAGCAGAGTCTGTGGGCCCATCACTTCGCCATCGCAGACAGGTCAGTGGCCTCTCTGTCTTCGATCACCTCCTTTCTGGTCTTGCACCCTCTGCTCTTTCTGTGCTTTGTCCCCTTCCAGGTTTCTGTCCACAATCAATCCCCTTCTGGTGAAACTACCCAAATCCAGAATCACCACTCACCTCCACTCACTTGTTCCTCTTATTTTCTTCCTGGGAATCAACTTCCACATCCTCTTCAATCTCATTCTTCCCTCCATGTCTTTAAGACAGCTGTTCATCACCATCTCAGATCGTCCCCAGTCCAAAACCATGATCGTTTCTCCCCTCGCTAACCCCACCCAAATCCCACCTCCTTCCAATTTTCCAGTTTTCCCTCCTTGGAGTTTCCTTGTGTGTCTATCTTGTCCACCCCATAGATGTGTGTTTTGCATCCTGTTTTTGTCTGTTACGCCCTGATCCGTTCAGGGTACGAGCTATCATATGAGCCTGAACTACGTATACAAAAAAAAAAACCCCAGTATTCTGTCGGGTTGTGAAGAAGTATGTTATTGCTGGACTGGTGGAATGGAGGGATGAGGGAAAGCTGACATTCTGGTTTCTCCATATTCCCCCTCATTTAAAAGAAAAAAAAAAATCGGTGAAGCAGACATCAGCAATAACCAGTGATGCAACCCACACTCCAAATTATGTGGAAAGTTAAAACCTTATCAATTATACAAATTACCTGATTAGATTGTTTCATGATTATCGGACACACAAGTCTGAGATAGTAATTTCACCTGGAGAAATTCAATTATCAATTAATAAGATGAGTTAAAAGTACCATTAAAAAAAATAAAATTGAACAGAACCGAGCTCAAAAACAATCCACACCCAATAGTTATTGCACCATGACAATTAACCCAATTAGAATAGTTGATACAACATATTGTTACGAATTACGTGGGTTCCGACGGACACGCACGACCGCTTCAGCCCAAACGCAGTCGCGTGCCCGCCGAAAGCCGGAATTCAGTCGTAGCCTTCCGGATAACACCGAAAACCCGCTACGGGTGCCTTAACGCACCATAAACTTGTCAATATCCTGTCCGCGTGGTACAGGGTCAATCGCCGAATGTCGATATACCTAATTATCCACGCAGACAGAAATACCGAGAATTTATACTTTGACGGAGACTTGTACGGAACGAGCCGCTAAGCATGCTCGTCCCGTGTGCGTTTTGCCGAGCGGTTTTAAATCGCCAAGTTCCATCGGACCAAATTATCACTTTTATTGGCCTTAATAGCCAGTTAACATCCCGAGCGCGTCGTGGCAGACAATGGCAGAAAATGATGCAATGAGGTTGACATTCAAACCAGGGGGGGCATTTATTTTATACAGCAGGCAAGCAATCGATGGGGGAATAGGGAGAAGACACGAGCAAAAGCCTACAGCCGAGGGCTATGCAACAATGTACACGCAATCATGCACTTAATCAGTTCTACTTAAAAGAGACAAGGCGCCACAGACTTTCGTACAAAACCCAAGGAAAAGAATATGGCTCGTAAGCCTTTAACGGTACTCAGAGCCAGGATGACCGAAGAGCTCCGTGAGACCGGGCTGGTTACCTGTTCGCCCCTGGTGGCGACTCGAGGGTCTTCGGGTCGGCGACCTGTGTCTCTGTTCCACCTGGGGCATCGCAAAACGCGCCAGTCGCGTCAGCGGCTTGAGCAGCTTGGCGGGCGGCTCTCCTTGGTTGCTTGGCCTTCCCCACGGCCTGGTCGATCAGGCCTGGTCAACGACGCTTCAGAGGAGCGAACGGGCCTTGCTCTCTTAGAGTTGATGCTCTTTCAGGACCCGCTCACTTCTCAGCGTCTCTCGATGCCCTCAAGGCCGTCTGCTCGGACCACCAAGCTCCGATGCGCCTTTCTCTTCAGCGACTCCAAACTCCGTCCTTCCAGCCTCCACCAGCCCCGTCTCTCCCCTCTGACTGTTCTGATGCGCCTTCCTCTCTCCCCTCTCCCGACTGCTTCTGGCGATTTGACTTCGCCCTTTTTATAGCCCGGGCGGGGGAAGCCGCTCTCAGTTTCTTCACCCGAGGCTGGTGCCACTTTCACCTCTGCCCTTTCACCCCTGGTGGGAAACCCCATTCTTACGTCACAGGGTGATTTCGGGGGAAGACGTCTTTTTGATCCGAATATGCAAATCAGCCGCTTCGCGGCTGTTTGCACACGGACGGTGTGACGTGGCTTTACTGTTGTGCCGCTGGTTCGCAACCAATGGCATTTTGCGGCTGTCAAGGAGGAGGTGATGGTTTTATGATGTTTGTTTGAAGATGATGGCGTTCCTGTTGTTCGGGGATGATCGGGTTTTTGTAGATGTTGTTAAAATAAAAGATAGAAAGGAATAACACTACCTCAAAGATTCACAGCCCGGCACACGAACCCCTTTACACATCGGTGGGGATTCTAACCTAAAACACGGACTTATCAAAATAACTGATCTCTGGGGAACCTGAATGGTGTTTTGTGAATTTCCACAATCGTAATACTATCAAAAGAACAACACTTTTCTGATATAAGGGTCTAGGCTCATCGAGGAACTAAATGATAACGGGGAACAGGTTTAAAGACTACCAAAGGGTATGGGGTGATGGGCATAAACAGAAAGGCTCGTTTTGTGATCGGTGAGAGCAAAATATCGTAGAGCGAGAGCAAGCGTGAGTCCCTGGAATGGCTGATAGGGCTCTGTCTACACATTTGTGCTCCCTGGACACAGCACAGCGCATCATCAACAGAGGACCAATCACGTGGCCATATTTGGCCTCTGGTCAACCCTTGATCAATCTGTGCAAACGCATGTTTTTGCACACATGACGTTATGAAATACTTCAATTTTGGTGCAATTACACAATGGTGTAGTGAAGGTATCCGATTCCAGGAAGCAGAAGTCTCACGTTTCCATCTATAATTGACTGCTTACCATGGCAAAACTTGTAAAACCACAAATTATGGTGGCAAAAAATGACTTAAGAATTCCTTCCATAAACCCCCAATTTCCAGAACTTTTGGGATTATTCATTCGTTCCTAAATTCCAGCATGATTTGGACAAAAAAATAATTAAGTAAAGGTCGGCAAGCTCTCTGTTCTGTTCTATCAACTAAAGTGTTGCAAAAATATGTCCTCCAGTTCCTGCAGCTTCATGGACGTCAAGTCACACTTCAACAGGATAACGTGCGCCCTCACGTCGCACGAGTGGTCACTGACATCATTGTACAACAGAACATTCCCACACTTCCCTGGACACCTATTTTGCCTGATCTTCCTCCCATAGAACATGTATGGGATGAAATGGAACGATGATTGTGCAGTCTTCAAAACCAGCCAGCGACGTTGGCCCAACTGTGGCATGCCTTGATACAGATCTGGATTGACATCCCACAAGCCTTGTTCAACCATCTTGTGTCCTCTTCGAGGCAGCGTTGTCAATGCAATGGTGGTCACACGAGATACTGAGCCGTTAACTGACTTTTCACCGCACCGTGGGCTGACCACGTGCCTCGTGGTTACGGCAGGTTGATCGGCATCTCAAGGAGATTAGGATGGGCCAGGCATCTGCCTGGGAGTTGGCCAGACGGAAGCCCCTGGAGTACTGGTGAAAAGTGAATGTCGTGACGTGCTGCTCAAGCACATGCTCCCATGCCTGACCCCTTCGAGTCTTGCACACACGTGTTGACATTCTCATGTTTATTTTATGTTTATCAAACGTAAATATTGACGTGACCAAACAACATGATGTTTGTTTTCATTTCTCATTTTATATCAGTGTAAATGATGCACAGGAACTTTTTTTTTTCCACTATATGTATATGTATGTTATGGCTCGGGGTCCGGGGCTCACCACGAGGGGAAGCCATCGTGTTTCCCCCGAAAATCCGGTGTTGTGATATGTATTGGTATCAAATTTTTGTCAGTATCTCGAATAACAAAACTATTCAACGTTCGTTTTGCTATATCCATTTTCAGACACCCGGTACGTCCGCACGCACGCATGCTATCGTTTGCACATCTTTTACAATCTTTCAACCCCCAACCCCCCCCTCCCAAAAAGTATTTCTGACTAAATAACTAAACCACAATCATGCCGACATACCTTTTCAAACGTGGTGTTCGACTTCTTATTCGAGAGAAGCTTATAGGTGTTGAGATTATTTTCAAAACTCCTGCAGGCACAGTTGTTACAGCTCAGTAAATTTCTACTCAATTGTGATATAATGCAAAAAAAAAAAAGAGGATTACATTATAACAACAAAGATTATTATACCCCACCCAAAATCCCTTCTCCTTTCCAATTTTCCAGTTCTCCCTCCTTGGAGTTTCCTTCTGTGTCCATCTTGTCCACCCCATTCACGTGTGTTTTGCGTCACGTTCTTGTTTGTCATTTCCTAATCCATTAAGTATACTAGCTCTCCCATGAGCCTTGACTATGTATACAAAAACAATCGGTGTATGTATGGTCAAGACTAGTCAAAAAAATATAAAAAAGTAATTTAAAAAATACCCCCGAGCGAGAGTGCCGATCATCTCTGCCAGAGGTCGACAGAAGCAAAATCAAAGTAGGGGCATCTATAATCGATTCCATGGCTCGTGTATCTGGTCGTAGAATGCAGATCACCAGAACAGTCAGTCACTTCAAATTATGATGAAGGAGACCCTTTTCTGAATAAGTGATCGTGACAACAGCAGGTGCGCTTTAATGCTAATTTATGTGATACCTGTGGTTCCATGACGATTTGAAATCAGTGACTCTGACAACACCAGGCGCGGTACTTGCCAAGTTACGTGATACGTGGTATCCATGTGGTAGGTAATATGGACGTGCTGCTGTGTGATCATGATAGACCATGTTGTTCTCTCTCAAACGATACCATTTACTGGCTGCTATTCTACTCTGTGGCCGAGATACGACTCTCCAAACATAGCGTCAGAAGGTCGTCAGAGCGAAGTTTGAAGGGCTATAAAATCGGAACGAGAGCAAATTTCAAAAAAAAAAAATGGCTCGTGTTGTTCTAGATAATAGTCCATTGTATCTGAATCACTAAAAACATTTGATCTCTCTTGATATATGAGGGAGGAGATACGATTTGAAATCGACGATTTTCACAACTTTGACAGCCTCGTGACCTTGACCTCCACCTTGGACGACCTTGAAAGTTATATCGTTGTGCATGTTTCATCGACCTCTATCCATTACACTATTGGTTATTTGTCTCCACTCGGTTTGATTGTGGACGGACGGGCGGACGGACGTACGGACCGGCGGACAGACTTTGAGACTGGCTTTATTGAGATGACCTTAAAAACAAAACCTGTATTGTGTCAAGCCAAGTTTTTTTTTTTTTTCTTCCACCAAGTCATTTTTTCTTCGCAATAAAGTACATCGAATGGGCCAATAATTAGCCTATCAAATTACTTACACCAATATGTAAAAAAATGACCGACGTTTCAGACACAAAGATGAAATTTCTAGCATTTCTGCAACAACATAACACCTATTTAAATATGAAGGGTGATATGCTTTCAGGAGAGAACAGGAATTGTCTGGACTACTTGTTTGATAATTAAAGGCTGAAGCCTTTGTGAGATTGAATAAGACTGTAAAACTCGATGTGGAATCACGGGGTTTTTTTTAATGGATTTTTTTTCTTATTCTTCTTCTTTCCACATTTCATTGATTTGCACAAAGAACCAAACACAATGCACCTAATCTAAACAGTATGAACTACAACAATAGAAGTGTAAGACTGAATCCTGCCTGAGTGTTCTTTTTTTTCTTCCCAAAGTTTGTACTACATTGATGTGCATTAACATCACAACCTCCTTCCCACGAATCAAACACCAAGTACAGGTGTGTTGAACAATGTGTCCTCAACTTTGACTGCCTGGTTATCTCCACTATTCTAAAACAATGCGTTACCTGGAAAGCAACAAGGGGAGGGAGGGTGTGTGGCCATTATCATTCAGAAGGGCAAATCGACCTTGAGAGAAGTTACAGAATTAGTGTTTACTTGGCACAAGAGGAGATTTCTGGTTCGCTCATTTGTCATACATTGCAAAAGTGGAAAATTGAGGTAAATAGGTACGAGTTGAATGGGTTCCGAGAATAATTTTTTTTTAATGTGGAATAGCACTTACAACAAATTCTTTGTTGGCCATGCATTTTCTTCTTTGAACAACACATCACAAATGCCCTAACCTTTGTTGAAAACAAAAACACACAACAAAGAAGCAAAATATAAGCACAGCAAACTGAGAAACTTGCACTAAGTATGCCTATACCCGTTTTGGAATGGTGAGGAAGGAACAGACTTGATCTCAGGTGACAGGTGCCCACGCACCTCCTGTTACATCGCGGACTCATTGACTGCTGAACTGAAAAATTAAGACAAAAATAAAAATAAAATGGAACACGAGTTTCCACCCAGGCAAGCTTGAAGTCCTCACAATGGTTTTCAAAAAAAAAATACGGTTTTAAAAACAATTTAGTCAGTTTCTATTACCAGACTTTGACGGAAGGCCACTCGCTGAAGCTTCTCGTGACAAAATGTCATCGACTTCAAAGCTGACCTCAAAAGGCTGTGTTTATTGGGCATTCTTCACTGTTATGTGCTGTGTTTTATTGGTACTGCCCAGTTATTATGAAATACAAGGCCTCCATTCCCAGCATGCTGGAGTTTGTCTCTTCATTACAGACACGTTTCTAAGATTTTCACCTGGCTCTTGATGTTGTAGATACATTAACAAACTAGAACTACGTTGTCGATGGCACACCATCGCATATTCCCACGTGCACTGCTTTGTCCCATTAACGCGAGGTGAAATTTTATCTTGCAAAATGGATTGACTATTCTTTTCTCTTTGATGTGCTTTCTGACCAAAGACTTGCTATGTTTACTAAATCAGAAGTCATTGCAAGCATGTCAACATTTCATGAAACATTCATTTAACACTGTCCAGCAATATAGAACTAGGCATCCATTTAATCGTAGGAATGAACTGTGTATAATATTAATTATAATTATTCATAATCAATTAGATAAATACAGTAAAACCTGTGACTGTTTGTCACTCATGGGGGCCACATAAGTAAGTTCTTTATAAAAGAATTTACCATGTACAATGGTAAATACACTTAAAAAAAAAAAATCAGCCCCCATGACCCCACCCCCTCTGGCCCGGTTCCTAGGGGTCATATCAAAAATCTGACAGTGTTGTGCACTTCAACGTACATATATCTACGATGTCCCAAAGTTTCAAGTTCCTATCTCAAACGGTGTAGGAGGAGCTATTTTGACCCCCTATCCGCAAAGCACCCCCTACCCCCCAAGCACCCTCTGATCATCATGTGTTAAAAAAAAAAATGTTGTTAAATGTATAACTCATGAATATGTTTGATTTAAAAAGCTATAAGACAATTTTTTTTAATCGACCCCCATGACCCTAACCCCTCTGGCCCAGCCCCTCGGGGTCATATCAAAAATCTGAAAGTGTTGTGCACTTCCGCATACATATATCTACTGTGTACCAAAGTTTCAAGTTCCTATTTCAAACGGTGTAGGAGTTACAGGTTAAGACATATGGACGTACGGCGGAGACAATCGCAATATTCCCGCGCTTTTGAATGGCATCTCCCACAGGAACCCCACTACGAAGTGTACTGCTCGATCGATGCACGGTGGTGGGCGACCTGGCTGTATCCTACAACCTGCTCACAGATCTGGATTTATCCACGATTTCCATTATCCCTCTCCAGCTCCAGCAGATACCAATGAGAATATGCAAACGAAAAGCGGTTAACCTATTCCTTCTCTCGCCAGGTCTGTCCTCCTTTGTTCTACTATTCCCCTTCTGTAGAAACGTACGTGCCTAAATACAACCACCCGGCACTTTCTCACAAAGTTTAAAATGATCCACCAACAAAAACCTATTGAAAAACTTCATATTTTTGAGCTTCTTTTTCCTGAGCTTAAGATGTGCATATCAGTCTCTCTGAATCTCATGCACATGACAATTCTTTCTAAGTTTATGTAGCCTGTCAAACTCTTCAACGTCTGCTTCTTGATGAGATGTGTGCCAAAATAAATAGATTAAATAAACTTTCTTCATTCTTAGGGATTACTGTCTGTAACAGCACGGATGCAGATAGAGTAAAACTTTAGTGCTATTTGTTCGCATTATATGATGCTGTCACAGCAACAAATCAACATCTGCAATATACAAGAAAACAAAATGTAAAACTATCTCCCCCCCTGCCCCACCACTCCTTCCACAGTCCCACTCCCCCCCCCCCACTCCCCAAATAAGGGAAAGAACGATTTTAGTGTAAAATAAGCCATTTAGAAATGGAACAATGGGTGGATTGACAATGATGCTGGCTAAGAACCAATAAGACCATCTCACCTCCCACGGAGCTTCACAGCTTCACAAAAGGACTGTTCATCCATGGCTTTCTGGACTTGTTGGGTCTAAGCAGCACAGGAGCGTTAAATGACATCCAAAGTTTGAGAACATAGCAGCATCATATCACATAAACAGTTTGAAGAGAAGTGCAAGTATGGCACAGCATGTGTAGCGTATAAAGAAACGAGCTTCAATGAAACTCACAATTTGTACACATTCCATCAAGGGCAGGCGTACGGCTTGATTTCCCGACAATGAGACAACACAGGCAGGAGTGTCTGGGGTGGCATCAAGCAGGGCTAGAACAGCTTCAACGCCCATGCGGCTCGCCTTCACATCGCAGAAAGAGATGAGGAAAAAGAAAATGTTTATCAAATGAACATTGGTCATTTTCTGAATGAAAAATAAACTTGTAAAATATATATATATATATATATATATATATATATATATATATATATATATATATATATATATATATATATATATATATATCTCTTCTTCTTTCGGCTGCTCCCGTTCGGGGTCGCCACAGCGGATCATCCGTATGACCCGCATAGTGATTTGGCACATGTTTTACGCCGGATGCCCTTCCTGATGCAACCCTGGTCGCCTCTTACAACACAGGGATATGGTACACCTATTTTAACCGGGGTATATATATATATATATATATATATATATATATATATATATATATATATATATATATATATATATATATATATATATATATATATATATATATATATATATATATATATATATCTCAAAATGAACAAGAAGGGCACTCGGTAGAGCAAGATACCTCCACTTTGCAATGTCTGAGCCAAAAGAACATATCAGGCCCAATAAATATATCGTTTTTAGATATATAAATATATCAATGGTGAAGAATCACTAGAAAAAAAATTAAATAAATCTCGTATCCAGATCTGTATTCAGATCTTCACCAAAATCGAATCAATTCTTCCTTGTCACACACCCAAACCTGTCCACCAAGTTTCGTCCGAATCCGTCCACAACTTTTTGAGATATCATGCTATATATCGTTTTTGGCCCTGTCTCTCAATGGTGAAGAATCACGTTTAAAATTCCAGTCGTCGGATCCTGATGTTCACCAAAATCTAATCTGTTCGTCCTTGTCACACACCCAACCTGTCCAGCAAGTTTCATCCGAATCCATCAACAACTTTCTGAGATATCCTGTACACAGGCAGACAGACAGACAGACAGACAGAAAGGGGTGAAAACATAACCTTCTTCACCTTCGGTGGTGGAGGTAATGACGATAAAAATTGATATTGTGCACTATATAACGAGAGCAACAAACAAGGCATAAAACAAGTAAACTCAGAAACGTGGAGGTGCACATCTATTTAAATAACACACTTATTCTGTCTGTCTTTCCGACTATTTCCTGTTAAACCACTCGATTCGTGACAATAAAACCCACATCATTATAAAGGTCTTTGTCCGAGGTGTTTCTGGTTGTGTTATTTTTACAT
>NC_140976.1:46514367-46531867 GCF_056783735.1 Eptatretus burgeri
AAGCTCGGATGAAGTTTGCGAAAAAGCATCTTGGTGATAATGCAGACATGTGGAGAAATGTTTTGTGGTCAGTCGAGACAAAAATTGAACTTTTTGGTCTAAATGCAAAGCGTTAGGTCTGACAAAAACCTAACACTGCAAATCACCCACTCAACACCATCCCTACTGTGGTAGCAGCATCATGTTATGGGACTGCTTTTCATCAGCAGGGACGAGCAAGCTTGTCTGGATAGAAGGGACAATGGACGGTGCAAAGTTCAGGAGAATCCTTGATGAAAACCTGCTTGAGTCGGCCATGAATCTGAAAATGGGTAGGAGATTCAGATTTCAGCAGGACAATGATCCTAAAGCCACACTGGAGTTGCTGAATAGAAGAAAATAATGTTCTTGAGTGGCCCAGTCAAAATCCTGAGTTGAACCCAATTGAATATTTATGGCGAGATGAAGATTGCAGTCCACCGACGATCTCTATCAAACTTGGCAGAACTAGAGCAATTTTCACGTGAAGAATGAGCAAAGATTTCACCATCTCACTGTGCAAAGCTGGTAGAGACCAACCCAACAACAACTGTAGCAGTCATTGCTGTAAAAGGTGCTTCCACCAAGTACTGAAGTGAGGGACTGAATACTTTTACAACCAGTGAATTTTGAGTTTTTTTTCACAGGTATTCCTGACATGCAAGTTCCTTCAACTATAACAGTGTTTAGTTTGATTTCATCAATTATGAATAAAAAAAGTTTATTTGGAAAAAATTGTTTCAATACAACTCGTCTAAATGTGACATTGTTGGTAGGGGGTGAATACTTTTGCAGGAGTGTGTGTGTGTGTGTGTGTGTGTGTGTGTGTGCGTGTGTGTGTATAATGACGTCTACGATATGTACAATATGTCACGTATAATATGTGTACAATCACATATCAATATGTGCATCTCTTTGCCTGTGTGTATATCTCTGTGTCTGTTTGTGCAGGCAGTCGTGAGGGTAGGGTGAGAGCAGCAGGCAGTGGTGAGGGAGGGGCTGAGATAGGTGTGAATGAGGTCTGAGTTTTTATTATGTCTTATTGATGGAGCAATGTGTTTGTTGACTGGGGTAAGATCTCACCCATGTGAACCAAAAATCAGTTGATAAATCAGAAGCACACAAGGAAATTTTTTTTATAAAGGACAAGAACATTTGGCCAATCAACAGAGACAGAGGGCTTTACAATTGCTCAACAATGCTCCTTACAATCAACAGAGACGACAGAGGACTTCCTGGACAAAAAAAAAAACCGAAGAAAGGAATCCTTCACAATGATCTTATATCACACTTGCGTGGATCGGTTCACTACGCTCACCTCTCCACATGTCGTTGCAGAGATTGACGTTACAGATTTGCTGTCTTGGCACGATTTACACGAATCACAATACAAACATTTATTTTCCACAAATTTATTTGTAAAATTGGTGATATTATATGTATTATAAAATGTATTTGTGATACAAGAAGGTCCAAGTGGTCTTAGCTGACTAATCTGTCTGAAGGGTGTAAGGGGTCAAAATAGTGTTGGGGTTTCAGGGGTCTAAAGAGTCTGAGGGGTCTTGGGGAATTAACGTTCAAACAGGACATGATTAATAGGCGTATCGTCTTCACAAACTGACGGACAGCTTCACCACGTCACCGACCGTGCTTTTCGTAGATCAAACAGACAAAGACACAATACTTACAGTCTTTATCTCATTCCCTGTGATTAGTTTGCCATGTCGGTCTATGGCGCCTTCAGCCACAATGATGATGTTGAGGCGAGAACCCCGAGCTCGGCTCTAGAAAGTAGAAGAACAGAATAATCAAAACTCTCTTGCAAACAGTTGGAGAGGCGATATTAAAAATGTAGCTTGAGAAAAAAGAAAAATAATCTTGCAGATACAGCAAAACAGGTTTACTTCATAATTACAAGATTTTATATAAACCCAAAACACCTTTGCAATGGACAAGTTAGTCCAAGAAGCTTCAATCAAAATAGCAGTTTAATGGGAATTTTAATTCAATCACCTTGTAACCATGACATATTCCTGAGAATACAACAATAGATTTATTAAAACTTTCGAATATTTCCAAAGAAAGAAACTTCTACAAGTTTGTGAAGAAGAAAATTTGTTGGAAGTGCTATTGTTGGAAAACATGTTTATTCCCATCGCAGGTGGGTGGTGAACGTGTTTACATTCCATAAAACCAAAGCACACAAAATGGGAGAACGAAAAATAAATAAATAATGCTGTGCTACCCTTGTGATCGTATTAACTTTCAGAAGATCAGCGGACTGCCCTTTGCAGAATATGAACTTCAGTAAACCTAATCTTGACAATAATTGCCTCTGCCATCAAAGTGTTTTCACCCCTTTGTCTCTGTCTGTTTTTCCGTGAGCAGGATATCTCAAAGTTGTGGACGAATTCAGACGAAAGACTTAGTGGACAGGTTGGGGGTGTGACAAGGATGAATCGATTAAATTTCGGTGAAGATCCGTATCGTAGAATTTTTCAAGTGATTCTTCATAATTGAGAGATTGGGCCAAAAATGATATATATATAGCACGATATCTCAAAAAGTTATGGGCAGATTCAGATAAATTAGGTGGATGAATGAATCGGGTAGGTGACAAGAACAAACTGATGAGATTTTAAGTTAAGGTCCGGATGCAGATCCGGCCGATTACGAGGCTACAAAATGTAAACTGTTCAGCCTGGCGGAGGTATGTGCTCCACCGAGTGATGCTCTGGTTAACACTGAGAAACATTGATTTTCTGAAACAATGCGTTACCACAACATGATAGTAGCATGGAAAAGTACAGCACACGTACATCGACCATAAAATCAGGCACAGCAGTAGTTTTCCAAATGCACCAATTACAAGCGTGCAAAGTGAGGTTTGTTAACTGCAAAGCACACTTTTAATGATGCTGGTCTTGCAGGCTTGCACACAAATGCAAACTGGTTTATCCAATGACATCCAGGAGAACACATTGATGGAGACAGAATCTTAGCCCCATCCTAAACATGTAACAGTTAAACTTGTGGGTTCCGATTTTGAAAGCATGGTCTTCTACATATTTGATCCAGCAAGCGCAGCCAGATTCCAGTTTGGGAAATGGGATGAATAATCTTTCGAGTTGATTGGAATGCCTTTGTTATTCAATGCGCATCTACCATTGCACAACTTTTAGCACCCTTTACACATCTTTGATCATCCCAACGATCTAAGCTGGTGGGATCTAATTGTTGCTAGAATGGCATGTGACGAAGCAGACAACTATTTCACTAAACGTAATAAGCAGAGTTGGTTTTCAGAATCGAGTTGGTTGAAGACCAATTTCATGCAAGACAAAAGTGCATCACACAGCCGCAGTTTGTTTTGTATTACAAACAACATATTCGTTTTCATTACACAATACGGCCTAAAATGCTATACACACAAATCAATTACTTAACTTCAATTGAAAAAACAAAACAAAACACTTTTCCTTGCATGCTCTCAAACACAATCCTCCGTGGAGTATGCTCATTACCTCACTGAGAATCTCGCAGAGTCGGTCCTCCCAGCCATCCTCAGGAGGACACTCAGGTATGAAAACCCAATCGGCACCACAAGCGAGTGCACTCACTAATGCAAGATACCTGTACATGAAAGGTCAATCTTCAGTCAGCAAACAACCAGGCCAATATCAGGATCATCAACAGTACAATTATTATTTTGGACAAGTTTCTTGATTTTTGCCGACATTAAATGAAAAATATAAAATTTCTATAACCATAGTCAATATTTATCCACTCTCATTAGAGCTCATCTGTATATTACTTTCGTGGTTAATAAGTGAATACAGTTTTGCATTATAGGATGAGCACGGGTGATCTGGGGATGACAAGGGTTCCAGTAAATTTTTTGAAGCAGCAAGGGAGATTTGATAACACTTCCAGGACAGAGGAAGTGGAAGAAATGAGGGATGAAGAATAAGGGGACACCTCTCTACTCGGAGACAATATGGAACGCCGTTTTGTATGGCGTAACAATTGAAGAGAAAAGTTCTCCCTTTCACTTGTTTCATAACTTGCTTGGAAATCCACAAACATCACTGTCATACAGAAAAAAAGGTGCAAAAACGGATCCCCTAAATTACAGGCTTATCAGCTTACATCCAATCATCAGCAAGATCATGGAATCCATCATCGCAGTTGATATAAAATCTTTCCTTTTCTAGAACAGCCTCATCTCAGATCACCTATTTGGATTCAAACCAGGTCATGCTACCTTGGACATGCTGCTTCTACTCATCAAACAATGGATGGAGGTCTTCAATGTCAAACATGAGATCAGGGCCATCTCCCTGGAGATATCTCATGCTTTTGATACAGTATGGCATCCCGCCTTACTCTCCAAACTCTCTGCCTATGGCATCCAAAGCCAACTCCACACATGCCTTGCTGACTTTCCTCTGCCCCACAAAGTCGCAGCAAGCTTCTGCACCAGGGCTACACGAGCGCACACAGTATCTCTTATTCTTTCGAGATGGCGGTGGAAGGTAAGGCTTCTGTCAAAAGTCACTCCTAAATGCATAGGATATATCTTGTGCTGAAGCCACTTTCCACAGAAAGAAATGTCAAATTCTGGCAGATTTGTCATCCAAATGGATAGTCATAACTGTTTTAAGAGGGTTTGGCTTGAGCCTTCATCGTTGGAAGTTGCCATTGAGTGGTTAGGTGTAGTCATAAGTAAGAGTTTCGACAACTTTCCGCAGGGATTGACCTTGTGTCGCCAAAGCAATATCATCAGCATATATGTCCTTCTTCAACTCCCTCTCAGTCATGTCAGAACTCAGAAATGTGTATTTTGCTTCAATATGTTTCAACAAGCAATATGGAGCAATAGCATTAGTAGTTGATGAAGTGCTCAATCCAAGCACCACACCTCTGGATGACAGCTGCCACATAGACGCCAAAGTCGTCGATGACTGACTCGGCTGAAAACTGGTTCTGGTATGCATCTGATGTTATTTTTCCAACTACTGCAGCGTGCCTGGGTCATTTTTGTAGACTTTAGCTTTGAGGAATCCCCATAGGTTGTAGTCGGGAGAAGACAGATCCGAGGAGTGGGTAGGCCATGGGTTGTCCATCTGTTGAGAAATGAGACAATCACCCGGGAAATGTCTCAAAAACTCCAAAGCACCATTAAACGTATGCGGTGGTGCACCGTCTTCCTGGAAGATGACTGAATTCAGTGATGTCTTGCTTCCTTCTTCGTGTTGGAAGGTATCTTCTCTGCTGCATGTACACCTATCTATCTGTGTTGGCGATCATAATTTGTCCAGCTTTGTTTTCAAAAAAGAAAGGTCTGATTATACTGCTTCCTCTGATAGCACACCAAACCATTACTTTCGCTACAGAAAATGGTTGTTCCATATGTTCATGTGGTTGATGTTCTGCCCAAAATCGCATGTTCTGTTTGTTGAGGTGGCCATCGAGATGGAAGTGGGCCTCATCACTAAAGACGATGTTGTCTAGAAAAATCCGGGTTTTCTTCAATGAGCTGGGCAAGATGGTGCAAAATTCTAACCTCTTCCACTTGTGTATTTCGGTCGGGTGCTGCAGTGATTGAATCTTGAATGGATGCGTTGGATCATCTCACATCGTCGTGTATGATTCTGCCAATGGTAGTGCGAGAAGATCCCACCAGCTGCTGTGTAAGTTGCTGGGTTGACGATTGGGACAAGCCTGAAAGCTTCTCTTGCAGCCTCTATCTTGTCGAGTGTTCTCACTGAAGGTTTTCAACAACTGTCCTTTAATTTGATCTTTTGCACTTCGTGTCTCCAAACTTTTCAACCATACGTTTGATGTTTTTGTATTGTGGAATTATTGCATTTGGATAGAACCTGCAAAACTGTCTTTGTGTAGAAACATGTGACTGTCGCAAAAAAAAGTCTCTAAAATGAGCTTCCGCTGGGACAGAAATTGCTAACCCTTACTGCCAACATCAAAATAAGGCATTCTCAAGCCTTGGTATCCTTGACATCTGACCCCACTCAGACATGCAACTATGACGTCCACCCAATCTATATTAACTTTTACCCCATCCTGTCTCACTCTTTTGTTCGGACAATGGGTTATTGACCAAAACATCAGATTCTCCTTGCATCACACTGCAATAAGCATACATTGTTACTTTAATCCATTGTTCTACACATCTGCTGAAGCAGATCAACAGGAAGTAGCCTTCATGATTAAGACGAGTTATTCATTCTAAAATATATCATCGACATCGATTCCTTTCCCTTCTCTGCCTTCCCACCCAGTTCCTTCCAAATATTTACATTTTCTCCTACATCCTCCACCCACCCTGCCATTGTTTTTCCTGAATTAAATTCAAATCAACACTACCCACCCTACCCATGTCCACAATGCCTATGCCCCAGAAGCATATATAGAGGGCCCCTTTCTTCTTGTGTGCAGTACGTTGTGCACTTGACTCACCCACAGTGCCGTCCCATCACTTCCAACACAAATGTACGCTGGTGACTGCAGGGGTGCACAAACAAAGAAAAATTCAATCAGCTAATAATTGTTGCAATTATTATGATAACGATATTAAAATAATGGTGAAATGCAATGCCAATACAACACCAAAACAAGCGATATGTTCAAGACAACATTGGCGTACATATGAAGTATATACATGAGAAAAAAGAAAATAAGCAAATTACCGGCAGAGAACAGTTACATTACACAAATTATCTGTGTATATGGATAATGTTGTGAGAACGTGATAGGTGGTAATGGGAGTAATATAGCAGAGTTATGCTATTAGTACATATTTACCATAAGCGTATGGTATCTGTATGAAAATGCTAGGACGCGTGTCACAAGTCCATTCAGGAGATGATAATCGTGTTCCCCTCCCCCTATCAATGTATCCAAGCCTTCACTTTCTTCCCATCCCCTTCTTAACCACTTAAATCGTTCTTTTGATATCGGTCTAGATGTGTTTTCTTGCCATTAAAATGAACTGTCGGCCAGCTCCGCAAGCCAAGCGGATCTCCTTTGAGGACAACAAGCTGATGCATCTTGCAGCCACACACCAAGTTAAAGACTGTCCTGGCCTGCCAGCAGGTTCACGGGGAGAACCAATGAGCACTCGATTGTGGGGTAAAAGTAGGGAGGAGTGGAGCGCTAGTTCGTGAAAAGCTCGGCACGTGGAGCTTGTGGTCCAGTTCACGAAAAGCTTAGTACGTCTAATGCAGTGGTTCTCAAACTTTTTTTGACTACCGCCCCCTTCTGCCCTCTTGGACCGGCCCAATGCCCCCTTGTCCTATCGTCCGTGGTCGGACACCCAGTGGGCGATAGGATAGTCCGAATTTATGTAGATAGGAAGCAAAAATAACAGAAGACAAATATTTTCTGAGTAATATTTTACTTTACTTTTCTATTTTATTTTGCACTACCTACAATGTTTCAGCAGAACAGGTCCAGGTGAGGCAAACTGGGAATCTGTTATCACAGGCCCAAAAACAGTTAGTGTGAAGGGTGGGCCTGGTAACTTGCTGCGAGATTAGGAATGTCTGGCTCCATCTCGGTGAGGTAGAGACGCAGATCGCCCCTCTTGGTAATGTCAAGGCGGTTTTGATACTTGGTCAGCAGCACCATCACGGCGCTGAACCCTCTTCCAAGGAGGTATGTTGTGGGGAACGCCATCAGCAGCAGTTCTGCCTCTGTCCACATTGCAGGGTATTCGTCCCGTTCCAGAATCCAGAATTTGCCGTATTCATGCTGCGAGAATCTTGCCTTCGCCTCATCATCATTCCACAAGTTGATAATTTCGTCCTGTAATTCGCGCTTCACATCTCGAATGTCACATTTGAATGGGTTGATCACCCATGCTGGCACCGACAGTTCTCACATGTCTCTGAAACGCTGGTCCATATCTCCACGGATCTTCTCAAGGTGATTGCAATAAACGAGCAGCTCTTCATCAGAAACAGCAGATTCCTTTGCCAACCGGGGAAAGTGGTACATATCTCTGCGGCCGAGGGTTTCCCTGTGCAGAGTCGCCTTGGTTACGAACGCGCCGATCACTTTCTTTGCTTTAATCAGCATCATATGGTCACCATGGAGTTGTTTGTTGACATCATTCAGTATAGTGAATATGTCCGCGAGGCAAGCCACATCATGCTCAATCACATTCACTTTCTCCGATAACTCTGTATCAATTTCCGACAGAAACTCGACCACTGTCGAGAAGAGGGCATGGAAACGGGTCAAACAAGTGCCTTTGGACAACCATTGAACTTCGGTATGCAACAACAAGAGCCTCTCGAATGGTTCATCATTCTCCTGGCAAAGCTGACGAAACAGCCGATCATGCAGAGACGACACCTTGATTTTATTCACTGCTTTGATTACTATTTGGAGTGATGTATGAAGTCTGGTGCTGAGAGCTTTTGCTACAAGATATTGGCTGTGCACGACAGTGAATGGCGAACACGGACGGTAGCTGGTTCTTCAGAAGCACAATAAAACCACGCTGGTGGCCACCCATCACTGGTGCCCCGTCCGTCGCGCAAGCGAGAATGTTCTCAATCGGTATGTTCTTATCAGTAAAGTACTTCTCCAACGTTTGGAAGATGGAAGAACCCTTCGTATCGGTCTGGAGAGAGCAGGCAAACAACAATTCTTCCACCATTTCCTGATCACGGATGAAGCGAACGTAGCAGATTAACAGAGCTTCACTGTCACGCAAAGTGGACTCATCCAGCTGGATGGCGAAGTGCGTGCTTCTCAGCTCACAACACAGCTTATCTTCTACATCTGATGACATTTCATCAATCCGCCTGGTCATGGAATCATTGCTGAGCGCAATCGACGAGAGAACTGGATACGGATCCTGGCCCATAACAGTTTTTATCACTTCCCCAACAGCAGGTTTGATCAACTGTTCACCGATTGAATACGGTTTTCCAGATCTGGCAATGAGCAATGACAGCTTATACGACGCTTCCAGTCCTTTATCCACGAGCTTTTGGCTGGCTTTGAACATTGTCGTTACCGTGGATCGCTTCTCAAATTTCTCTTTCAGCGATTGGAAATAGCTGACCTCTGCGCAAGCCTCATCACTGTGCTTCTTACTCAGGTGCTCGCTCAGTCGAGATGGTTTCATTGCTTCATTGGACAGCGTGATACCACACAACAAACACATCGGTAACTGCGTGTTCGTCAGGGATGGAATGAATCCATACTTGATGTATTCAACGGAATACTGACGACACTTTTTCTTTGAGGCCGACATCTTGAAGCAGACAGGACGTGAAGCTTTTTTGATAACGAAATCAATACGCCAAGATGTCGAAAGACTAACACCAGTGACAAGGCCAAACAATAATTATTTATTTCCGTTCTCTGGTCAGCGAGCGCATCGATTTTAACCCTGCGCGTCAAAAAAAATAATTCCTTCACATTTCCAATGGTAGCTACAACAGCGCGCGCCTAAAACACAATGTCGTGCCGCCTCAGTACTCGCGCCTCGCTGGGAATTGCGCTGCCGGATCATAACACATGTATATGGTATTCACACCATGTGTGTATTAAAAAAAAAAACACTGACTTGCATTGTTGGTAAACAAGTCTGTAATATGCTTGAAGAACTTAATGATTTTCAGAATAAATACATTTTAAAATGTGTTCATTATTTACAAAAAGGCCTACCTGTCCCATTGCCTGTCTTTAATTTCTTTCTGGACGGCACCATGGCAAATGATGAGGACCGCAACGGGCATTGTATGGCCAATTTGCCGAATGGCGTCGGGTAACCTGTTCAGACTGCAGGAAGCCCAATGAGCGCTCCCAATCGCTGCTGCTCCTCTAAATCGCCAGTGCCCCCCAAATCATTGCCAGCGCCCCCATACCACTCGTGGAGTCTGGAGCGCCACCCGGAAAGTTCCCAGCGCCCACTGGGGGGCGGTAGGGACCACTTTGAGAACCACTAGTCTAGTGCATGCGAAGCTCGAAACGTAGTGCTTGTGGAGGAGTATGCGAGTTCGATCGTTAAGGCCCAAGTCACATTTGCTCTATGGCGACGATACGGTGGCCGTACGCCCTCTGAATTGACAGAAACGTGTGGCAGCTGCAGAGTTTCTGCGGTGGCCTCAGGGTGGCCCTACGCCGTTTGGCAATCTTTTACAGGCCGTAGGGGTCGCAGTGGAATTATAACGCGGAGTTAACTTTTTTTCATTTCTACGTTCGCCGTAGCAATTCAACAAGCCAAAAAAAAAATTGGTAAATAAAAAAAAAAATTGGTAAATTGGTAACAAAAAAAAATAAAAAAAAAATAAAAAAATAAATGACCCACTCGTTCCCGTCCGTCTGGCAGCACGTTCGCCTTAGGGCCCCCTTGCGGTCGCCTTGCATCTGCCTTGAAAATTATATGGCCGCCGCAGGGCCCCCTTAAGGTCACTGTGCAACATCAAATCAAAGACCGTACGGCAACCCCACGTTTTCGGTCTCCACAATTTCTAAATACGCCGTGCGGCTACCCGAAAAATAAAAACGTATGTGACTGCTACATTGTGTGACCGTGGAAATACTGCGGCCGCCATATAATTGCTAGTGGCCGTAGATTTTGGAGACCCCACGGCCGCCGTGGCAAATGTGACTTAGGCCTAAGGAGTTGAGGTGTGGTGGGATGATTGGTGGCAGGTTGGGCGACTGGCCCAATAAGGTCAGAGCGAACTGGACACGAGTACGCCTGGAAGGAGTTGCAAAGACGGGACAATGCCAGGCACGCTTCCCACAGAGAAAAGCCTGCCATCACGCTTTCACTTACTCTCACCCAGGACTCAAGACGTCACACAGGCTTTACCCAAGGAGGTTTTCTCTCTCTTTTGTATTGTCCTTTCTCTTCATCTGATTATCCATGGTGCAACTGCATAAGGTAATGCAATAAGCCGATCAAGAATCGGGGTTTGGGCCGTGGGGGGGGGCTGGGATTTTGTGGGAGTCCACTCAATGCTGATGAAGGTCAGTGATCCCAAAGTTATACGTCTAAGCGTTTTGGCCTCGGGCGATTGCGTTTGTTGGACCAAGTGCTTTGGCCTCCGGGCTGAAATGTATGTGTATACTAGTTTGACAAGCTTTGATGGACTGTGTACTTTGGCCAAACAGCCAAAGTACACGCCCTCATCATTGTTCCAATGTTTGATCTTTCTCATCTTTTATTATTTAAAAAAAATTAATCAAGGTAATATCGTAAGAGCGATGAAGACCAATGTGCCAGAAATGCATCCATGGATAGATTCCCCTCGCAAGGGTTGGGCTGGAATTGCTAAAAAAAAAAAAAGGAGCCTTTACTTTGGCTGACTCGGAGGAGTGTAGCAGCTAACACTGATTTTTGCATTTGGTGGTTCTGTGTTCAACAGACAAACCGAAAACCACAAGTATCTTTTTAATCAACAATTATATATATATATATATACACCCACACACATATATACACATACACAGTATAGATGTATATCAGTGTTGGAAATGATTACAGAAACAGAGGTAAAACTCGGTAAAAAAAAGGGAAAAGAACATGCATTAACATGCACGAACAATGGAATCACATCTCATGTGCAAAAAGGAAATGTTCCATCAGTCATGTGTTCAAATAGTACATTAGTTATGAATGGTTGTCATGCAAGTATTCTGAAAGCACAACACATTCAGAAGGATGATAAAAGTAAAGGCGGTTATATAATGGCTTGTGAATGTGTAGTGAATACTCTGGCTCCTGGAAAGGAAATGTCACATGACAAGCACATAGATATCAAAGTCTTAGCTCATGAAGGCAAGTCCTTAAAGCAGATTAGAGCCCAACTTCATGTTTCAGCAGGGGCTGTATGCAAGACATGCATATGAGGAGGATGCATATGACTAGTACTGTTGACAATAAAAGCGGTCGAGGAAGAAAGCCAAAACTTTCCAAAAGTGATGTTAAGTACCTCAGGGTATGTTCTCTACGTGATAGAAGATGATCCAGTAGATATCTTGCGAATGACCTATCTGTAAGTGCGGGTATTAAAAGTTTCTTAAAGAACAGCAAGATGAACATTGAACAGTGACGCAAAGAGCTCTCAATGGATGTGTATCTGCCCAAAAGGCTTTGCTAAGGAGACATGTACAGCCATGAAGGTGAAAAACTATTTGGAATGTCAAGAGGATATTATTAGTTTGATCGTTCATCAAGGGCTGCTGGACAGATTTAACCTCAAAAAACACGACACTTATTTGGATGTGTAAAGGTGAGAATTTACAAGTGAATGGTGAAAAAGAAGTGTGACTATCCAGTCCACAGCTGTACATAGTTATCAGCAATTATTGTTTCATTAAATAAACAACTAAACTGTAAAAACTACATTTGTGACTCATAACACCTTTACCTCTGTGCTGTAGTCATGATGGCATCGATAACTTCCATTATACGATGCAAAGCTGAGTCAGTGCCAATGGTCATGTCGGTGCCACAGAAATCATTGTCGATGGATCCCACCATACCCACAATATTGAGGTGCATGTACTGCTTGGCCACTTCATCTGCGATTTCACCTACAAACAGCAGCAGTTATCAAAACGCATCATATAAAGACTCTCACTCACATCTCAGTATGTATGTATGTATGTATGTATGTATGTATGTATGTATGTATGTATGTATGTATGTATGTATGTATGTATATATATATATATATATATATATATATATATATATATATATATATATATATATATATATATATATATATATATATATATATATATATATATAGGGGAGAACAAGTATTTGATACACTGCCGATTTTGCAGGTTTTCCCACTTACAAAGCACGTCGAGGTCTGTAATTTTTATCATAGGTACACTTCAACTGTGAAAGACGGAAGCTGAAACAAAAATCCTGAAAATCACATTGTATGATTTTTAAATAATTAATTTGCATTTTATTGCATGAAATAAGTATTTGATCACCTCCCAACCAGTAAGAATTCCGGCTCTCACAGACCTGTTAGTTTTGTTTTTAAGAAGCCCTCCCATTCTCCACTCATTACCCGTATTAACTGCACCTGTTTGACCTCTTTATCTGCATAAAAGACAGCTGTCCACACTCAATCAGACTCCAACCTCTCCACAATGGGCAAGACCAGAGAGCTGTCTAAGGACATCAGGGACAAAATTGTAGACTTGCACAAGGCTGGGATGGGCTACAGGACAATAGGCAAGCAGCTTGGTGAGAAGGCAACAACTGTGGTGCAATTATTAGAAAATGGAAGAAGTTCAAGATAACAGTCAATCTCCCTCGGTCTGGGGCTCCATGCAAGATCTCACCTCGTGGAGCCTCAATGATCATGAGAAAGGTGAGGGATCAGCCCAGAACTACACGGCAGGACCTGGTCAATGACCTGAAGAGAGCTGGGACCACAGTATCAAAGAAAACCATAAGTAACACACTAAGCCGTCATGGATTAAAATCCTGCAGCGCATGCAAGATCCCTCTGCTGAAGCCAGCGCATGTCCAGGCCCGTCTGAAATTTGCCAATGACCATCTGGATGATCCAGAGGAGGAATTGGAGAAGGTCATGTGGTCTGATGAGACCAAAATAGAGCTTTTTGGTTTAAACTCCACTTGCCGTGTTTGAAGGAAGAAGAATGAATACAACCCCAAGAACACCATCCCAACCGTGAAGCATGGAGGTGGAAACATCATTCTTTGGGGATGCTTTTCTCAGGCATGAGAGTGAGTCTAAAAAAATTAGCTGAAAAAAAACGATGGGCCGAGGCCGAAGGCTGAGGCGAAAACATTTTTAGGCCGGGGTTCGGGGGCCGCCCTCGGCGGGCCTGGGCAGCCCCCAAACGCTAAAGGTTCCAGGTGTTCTCACCTGCATCTACTGCATTTCCTGGTCCCTTTTAAGAGGATTGTGTATAGTGTTGTCCTTGTTAACAGGGTAAAAGCACTGAAGACAATCATTGAAGACATGAAATTCATCTTGCAAATTATTAATCAATGTTGTAATGTAAATTGTCAAAATTCATTGTACAAATCATGAATCAATCTGTAGGATAATATTCTTTCATTGTCTTTATATCAAATTAAACAACGTTGACAATAATTGATACCAAGTTGCAGAATAAGTTTGCATAATAAGTTGACAATAATTGATAACAAGTTGCACTAAAATTTTGCATAATAAGTTCACAATTGGTAACACTGTTGCATCCACTAGTTGTTGAGTTCTTGAGTCGATAATGTCGACAGGCACCTAACCACTGAACATTGTTCACTTCTTTGTCTTTTGGTTCAGGTTGTGCTTTTTCTTGCTTGCACGTTGGTGGGAAAGTCTTGCCTTCTTTGCAGCCTTCTCAGTCAGTTCTTTGGTCTTGCGCTTGGTCAACTTACTGAGAGCAGCTGCACCCACTTCTCGCCTTTTTCTTCTTCTTCGTCCCTCCTGTCTGCCAGTTCTGCCTTGTAGGATTTGTAGGCTCCCCTCATGTTCTTGCACAGGTCTAGGTCTATGGGACTGTGCAGTTTGTCAGTCCTACTGTAGTACTCCACTGCAGTTTTTCCTGATGATCGAAGATTGTACTTGACACCCATCACTGCGCTGTAGGTCTCCATGTTTAGTCGGTGTGAGCAGACATCCAAGACATCTCCCATGAGATTGAAGGCACTCTCAACTTGTGGCCCATGGAAGCAGGACAGCAGAGCCTTCACCATTCTTGAGAGAAGGGGGTACTTTCCACCTTCAAAGACCTTGGTCCACCAGTCGTCGATGCGAGCAGACTCATCTTCCTGAGCTGGTGGCAGGCTAGAGTCGATCTGGAAACTCCGAACCTCCAGTTCAAAGGCATCACATTCCTCTGGTGCAAGGACATTTGTCACCAGGCGTGGCAACTTCAGGAGCTGCTCCTGGCTGACAGTGTGCCCTCTGCTGAGTGGATCAATTGCTGAGGCACTTCTGAGGACAGCATTATGCAGGGGCATTTTCTTCTGGAGGTACTTTCCACATGTCACATAGGCCTTCTCCACACTCTGCAAGAAGTCATGCACTTCTCCATCTCCACTACGGGCAGTGTTGACAATCTCAGACACACCAACTCCAAGAAACATCTTCTTCACTTGTAGCAGGTTGGCTTTCTCATCCAGGGCGAGGGTCTGAAGTCTCTTGCCTGAGGATGGCAGCTTCTCAGGTTTGACAAAGCAGGCCATGAACTCTCGGACAAGGTCCACCTGCTGGTCATTGAGCTTGTGGATCAGTGGGGCCTTCATCTCAAACAGGAGGACGTACTTCTTCAGCAGCGGGAACACTGATGTATAGAACATCAATATCAGTCTCATCAATTTATTCTTGTGGAAGACTCGCTGCAGTATACGCTCCTTTCCTGCCTTGCCATCTTTGGTCATATTCTTCTTCTTCAGAACATCATGGATCTGGCGCATTCTCTCCTTGGCTTTTGTGTCTACGTGCCTGCGATGGTAGACCTCCACAACCCGTGAAAAGTAGTGTGTGCGATCAGCTTGAGAGAGGAAGCCAAAGTAGAAGACAACAAAGGCATCCCACAGCCGCAGAGTGTCAACACGGACATCATACACAGAGAGCCACCTGTGACTGACATACCGCTCTGGCATGGTATACCTGACACCAATCAGCCCACAGATTTCCTGCAAGAACCACTTTAAGTCAGGTGACCACTTGAAATCATTGTAGATGTCAGAGAGCATGCGCTCTGCGAAGTTGTCAAATGGGTCGCTCAGCTTATTGGACGCATTGTGAGCATGGTGACAGGAGTCCCCATCTATGTCCAACATGTGTGGGGCATTGTTTTCCCTGATACGAACTTCGACTCCTGACTTGGATCCCCGCATGAGTGAGCAGGAGTCCATGAGGATGGATATGCAGTTCTTCCACGGTAGCTCATACTTCTTCAACAAGTCAACTAGTTCCTGGTGCAACGAGGCACTGTCCACTTTGATCACAACAAGGGACTCTAGATGCTGCACTATGACCTGCTTATGCAGTCGGCTGTAGTAACTGGCCAGGACACAGAAGACCCTCTGATGGTTTGTGCTTGTTGACTCATCAATGTTCAGAGAGAAGTATTCCCTCTGCAGTGCTGATATCAACTGGTGATGTACAGTATGTCCTAGTCCAAACCTAAGCTTGTAGGAAGCAGATGTCCTGTCCATTGTGAGCTGACCAAGGGCCTTTGCATCCAGGTTGAGTGCTTTGGCCAGGCTTATCAGTTCAGGGGCAAGGCTGAATGGTAGGGAATGCTGTGTGAGGAAGGCAAGGACTATGGCTTGAGCATTGGATACCCTGTCACCTATTGGTACAGCAGGCATCAGTGTACAGGGGATGGGGGCAGTAGAAGCAGCAGTGCAAGAGGTAGCAGAAGGTGAGGAAACACCTGGAGAAAAAGCAAAACCCAAAGCCAATGCAGAGTAAAAAAAGAAAAGCCAATCACCATTTATAATACGTGCTTCAGAAAGTGAATACAGTGACGGGTACAGTGATTACACTAAGCCACAGACTATGAGTCATTGCCAGGTGCTATTGGTGGTAAACAAGATTGACCCAATTCTGAGTTGTGGCTTGCTTGCCAATTAACATAATTTATTACTGTAGTGAAAGTGCACCACACCACACTACACTACATTGATAGCATAGATGTCTACTGTGTACATGTATACTGATAACTGTACATGTATAGAGCCCAAGGCTATATTTACCAGGAAGACTGTAATTGGATGCCCGGATTCTCTGAATACCACGATGCTTCTTGCTCTCCGCATGGGATTCCAATGACTTGTACCCACGTCCTCCATAAACAATCTCATTTCAGCACCATGTGCATACACAGCCTTTCCTGGCTGGGCTATCTTTTGAATGAAAGCCCCACAAGCCACCGTACCACATGACATACGCTCCAGCCATTCCCACTTCTAGGAATTCTTGCAAGTCTCGTCAATTAGTGCAGCCAAACAAGCATCACAATCCTGGGACAGCCTGCGGCTACTGAATGCGGCCATGTTTTTGAAACGACCTTGGCCTTGCACACTCGGAACACCACGCCTCTAGCTCGATTAATGCTGCTGTGACAGTTTCAGGAGTAATGCGGCGAGGTGGTCCGAATGTTATGTTAATGAATCTGGCAATGACGTCAGTGCAGAGTGCCGGGAATCTGTATTAGGGACCTCGGAATACTTTTTTTTTTTAATAAGGATCGTCGGCGGCATGAAATCACTCCCAACAATTGACTTAACCCCCCACCCCTATACCCCCTATTTTTTCTCAACGGATTTGTGCTTAACTCAGGAACGTTCCAGGTTGAATAAATTCGCGGAATTTTCTCATGCCGGTTTTCTGCAAAGGGGACAAGACGACTGCACCATATTGAGGGGAGGATGGATGGGGCCATGTATCGTGACATCTTGGCCAACAACCTCCTCCCT
>NC_140976.1:46539367-46554367 GCF_056783735.1 Eptatretus burgeri
ATGTGGTTGAACACGTCAACCCTGGTTAGACTCAAATTATTGCAATGTATCAATCACTATTCTCTCTTACAAAACCGATTAAATGGGAAATGCCTGAAGCATATAGAGAAGGAAAGTACATTGTGGGGATGGGGTTTGTGAAAGTGCCATAGAGCGAGCCTTCAATATACAGCTCTCTGGTATTGTGCTGGGAACTGTCATCATTAAGAGTAAATCTGTGATGTCACGTTTGTGTTTATACATTACTAGTGCTATTCTAAGATAACCATAAAGAGAGCTAAATAATGAATATCAAGAGTTTATTCAAAATGCTTAGTCCATGATCAGTTACATCATGCGTTGATATATATATATATATATATATATATATATATATATATATATATATATATATATATATATATATATATATATATATATATATATATGAATAATCACCACATAAGGTTATACTGTGTGGTGAAAACAAACCGCACATTAGAATCAGAAATTTACAAGTTTTTTGTTTTGTGGTTGGGTGGGGTAGGGCTACAACAGCCTTTCCATATATATTTATCCTTGAATGTTTTTAAGTTCATTATTACCAAATATTCTGACAAGGGAGGTATGATGATTAGTATTTTGTAAGATGAACTTCAAAATATTGTAATTTTGGCATAACAACACATGTCAAACTTTTGTTCAGAAACTGAACAAGGCGGAACACCTTCGCAACTACATGATGCAATAAAAAGGTGTTTCATGTAATGGAAGTATATTTTGCAATAGTTTACGATAAAGTAATACACTTTTTATCTTCTTAAACATTCATAAAAGTTTTAATAAAACATCTTAACAACATCATTATACTCAATAGGCTGTTCACCAGGATTTCATGCCAACATTATGCCAAAACGGTGCTTTTTTGTAATCATAATAGGCTTAATATTTTTTAGGGAAAGATCGATATTTTTCTAATAAAGTTAGTGGACCTTGCTTTTTTATAATTCTATATATTATATAACAAAATACTTGAATGCCAAAATTTCATGCTTCTATCATTATTTGTACAATTCTGAGTTTATCCACTGGCCTATTGAGGGAGTCGGTTAGGAAAGTATCGTATGTGTGATGACTTGCCATTAATTACATATGACTGTCTGAATGGTTGGTAGTTGGCAAGGCAGCGTTTCGTGTTGTTGTGCATGTTTGTGCTGAGTATTTTGTTTGTGAGTAAAAGTTTTGAGAGGGTGTCAAACAGTTTTGTGACGTCTAATGTAGTGAGAACAGTGCATTTTGACAGTTTTTCTACTGTTGAAGCAATCAAAGGTGTTTTGTGTGGGGTTTGCGAGGTGAGCGTTTGTGGAGTGATTTGGTCTGAATCCATGCTTGGTGTGCGAAAGTGGGATGTGAGAGCTTGTAAGTATTAGGTGTTCTGTAACATTGGAGGGTGTGCAAAGTAATGTGATTGGTCTTCTGTAGGAGGCTGCTTTAGTGGGATATTTGTTTGGTTCAAGGAGGGTAATGATTGTCAAGTTTAGAAATTTGGGGAATTATTGAGTGCAGGTCAGGGAAGTTGTTTAATATTTGTAAGGTTTGATATGCCGCATGGTCCCAGGTGGTTTAAATGTAAATTGGACATGTCAGGACTGATAACATGCAAATTCTGGATATTTTGTTGTTGTTTGTGCAGGAGTGAATGGCATCATGGTGCTGTCGAGTTGATTGTTGAGTTTGCATCTTGTAATACTTCTTTCATCGTTTCTGGGTCTGATGTGACATGTGTTTGCATCATGGCATCATCAAATACCTGACCCAATACAGCATTGGAGTTTCAGGAGAAACTCAAATTTCCAAAGGTGGAGCCATGAGGAGTAACCTGGATAGGATTCGGGTTTCGGTCCTCTACCCTCAAACTTTTCAGGTGCAGCCAGGTGAACCTTAGAAAAACAATTTGCAAGATTTATCCCTTCGTAGACAAAGAAAAATAAATAAATAAGGAGAGATTGAGGACAAGAAGAAACCACGCACACAAACAGAAAATACACGTGCACTTTACTGTTTCTTATCTTACCATCATAGAATGCACACAGTAATCCACCAACACACAAATTAGTGGATAGGCCCTTTACTGATAACGAACTTCCAGAGAGATATATATATATATATATATGTGTGTATATATATATATATACATATATACATATATATATATATATACATATATATATATATACATATATATATATATACATATATACATATACATATATACATATATACATATACATATATACATATACATATACATATACATATATATATATATATATATATATATATATATATATATATATATATATATATGAGCCTGGTGTTGGTGCAGTGGTTAGGGCAGCGGCTTGGGATACAAAAGGTCCTGAGTTCAAGCCCCGTTGGGCCACTGAATTAATACACCAGGGGGTTGACTCAGCCTGTCATCCTTCCGAGGTCGGCGAAATGAGTACCAGTGGACTGGGCCGGTGTATACCCCGGTTAAAATAGGTGTACCATATCCCTGTGTCGTAAGAGGCGACCAGGGTTGCGTCAGGAAGGGCATCCGGCGTAAAACAAGTGCCAAATCACGATGCGGATCATACAGATGATCCGCTGTGGCGACCCCTAATGGGAGCAGCCGAAAGACGAAGAAGAAGAAGATATATATATATATATATATATATATATATATATATATATATATATATATATATATATATATATATATATATATATATATATATATATATATATATTGCTACGGATTTCAGAATCCAGTCTGGTGAATGCATCCACACATCCAGGTCCTCAGACAGTTATTTCCTTAAATGCATGTTCAGATTAGCCCCATCCTCATGTCTAATGGGATCTTAAAAGTGATGTGTTGAGAAGGGTAAAGGATAGATCCCCTCTCTTATGGGAAGCTTTTATCTTTACGACAAACATGTTCACACACATTTCTTTCACGAGCTCTGAAGCCCACCCTCATTTTTCCTCAGCAACATTCTTTTGTGAGCTCCGACGCCTGCCTTTTATGAGAGCGCACTGGTCGTCATGGAAACCATGCACCAGTGGGGCGGGGTGAGCTTAGGGTGGACTGACCAGCGGAGACGACCTGGAGATATAAAAACGAGCGAGAGGTACGTTCTGAGGAGAAAAGAGGAGAGAAAAAGTGTGAAGAGAAAAGCGTGACCAGAGAAATAGGGTGAAGAGAAAAAGCGTGACCGGAGAAAAAGCGTGACCGGAGAAAAAGCGTAAAGAGAGAAAAGCGTGAAGAGAAAAGTGTGAAGAGAAAAAAAGCGTTCTGAAGAGAAAAGCATGAGGAGAGGAAAAGCGAAAGGAGAGAGGAAAAAGCAAAGGGCGAGATAAGTGACCAAGAAGCTTGTGTCTGACCAGCGCCGACAAAGCAATTCGTCCTTCCCAGTGCTTGGGCAAGCGAGCGTGTGGTGCGTGTGTGGGTGTCTGACCAGTGCCAACGAGACAATTCGTCCTTCCCAGTGCTTCGGCAAGCGAGCATGTGGTGCGCGTGTGGGTGTGAGCAGCGCCGCCAACAAGTGAGGCACAGGTCGATCACCAACAACACCAGGGTCTAAACCCGCGACGGACGATCTCGGTGCCCTCCAGATTCAACTGGTGTTCAAGGCTGCCCCATGAGAGGGTGCACGGCAAAGCTGGGTGCTGGTGATGGACGTGACAAGCACACACGCATTTCAGGACATTTTCGCTTCACGGACGACTTCTGGTGAGCGAGATGATTCTTTCCCCCTCCCTCCCCCTGAATGATCTGTTGGGTACCCTTGTCTGTGTTTAGCTGTAAGTCGATCCCTGATAAGCATCTGCTCTTTGTCTCTTTCCTGGCATTTTGATTGATTTTGCTTTGAAATTCTTTATTTACCTCAGCAAATATAAAGTGATTTTTATTTATTTATTTAATGATTAATAAATTATTTGTCAATTTCCAACCTGTCCGTGTTTGTCCATTCCTTCCATTGGTCTAGCATTGTCCGAACCAAGATAGACTGGGAGGTAATTACCACAGATTTGACCAAAAATTGTCGGCACGCACCATCGGTTAAAACGCTCGGCCGCCCTAATTAAAATCTAATCGAGACAACATTGGTGCTTTGCCAAGGGCGCGCTCCCCGCTCATGTAACCACGTGACCTCTAGTTAAACGGAATAATTAGAAGGTGGACACTGGAACTCGTGGTTGACTGGGTGGCGTTCGTGCTTTTAAAACAACCCACCGTACCACAACGTTAATTGTGAGCGGTGGCCCCAAGTCCGGCTCTACCGAAGACAACCAAGGATTAATCCCCCTGAGTGACAAGCTGTTGTCTCGGTACCCGTGGCCACAACTATATATACAGTATGTCATTGACTTACGACCTATGCGACTTACGACTGATCGACTTTATGACCACTTTACGACTTTACGACCAGACTGCTCCATGTCTCCGCCCACTCAGACTGCTCAGTTTCCGCCCCAGCCCCCACCATTGCTAACGTGTTGGCGTGGTCTCGGTAAAAATTTTCCTTCAAACCAAGATGTCTACCAAGAGGAAATTATCTTTGTCTACTCCTCAACCTGCCAAGAAGGAAAGAAAGGCCATTGAACTCACCACGAAAATACAGGTGATCAAACAGTACGAAGGAGGAAAGAAAGTGAATGCGATCGCACATGATTTTAAGTTATCACACTCTACTGTGTCAACGAATTTGAAAGACAAAGAAAGGATTCGTGAAGCTGTGAAAGGTTCTGCACCCAGGCGATCGACAATTATAACAACGCAACAGACCGGGCCCATCCACGATATGTTAATAAAATGTTCATAAAATATGTTAATAATAATCCAAAGTTCATAAAATATGACTTACAGATGATTATACAGTATAATATACATACGGTAATTTTTGCATATACACTATAAAGGTAAAAATAAAGGTTGGCCGACTTACGACCAAATCGACTTACGACTGGTCGGTCGGAACCGATCGTAAGTCGGCGACTTACTGTACACACACACACACACACTCCCAAAAGTCACCGAATGATTTAGAAATTAAATAACATTTCTGTTTTTTAATAATTTGTTTTTCTCTTCTGTTCAAAATTTAGATCGACACTAGCAAAGTACACGCCCATGGGCGGGTACAGTTATATGTTGAATGGCGTTGGTCCCGTCTCGATCGGATTAAATTGAGAAATTGACGTTATCCGGTGACCTTGACCTTGACCTTGACCCCCTTATGTCCGTTCCCAAGGATCACATATGCCAAGTTTCATGTCATTCTATCCAACGGTTTGGCCGTCTATAAAGGACAAACAAACATGAAAAATTGACGTTTTAGTCAATTTATGACGTCATAACTCTAAAACCGGAAGTCGGAAGTGAATGTCGTCAATCAACTGTTATTTAATTTTGATTATCTGTCGAATGGCGTTGGTCCCGTCTCGATCGGATGAAATTGAGAAATTGAAGTTACCCGGTGACCTTGACCCCGTGACCTTTGACCTTGAACTTGACCCCCTTATGTCCGTCTTCATGACCCAAGGATCACTCGTGCCAAGTTTCATCTCATTCAATCCAACGGTTCAGCCGCCTATAAAAGGACGAACAAACACACAAACATACATACATACAAACATATTCTATTTTTTTAGTATAGTAGATTTGGAAATTACCCATGGAAACATTCACAACTGAACAAAGAACCAAAATCGTGGAATTTAATTTCATCGATCAATTATTCTCACCCAAAGAGCATACTGCCGACACTTCAATGCCAAAAAACACCTTCAGATTTCATGATTCGTCGGTTGATTTAACGTTTTCAGCAATATGGGTCAGTAAGTGACTTGCCACGATCTGGAAGACCACATTCAGTCCGTTCGCAGATTAATCGTGAATGTGTACTGGACAGTGTTCAAGAAGAAACAGGAACATCGATCCACAGACGTTCTGACAAGTTGGGGATGTCTCGGATGTCACTGTATCGCAAACTAAGAAACGATTTGCACCTGTACCCATACAAAGTGCAATTGGTACAACAGTTGAAACCGACTGATCATCGACAACGCTTAAATTACTCAGTCAAAATTCAGAGGTTGGTCAATGAAGAAAACTAATTTGTTCATAAACTGATGAGCAATGAAGCTCATTTCCATTTGAAAGGTTTTGTGAACAAGCAGAACTGTAGGTTCTGGGGATTAGAGAATCCCCGGGCTATTTATCAACGTGAGTTGCATCCTCTTAAATGCACTGTCTGCTGTGGTGTAACGTCAGAAAGGATTATCGGGCCTTATTTTTTGAAAATGAGGATGGCAGTGCTATGACAGTCACTAGTGAGCGGTATCGGGCCATGCTTGAGAATTTTGTGCGTCCTGCAGTGAAGGATAAACCTGAGATGTGGTTTCAACAACATGGAGCCACTGCCCACACGGCACGAGCCACGGTGGAGCTTCTAAGGCAAATTTTTGGACACCAAATAATTTCGCCAAATTCAGAAATTTATTGGCAATCACGTTATCCTGATTTAACGCCTCCTGATTATTTTCTTTGGGGTTACCTAAAGGAGCGTGTCGACATCAAGAAGCCCCATACAATTCAGCAGCTCAAGGACAACATCTGCGTAGAAATTCGAGGACTGCAGCCAGTTATTGTCCGCTGTTATGGAAAATGCTGTCGAAAGAGCCCGACTCTGCGAAGCCGAAAATGGAGGACATCTAAACTGCATCATTTTTCATAAACAAAAGCAAATTTATCTCCATTTTGTAAATTTTCTTTTGCTACAAAAACAATGATAAATTATTAAAAAAACAGAAATGTTATTTAATTTCAAAATCCATAAGTGACTTTTGGGACACCGTGTATATATATATATATATATATATATATATATATATATATATATATATATATATATATATATATATATATATATATATATATATATATGCAACCAGGGTTGCGTCAGGAAGGGCATCCGGCGTAAAACATGTGCCAAATCACTATGCGGATCATACGGATGATCCGCTGTGGCGACCCCTAAAGGGAGCAGCCGAAAGAAGAAGAAGAAGAAGAAGAAGAAGAAGAAGATATATATATATATATATATATATATATATATATATATATATATATATATATATATATATATATATATATATATATATTTATATATTTTTGATTGACTGAAACATTTTCTCCTTTGTAAATACTTACTTGTTTACTACTAAATCCTGTTATTAAGAAACTTGTGTCTTGACTTGTCAGTTCTGATTGTGGCACAGGACAACTGAGATTTGATTGGGCTTGGTCAGTGTGAGAAACGATCACGTAACCAATGGTCTCGCTCAGCCAACTAATTCAGATCGGTTGAGTGATCATCATCATGGCACTTGCTTGTTTATGGCCTTCTGTGCATTGTAATGATGTCTTATATATGCCCATCATTTTTTTCAAGATCAAATCCAAGATGGCCAACTAACGGCCATTTTAGTTGAAAACCCCAATGATGAACACGTCCTCAACCATTTCTCAGACATGCATTTACCGATCTTGTTCAAACTTGGCAGACAGATAATAATTGATGGCTTGCATATGCAAGCCATTGTTTTTCAAGATCAGAGCCAAGATGGCTGACTGGCGGCCATTGTAGTTGTAAAAAATATATAAAAAAAAAAACCTGATGATGAACACATCCTCAACCATTTCTCGGACATGCATTTACCGATGTTCAAACTTCACACACAGAAAATGAATCAGGTCAGGTATGGGAGCATGTGCCAGAACAGCGCGTCGCTGCGTCCACTTTCCGCCGGTACTCCAGGGGCCTCCGTCTGGCCATCCCCCAGGCAGATGCCAGGCCCATCCCCATCTCCTTGAGATGATGGTCAACCTGCTGCAACCATGAGGCACGTGGTCGGCCCACTGGCCTCCTCCACTCATGAGACTCCCTCGCTGAGAGAATCTGGTGAGCAGGATCAGCGTCAGGAAAACGAGCCACATGTCCATACAGCCGCAGCTGACGCTCACGGACTATGCAGGTAACAAATCTCATCCGAGTCTCTCTCAGCAACCGCTCGTTGGACACAAAATCCGACCAGCGATAGCCAAGGATTCTCCGAAGAGACCTGGTACCAAAGGAATTAAGTCTCCGTCTCAGATCCTTGGTCAAAGTCCAAGTCTCGCACCCATAGAGCAAGACTGGAAGTACCAAGGACCTGAAGACTCGGACTTTCGTCCTCCCGCACAGGTACCGGCAGCGCCACACCCCATGATCCAGTGAATCCATGACTCCCCAGGCCCGACCCAGACGTCTATTGACCTCCGGCTCACAACCTGCGGAGACATGAATATCACTGCCAAGGTAAGTGAATCTATCCACGACCTCAACATCCTCACCACAAACAGACACAGACAGGACAGCAGCATCCAAGATGTCACCGAAAGCCTGGATCTTTGTTTTGACCCAAGAAATCCGTAATCCCAACGGCTCCGACTCCTCATTCAGCACCTCGAGGGCCCCCAAGAGGATGTCTAAAGTCTCCGCAAAGATGACTGCATCATCTGCAAAATCAAGGTCTGAGATCTTGACATTGCCAAACGATGCACCGCAACTTGATCTCTCCGACATCCTCCCAAAAATCCAGTCCATACAAGTGCTGAAAAGTGTGGGGGCAAGTACACACCCCTGACGAACTCCAGTAACAACTGGAAATAAGTCAGAGATGGTACCACCACACTTCACAGCACTCTCAGTACCAGAGTAGAGTTCAGACATCAGATCGATCAGTTTTGGTGGCACCCCACGAAGACCAAGAATCCTCCAGAGGACATCCCGATTCATTGAATCGAACGCTTTACAGAGATCAACATAGGCTGCAAGCAGCCCCTGCCGAAACTCTCGTCTGCGTTCGGTGAGGACACGAAGTGCAAGGATACGGTCAATCGTTGACCTCTTTGGTGTAAAGCCTGACTGCTCTGGACGCTGGTGCTCAAGCAGATGGTGGCGAACCCTATCAAGAATTATCCGAGCAAAGACCTTGCCCGGCACTGAGAGCAGCGTCACCCCTCGGTAGTTGTTGCAGTCTTGGCGATCACCCTTCCCTTTCCAGAGAGGGACAACAAGGCCCCTCTTCCAGTCAGTTGGGATGATGCCTGTGTTCCAGGCAGAGCACAAAACTGCATGCAATGACGCGAGTGCAGCATTTCCACCAGCCTTGAGAAGTTCGGCATGGATGCCACAGATCCCTGGAGCTTTGCCCCATTTCAACTGGTTCACCGCAGCCCGTGTTTCCACAAGCGATGGTGGACCACAGTTGATTCGAGGGTCAGCAACAGGGATTGTAACACCCTTGACGTCCAACTCGACAGCTGGGGGATCAGCCTGGTACAACCGCTCAAAGTAACCGGCCCAGCGGGCCTTCACTTCAGACTCCTCTGTCAAGAGCCTACCACTCTCTGCTCGAACTGCAGTGCTCCGAGGGATGGGCTTGGATGAACGTAATGCGCGAATTCCCCTGTAAGCGGGACGAGAATCACCTGTCCACAGGTGATGCTCTACCCCCTCACAGATTCCTCGCACATAGGCCTCCTTGTCCACCCTCAGTGCACGTACAGTTTTACGCCTCAGCTCCCTGAACAGCTCAGCTCTGCCATTCAGCCTGGCCCTGCGACTCTGGTCAATGGTATCCAGTGTCCCTTGAGAGACAAAATTCTTCTTTGCCCTGCGGTGAACTCCAAGGCATCCACCGGCAACATCAAGGACGGTGGTCTTGAAGGTGCTCCACAACTCTTCAGGACCCCCAAAGCACCCAGACCCCCAAGTGTCCACTCAGCCTGTTCGCAAACTCCTCAGCTACTCTCTCATCCCTGAGCTTGGCAACATCCAGCCTAGGCTGGGATGGTACCATTCTCCAGGATTTAAGGTGCAGCTTTAGAGTTGCTACAACAAGCCTGTGGTCAGTATTGAGGAACTGAGCACTCCGGTAGACCCTGCAGTTCTGGATCATCCTCCAACGACCGTCAATGAGGACATGGTCAATCTCCTTTGCCACACCGCCAGCGTTGGAATACCTAGTCCAGCGATGAGCTTGCGGGCGCTGAAACCATGAACCAGCCACCCTAAGTCCATGACTTCTTGCAAAGTCAAGGAACTTAGTGCTATTCTGGTTCATAGTTCCTGACCCATGGGGACCAACACACACCTCATAACCATCCCTATCAGTTCCAGTCGATGCATTGAAATCCCCCAAGACTAGAAGTGTATCTCGTCTGGGGCACTGATCAACCACAGACTCAAGTGTGGCGTAGAATGTGTCCTTCACGGTGAGATCACTCGCCTCAGTCGGAGCATAAATAGAGACCAGGGAAATGACACCTAAGGAGTGACGAATCCTTAATCTCATAATACGCTCGTTGACCGGTGTTACCTCAATTATCATTGGGGTCAGCTTATTGGACACAGCTACAGCAACTCCTTGGGTATGGTAACCATCAGAGCGACCAGACCAATAGTAGGTGTAACCACCCACCATTATCTCGCCGCAATCCGGTCTCCGAACCTCAGAGAGAGCTGCAATCCCGATGTCCAAACGCTTGAGCTCAGATGATAACAGAGACAGGTGATCATCCTCTCTTAGGGATAGGACATTCCAGGCACCCACCCGAAGGGACCGCCTCAGGTTAACCCAAGGAGACCGCCGTCTGGTGGACGACACCTCAGCACCACTCCGACACACTCTCCCGCAATCTGACCCAGGGATGTTACCCCGTGGTTTCCCTCCTATCAAAGATTGGGGGTCCCGAAGGCTTTGCCCCAATCCCATCATCCGGTGAGCTGCCCTGCGAAGGGAAGCTGCACAGGAGGTACTCCCACGGAGTGGGTTTTCAGATTTTTTTGCGTTTTTGCGTTTTGCGGAATGAAGCGTTTTACGGTGGCCGGAGTGCAAATCCTGCCACCAACCTCCTAATAAGAAGTAACCCAACTGCAGGAGGACGTCCGCAGACACAGTTGGGCACTAGATATGGATGGCCGTTGGCTCACAAGGAGCTCCTCCGCCCTTTGACAGGTTTTGTTTTTAATCCTGCTGGGTGTCCATATCCAAACACCCCCCTCACCAGAAAACCTGGTGGGGGAGACGGTTTAGTCGCCGACAACCCGACCATGGAACAGGTTAGTACAGGTTTACATGGTACCTGTAGCAGGTCACAGATCGAACCTGACCTGCATTTACCGATGTTCAAACTTCACACACAGAAAATGAATGATGGCTTGCATATGCCGTCATTGTTTTCTAGATGAGATCCAAAATGGCCGACTGGCGGCCATTTTGTTCCTTTAACGTGTCCCCAACCATTTGTCGAACATGCATTGTCCGATTTTGTTCAAACGTGACAAGCACAGTACATGATGGCATACACGTGCACCAAACTATATTTTGTGGTCATTTTTTTCTTTTGTGAAACTTTATTTTGTGAATTTGACAAATTTGTTGACCTTTGGCCTATGTTGATCTTTTTACCTCAAAAACAATAAGCTTCTTGCTTATGATGAACTCTATCATGTGGTTAAGTTTTGTGAAGATCGGTTTAAAATTGTAATCTGTAGGCGATAAACAAAAAAACACAAACAAACAATAACAGAATAACGCACGTAACCAACCAAACAATACAATTGAAAAATCTCGATTTTCGCAAGTAACAAACAAGAAAGATGTCGAGCATAGCACGATACTTGCGATTATCCATCAAACAAATCCTCTTCATACTTCAAGTCAATCGGATGAAAATTGACGATTTCAGAAATTCGGCCCATGTTGACCTCAAAAATACTTCGTTAAATTCAGTGACCTCATATGCAACTCTTCGTCAAATTTCAAGTCAATCGGATGAAAATTGAGGATAAAAAAAAATTCAACCAAAGTTGTTGACCTGTGGCCTGTATTGACCTCAAAAAGAATTGGTGGTTCAATTCAGTGACCTGAAATAGAAATCCTCTTCAAATTAATTGGATGAAAATTGAGGATTTTAGAAATCTCACCTAAGTTGTTGACATCAAAAATAATTGGTGGTTGAATTCAGTGGCCTGATATGTAAAGCCTGTTCAAATTTGTCAATCAGATGAAATTTGAGGATTTTAAAAAAGGACAAATTTGTTTAACTTTGGCCGATGTTGACATTTTGACTTCTTGCTTATTCCGAAGGCTACCAGGTGGTGAGGTTTCATGAAGATCGGTTAAAATTGTGACACGTTGGAAATTGACATACAGACAAACAGACAGGTAGACAGAATAACGCACACGACCAACCAATACACTGTACAGAGACACGACAGAAGTAAATAGACACCTTAAATTTCTTCATTTCATCTGTATAACGCAGTTTTACCGAGTGATTTTGTGCTAATATTTGACTATTTATTTGAAGAAACGAGTTCCTGGGTCTTGTACGACAAATAACTATGCCTTGAACCCAGAGAGCACACAAACTTTCGGATTTTCAAAGAGGACGAATTGCTGGCCATTCGGAAGGTGGAGTCGGCCAGCGTCAGATATCTCAGAACCTTGACGTTCCGCTTTTTACGGTCAATCAGGTGAGTGTTCAATTCACCAACGAAGGCAAGGAATCCACAGCTTCCCGTTATGGTCGATCTGGGCCCTCAGAAAGATGTCTTCGAGCTGTCAAGTGATCCATTGAGAAAACTCCCCGTTGCAAGGCAGCAGGTGTTACAGAGGAGGTCCAGGTTAGCTCATGAACTGCCATGCGGTACCTTCATCAACTGGGCAACTATGGGAGAGCAGCCAGGAGAAAACCTCTTCTTAGACCAGCCAACATTAAAAGGAGAAAGAAGTGGGCTGACAAAATGGCCAACAGACCCTTGGAGTTTTGGCAAACTTTTCATGTTTTTTTCAGATGAGTCCCAATTTGCTCAATTTTCTGAGTGGAGGCGTATGGGTCTGGAGACTTCCCAGTCAAGAGTTCTCTTTGAACTGATTGCAGCCAACTGTCAAATACGGTTTTTCAGTGATGGTGTGGGGAGCAATCTGGAGCGCTGGTCAGTCAAAGCTACACATTTCTATCCTTGAGGATGGACTTCTCCCTGTCTACTCTAGTGGTCAGATGCTCAAAAACACTCTCTCATGGAAGATGGAGCTCCAGGCCACACTGCAAAAAAGACCAAAGAATGGCAGGACAGAAATGGGATCAAGTGACTTCCATGGCCAATTCAATCTCCTGACATGAATGCCACTGAACACCTCTGGGTCATATTGGATGGAGCTGTGCCAAAAAAGTCCAGGAAACCAACATCATGGGCAGAATTGTCGACCCATTTGCGTGAAGCCTGGGCAGAAATCCCACAAGAGAAAATTTCAGAACTCATTAGTTCTATTCCTGAAAGAGTAAAAGCATTGAAATCTGCAAATGGCAAGTCTACAAAATACTCGTGCATGTATTAAAATGGATCAAATATACTTCAAATGTTCAATAAATAAATTATTTTTAAATCATGGCGTCGATTTACTTGTGGGTCAGGGTCAGGTGTTCAATCAAAGTGGGCTTGCATCAAAGCGGGACGTCTTGGTGCCCGGTCATCACGGCCAACAGTTATAATTCCAACATCAGGACACAAACGCCACACAAAACAAGTCCTGGTGAGGGTCTGCAATCTCTGAACTCGTTACCTCCACCAACGAAGGTGAAGGTGATTACGTTTTCACCCCTTTCTGTCTGTCTGTTTGTGTACAAAATATCTCAGAAAGTTGTGGATGGATTTGGATGACACTTGATACAGGTTTGGTGTGTGACCAGGACAAACTGATTAGGTTTTAGTGAAGATCTGGATCCGGATCCAACTACTAGAATTTTAAAGTGATTCTTCACTATTGAGAGATAGGGCCAAACACGATGTAGTTCTGTATAGCATGATATTTCAAAAAATGTACTGGGCCCAATATGTTGTCATGGATCAGGAATTACGTGGCAGAGATATGCGCTCTACTGAGTGCCCTTCCAGTTGGTTTTGTTAAGACAAGGGTCTCGATAAAAAACAAACTAACAAACACAAACAGTTGGAGGATGGGAGGTGGGAGGTGATGGTGGTGGTGGGGAGGGAGTGATGGTGGTGTTGGGGAGGGGGGTGATGGTGGTGGTGGGGAGGGAGTGATGGTGGTGGTGGAGGGAGTGGTGGTGGTGGTGGAGGGAGTGGTGGTGGTGGTGGTGGAGGGAGTGGTGATGGTGGAGGGAGGGGGTGATGGTGGTGGGGAGGGGGTGATGGTGGTGGTGGGGAGGGGGTGATGGTGGTGGTGGGGAGGGGGTGATGGTGGGTAGGGTGTGATGGTCGGGGATGATGGTGGGGGAGGGGATGATGGTGGGGGGTGATTGTGGTGGGGGAGGGGTGATGGTGGGGGAGGGGATGATGGAGGGGGGTGATTGTGATGGTAGGGGGATGATTGTGTGGGGGAGGGGTTGATTGTGGAGGGGGTATTGGGGGTGTGATTGTGGGGGGGTATTATGGGGGATGATTGTGGATATGGGGGTATTATGGGGGAGGGGTGATTGTGGGGGGGATTCCGTGTGTGTGGGGGGTGATGGTGGGGTCGGTGATGGTGGGGTCGGTGATTGTGAGGGGGTAGTGATTGTGGGGGGTGATGTGATTGTGGGGGGTGATTGTGGGGGGGGGGTGGTGGGGTGGTGATTGTGTGTGTGTATGTGTGGGGGGGGTAGATTACGATTAAGAATTAAACAATGAACCTGAACCGCTACGATAGGGGGAAAAAATCCACCAAAAAGAGTAAATGTTTGAAAAACAAAGATGTTTAATTGTATTATAATATCACCAAGCAGTGTTTACAAATTACACTTCATCTAAAACTACATGACCCCCCCTCCCCCAAATGGTCAGTAAACGCCCGTCCGTCCCGCCCTTGACGACACGTTATAGTTTGTTGGTTCGAGGACAGAAAATGACGAGGACCACG